>NC_070563.1:4811267-5123979 GCF_026914185.1 Puccinia triticina
AGATAATTGGAGGATGAAGCGGGCAGAATAAACATATACTCACATCTTACACAGATACACAATCATTCTGCGACTGTTCTTATCAAGCTGTTGGGATAGCTGTGGGACGTGGTAAGATCTGTAACTGGAACTCTGGGCTTTCTTGGCAATTTTTTTGGCTTGGACTTTATAGTTTAACAATGTTAGCAGGGTGGAAGGGGAAAGTGGAAAAAACGGGTTGAGGAGCTTACTTAATTCTTCTTGATTGCTCATTGGTTTTGGGAGCTGGCTTCCACTTCCATCCTTGTTGATGGAATCCTGTGTGACTTCGAGTTTGTCTGGATCGTCTGGAGTGGGGGATCCAGCAGAACTGGGGAGAGGAGTGGCGGTTCGGGCCTTCTTGTGCGGACGGCGACACATCGAGGGCTGTCGAGGGCTTGTTCGTATTTTGGTGAGTCTGGATATCTAGATATACAATGAATTGTATGGGGGATATGTCATCACCGACCCCCCGTGACCCCCCTCCCTCCCCCACCAGGGGGGTTGCAGGCGGGTACCCGCGGATATACCCGGGTATTAACAAAAATAATGGGGAAAATTGGCACCCAGACCCGTACCTGGCACCCGCAGCGAGGGTACCCGCCCCCAAAATGAGTACCCGCCGGCGGGTGCCAGGTACCCGCCACGGGTACTTGAATTCCATCCCTACTTAACACCCGGCAAGCTGGATATATATGATCCAGCTCAGCGAGTGATGTCCACCCGGTGAGATGGAGAGGAGTCCCCTTGCCGAGCTGGATACGCAGAGAGGAATCCTCCCAGCAAGCCTGAATCCGTGCACAACGGTGTAACCACTTCGCTGCAGAAAGCGCAGCGGTTTTGGCGGCCACTTTGCTGCGCTGAACTTAGCGGCCCAGCCCGCTGAGCTATTGCTTTTTGGGCTGAGGAAAAAGCGTCCCGTTTCTAAAGCGCGCTTTTTTAGCGGCCGTGCAGCGGGAAGCGCGCTCAGCGCTCAGTTTAGCGGTGAAAAATCGTGCTTCCCGCTTTTGTAGCAGTTTTGCAGCAGTCTCAAACCCGCTTTTTTATAAGGGGGGTGGGAGAAAGCGGTATGAATATTGCACTTTTCTAGCAGTCTGGCAGTGGTCAAAGTGAGGGAGTAAAAGGGGGGGGGGGGGGGGGGGGAAGATCCCTTTTTTCAATTGGGGTGCGGCCCACTACGGGGGAAGAGAAACATAATTATTCAATCAAACAGATAAGGAAAGAGACTACTTAAACTAACCTCTGATCATGATGTCGCGACATCTCTTGTTTTTTTACCTGATACTTCATGAAATTTGGGGTGTTTGCGGTCGCGTCGATGACGTCTTGACAGTCCAAAAAAGGGATGAGCAGACAAAAGTAGGTGGGAATTTCGGTTAGAAAAAGACCTAATTGAAGTATGGGTTGTAAACGCGCAGCCAGAATATTCATAATCAAAAGCGCAGCAGCTGAAATTGTAGCGGGTTAAAAGCGCAAAAGCGACATATCAAGCGCAAAAGCGGCGGACTAAGCGCTTCCCGCTGCGCTGCGCTGTTTTGTTGTTAAAGCGGTGTTTTTGCCGCTGCGCTAACGCTAAATGGCTTGGAAAAAAAGCGGGGAGCCACTACTTTCAGCGGTAGCGCAGCGGGGCTCCCGCTGCGCTACCGCTTTGTGGGCTGGCCACGTAGCGGTTCTCCGCTGCGCTGCGCTAAATGGCCGCTTTTTTAGCGAAGCGCAGCGTTTTGCTGGGAGACCTTCGCCAAGCTGGATCTACCGGGTCAAGGCCCTGGATCCCCCCGGGGAGTGAGAGGTCGCCTTCCGGCCAAAACCCAGTACCGCACCAGGCACCGCTGCGCGGGTGCGAGGCAGGTGGGGTACCCGCCGCGGGTACCAAATGGCTATGTATCTCTCATTTTGGTGGGGACTTTTTTAAAACCAATCTCCCACATGAGTTTCTGCACGTTTTTTGCTCCAAGGCAAGTCATATAAAAAGTAAATACAAATAATCATGGAGCCAGGATGGAGGGCGGCAGGACAATAAGGGTTTGTGGGTTTTGGTTTCTCCCCAAATTGAGTGTATAATTTCGACATAGATTTCGCCAAAAGAGTTGGCTGCGTTATTGTCAAATCTTGGGATCCCGGCGCAACAGCTTGGAGGTCAAGTGCTTGGCTAGGGTGATGGTGGGGGTGCTGAATCTGAATCGACGTCCTGAGCTTCTTGTTTGTGACCGCCAAGGCAATGCTCCCCGCACTGTTTACAAAACGCACAGTCGATGGGATTCTCGCACTTGCTCTTGTAGACACAATTGCCGTCGGGTGGGTCTTCAGTGGGTTTGCTTCGGCCCCCGAGCACATCGGCGGACTTGCAGAGTTGTGTCGTTTCGCCCTCGCCTGGGATGCTAACACTTGACGCATAGCTTGCACACATCAAGATGAGGAGAGTATGAAAAAGCTTCATGACTGGTCCTGCAAGGCAAGACTCAGGGAGTCAGAATGTGAAATCAGATAGGTACGGCGCAGAGATGTAGACCGCCCACCTTGTGGGTTGTTCTTACTAAACAGCTAGTGAACCCTCTGCGGCGGTAGTGGAGTAGTGGTGAAATAAGCTTGAAAAGAAGACTGCTGTCAGCTGCCGTTCAGATAAGTAATCAGATGGGAAGTTAATTCACCTTAGCGGTTGATGAACCTATGTGTTAGGTGGAAAGAGGGTGCGGAAACGAAAGTGATGGTGCGCGGCGGATGGGTGCGATGAGAGGTGACGATGGGCAATTTTCAGCTCTTTTTATAGTCGGTCCACCAACGCTCAGTGACTTTGCTCTTCGCACTTGTGTTATCCTGCCCCTAGGGTGTGCCAAGAGTGGCTGTGCATGTATCAGGGCCCGAATAGAACATTTTAGCCAAATCAGAATGGTAAAACTAAGGGGGCCATATACTTCCTAAAACATTATCATCAAACCATTCTGTAGATTTCGCGGTTGGTCGAGGTCCTTCAAGGTCTTTCAGGAATCACAAGAGATCACAAGAGTGTGCATCTGTGTGCATGACAAGTATTAGGGTCTGTATGTACCATGTGCACCGTATGTGATGGAAGGTGAGCGACCTCCCGTCCCCGACTGTTTTGGTGCAGCTCTCGTGATTTATCGATAGCACATCGCGGAGTGTTAAAGCCTCTTTTTGATCATTGCAGCATGGGCCACCAGCAATTATGAATAGGGATACGTATCCAGCTCTCATCCATTTTTTTGATAATCTCTTGTTGGTGGGTCAGCGACTCTGGCGGATCTTGGTTGCGGCAGGTTGCGGCTCGCTCACGATATTCGAGGATGGGCCAGCCTATAACATGCATACAGACATGGTGGACTCGTGGCGGATGATAGTATGCCCCGAGACTTAAAACAGGTTAGCTGAGCAGCAGACTGCGACGGGAGTGGGGCCACTCCCGTCGGTCGTGAAGTTTGGGGGGCCGCCGGTTGGCGTGTAGAGCGCTCCGACCTGCTCCGACGCCCGGTTCGATCGTCCATGAAACTCTCGTCGGCCCGCGCGCCCCCATCAGCAGCGGTAAGGCCAAGCAGTCCTCGAGATTCGAAACTTGTCTCAAACAGTTATGTGTGGGTTCATCTCCTACCGCCGTTCCTAGTTTCATTCCCCCGTGCCCAGCCAGGCCCCGCCTCTCCCAGGCTCCGCAGACTCGTTGGAGCCGAATAATTATGGAATTAGACCACCTTAGGTAACGGTCTGTCAACAACACTCCGTTCCTGGGGCCCAGCACCCCCAACTCGGATGCACACAGACTGGCTCGGCGGGCTATGTATATACATAAACCTTCAAGGGACTTGGTCCCCAACCAGTATTGTCTCCCCCCGGTTCACTCTCTTTCATGTTTCATGCTTGCGTGGAGTCCCCCCCCCTCCCCCCTTGTCCTTACATACTCTCGATCAAGCGGCCCTCAACGGCGCCAGAACGAAAACATGTCGCACGTCTCAGCCCAGACACTCCCTTGATTGCTCAACTCTGAGAGTTCAGCTTATGCAACCCTTCCTTTAAATTCTTACCGGGCCGCTTCTAGGACTAACCCCCCCAAAATCTCGAGGGCTAGACTCTCCCACATTCTCACCCTTCTCGTTTGTTCCCTCTACCCTCGCCCCACTCGGTTTAGCCGTTGACACGACGCTCTGCCAGCTTCTTCCTCTTGAGTCCATAGACACACATACCAGCGCCACCTTGCAGTCTGGGTAGGACTTGGTCACTTTTTGAAACACTACGGATTTGCATCTCCACCTTTTAACACACTCTTTTTCTCTCCGCCATTGCCATGTCGAAGCAATCAACTGAGACTAAGGGTAAGCTGCATCCAATGCACAACTTGTCCTTGACACGTTTTACCCAGTCCAGAGGCTAACACTCAGATGGGTATGCGCATTCTTTCAGCGTCTATCGGGTCGTCTGCAAGCTCATCATCAACACTGCACAATTGGAAACCTGCCTCTCTATCTTCACGACCTCGCTCTTATTCCCGACCTCCTCCTATAGCAGTGCACCCATGCACATCGCCTCGAGACATGCCACCCTTCCAGCCATCCAATCCACCCTCCAACAAGACGCTAGGACACTCTGGGCTACCCAAAACTTTGATTGAACCTCTTGATTCACCGGCATTCTTGAAGGGAGACCTTAACTTCTCCACTTTCCGAGAGAGAGCTGCACTGGCTATCGCTGAATGGGGACCTTCCCCCACGGGCTCACATTTCCCAGCAAGTGATCTTCGTGCTCTCACCCCTCGGCGCAATCAATTCAATCTTGGAACAAGCCTGGCCCCCTCGACAAACCATGGCCTCAAGGCTCCCAGTCCCGGGCATCATTCCCCGGGACAATGCCATCTCCCTTCTCCCCCGCCCACACCTCTTACCCCTGGTCCCTACTCTCGCCCCCAACATCGCGAGCAAAGCTCGGCCACCCGCCGCTCGTCGCTCAAGTTCGGCAAGCGTCCAAGGCCATGTCCACTTCAGCTCAAGCAAACCAAGCTGCCCGAAAAATCGGAAAATTCATACCACGATGACATGGAAAATTTCCGTAACGTCCGTTTCGCCGACGGCTCTCCCCTTCGAGGCTCTACTTGGTATGTCTATTCATGTCCAGTTCAAGCCGAAAAATCCAATCTAACCTCCATGGCATTGGCATCACAGGCACATAACACAATACCCCGCCAGACTTGCTTCACCGCCGATTTCTGCAGCAAATCTTAGTCTGGCAGACCTAGTCGAGCTGGAGGCCATAAAACAATCCCTTGGCACCTGGTGTGGTGAGTTGCTGTCTCCCCCGGATCTCCACGAGACGATGAGAATGAGCCGCTCAAGCTGATAACTTGTGTGACCAGGCGAGATGATGGGGTCGCCGATGCGTGGCTCGTTCAGTCAGTCCTCGACATGCTCTCTATCCGAGTCAGACGGCCAGAAGAGCTGGGCACCCATACACACGCCACTGCCCATCTCTGAAAGCCCAACCTCTTCGCCCATTTCCTGTCCCGAGGAACTTGATGACCTGTGGGGCGAAGTCGGGTGGCCCCACTCACCGGACTACGATTCAGACTGCGACAGCGAGATCTTTGAGGGTATGCATTGAATACATCAAGCCTGCCCTCCACCCTCATCTTGTCGCTGCAGCATCCTGCCCGGCCTTCTTGAACTTCGCATTTATTTTGTCGTTTTTGCATGTTTGCTTCTCGCTGCCCCTGCGTCACAAACTTACTGCTCCCTGTCTTGTGGCGAAATTTGCATTTCTTTTCGTCCTACCACGCTTTCATTCTTTCGTTCCCTTTTTTTCTTCTTTATCGCCCTCTTCTTTATCATCTCTTTCTCTGCCATTTTCACCGGGCAAATGGTTACATCCTTCGCTTACTTTGTGCCGCCTTATTGTAAGTCCAATAGATGTATATTTCTTTATCAAAGCCCCATGATTTAAAGATGGAGGTTCCAGTCGTTTTACCATTTCTGTTTTCAAAGCTGTAGAACTTACTATGTACTGGGTTAAAAATTCAAGATGCGCCACTTGTTTTTGTTTGTTTTTTTGGGGTTAGGTTTATTAGGTCGAGGTTTTTTTTTTGCTTCCTTTTTTTACTCCTCAGGATTTAGAACTGCCCTTCTTTCTTTCTGTATGTGTACTTGCAAACAGTTCCACATCCATATGCAACTGCGTTGCCAACCTTGTTTGTCCTTTTGTTTGTTGGGTTTTTGATTTTGTCCGCCAGAATGTTGCAGAAACACTTTTGGCACTAGAAACGCTTCTCCTAATTTTAGGATGTTGCTTGAGGGCCGAGGCTACTGGGCCGATGGATTGATGATCAATCTGCCAAGTCGGGCACAGTCGCGTATCAAACACCCTGGAGCCGCCAAGGCACCAAGTTATTTACCACATTTGAGCCGGAAGTCGAACCTGCCGGTTGAGTGATTTGACTCCTCCATTTGGCTATGGAGTAAGGTCTAAAGCTTGTGTAGTCTCAAACTCCGTTTTCGAGTCGCCAAGGTTGCCCTTCAGCCATACCATAGACGAATTCCAAAAATTGAGATCAACCCTTCAAAAACAGGATGTGCAAACTTTTGCTCTGGAGACCTTATCAACCATTAACCTATTAGAAGGGTTACACCTGTTATAGCATCCATGTTTCGTAGTTGGAGCTCAACCAATACCTTTGGCACTACTTGAGACAGCCAACGCATCCAACCGATGGAACACTTCATGACAAAAGTGTGTGCATATGTTTGCAACTCGAGAAACAAAGCGAACTTCGTATATTTACAAAGACGATTATCGAGAAAGGAAAACAACAATCGAAGACGATAGAAAATTCAATTAAAAGAAGTTTGATAGTTCGAATTCGGGCACGACTGGTTGACTCAAGACTTTTTTAGGCATAGGCAGGACCGGCTCGATAGTATTTTCGAGCGGAGGATTGGCGGAGTGGGTTTGAGGGGGTGTGGGATGGAGGAGCGAGTGTGGATCTGGAGGGGGAGGAGGCTCGGCGGAGAAAGAGTGACGAGGGGGGCCGATATCCGGCGGGTCGAGGGGCCAATTCTTGGCCAAGTTGACAGCCAACATCGTGCATCCTGTCCACACAACTCTGAGCAATCCATTTGACAGAGGAGAAAGAAAGAGGTGCTTACCGGCGTTGGCTAGCTCTTCCAAGCTTAGCAGGATCAGCGCCCGTTCGTCCGTCCATGTCAGGGGCGACCGCAGGGCCCGCTTGAGTCGGTTGAAGAGCACCACCAGCGAGAGATCCAAGGGGCCGATCCGGACCGCATATCTCCCCGAGACGGAGGGTGTCCAATGGTTCCGAACGAGGGGGTCGTCCCAGGCCGCCTTCAATCACCGAAAACAAACGTATTTCTTGGATTCAATACTCTGTATTTCTTAGAGGTAAAGAAAGAGATGTGAGTACTGACGACTAAGACTCGACATGCCAGGTCGGACTGTCCAAGCATCCGGAAAGACCAACTGACGAGCCAGCGATTACCGGTCGAGAAGCCGATCGGAAGCACGGTCTCGGTGAGCAGCTTGTCCATAGCTGGGCCCCGGTCGCCCTCGTAGGCCCGGACGATCGCCAGGGCCAGCTGCCAGTCGGAAAGCTGACGGACACAGACGTTGACCGCGTCTTGGAGGCGGTCGGCTAGGAGGAAGAAAGATGCCGCAAATCCTGGAGGTAAGCCATGTTTTCCCAAAAAAGGAAAGCGGATCAGTTATTCCATTTTCTTCGCGGTTCATCCCACCGAAAGCTTTCTACTCACGGAAACGCTGGCGACTGATGAGGGCGAACGCGTTTTTCTGCGCGGCCGTCTTCCAGCGGGCTTCCGAAAAGTCATTCTCCAGGAACTTGGTCATCAGGGGACGATCGGCGTGTCCGTATGCGACTTTCCACAGGCCCATGAGGAGCCGTTTCTTCCTCAGGGCCATGTAAAAGATACTACACGCTGCGGGATCTTGCTCTCTGGGGCCGTCAGAGGACCGGGCTTTATCAGATGACCGGTCGTTCCCGCTGCCACCGCTGACGTATTCGGCTTGGGCGACCCTTTCGAGATACGAATGGACCTCCTCCACCGGGCCAAGCCACATAAACAGACCCACCGATCGGGCTGATTTCCAGTCTAGCTTGAACCCTGGATTGTCGGAATACTTGCTGAGGATTGCGCTCGTCTCTTGGCCAATCAGTCCCCGGGTCGAGGACAGTTGGGCGCTCAGGATCCCGCAGTTTTGACTCGGCCCAAACCCAAGCATCCAATCAACCCGAGATCCAGCGGGATTCTCCAAATAATTGACGAGGGAAAATATGTATTGACAACCATCTGTGTCGATCCCGTGACTCCGGGCGGTTTGCACCTAAGAAACGTGTAGCCGATGAGCAGATGGGCCCGATAAGAATCTAGATGGCCAACGCACCTGCAAGAATGCCTTGGCCAAAAGCAGGACGGAGGCTTGCTCGTTCTCGGCCAATAGAGGGATCCTATGCCCGTTGACAGCCAAAGAAAGGACATCAACATGAGCCTGGGAAAGGATGGTAGGCGACAAGTTTCCGGGCAGAACAGAATCATTCGCCAAGTCGTCCAACTCCTTGATGATCAATTTCTCATCTTCATCAAAGCCGACAGTGATGATCCTCTGGCATAACAAGGTCAACGGCTGCAAGCAACCCTTCAAGGCCAAAGAAAGACAAGCCACAGTCGCAAATGACAATGAAAGACTGCCTGCGATGAATTGGAGGCATTGGGTTAGCGTAGTGAAGCAATCGAAGATCTAAGAATAGCTCACCTACCGAATAGAAGTTGGTTCTTTAGGAGGGTCGGATGCCATGGCAGTACAGTGCGCCGCTGAGGAGGCCTGATGGGAGGCCCGAGTAACGTGTGCCCGGCGGTTTGATAGAGCAGTCGAGTTGAATCGTCGGATACGCCGAGCCAGGAGATCTGAGAAATGGAGCCCAGTCTGTTAAGCAAGGAATGAGAAAAGATGATGAGAGCGCCACGGAGAGAGAGAGAAAGAGAGTGAGTGAAGAGAACTGACTCGGAGTGGACAGTCGCTGTTCGAGTCCACCATCCATCGTTTGCCCGAGTGTATATTCTGACAGAATCAGTGCCGCAACAAACGCCAAGAAAACAGTCTTTCTGGAAAGAGTAGGGCCTGCTTTGATAGTCGGACCACTTCAGCTGGGCCTCATTTTCTATCCCACTGCTGGCTCGCTCGACCTCGAACGTATCCAAACCCACGATCCCCGGCGAGAAAGGCTGTTGTTTCAGATCCACAACAACGATTCGGTACGTCCGACTACTATCAGTCTCGTTCATCACACACACTGCAGAAGAGGAGGCAGTCACATCAGCTTCTGAATTCATAAATATCGAACAGGCACACTGACACATCGCAAGAAATCTTGATCCATTTGGCTCAAGCAAGGTCACTTGACGTTTGACATCGGTCAAGCCGAGGGATTCATGGGTACCGATCTGGTGGGACACGGTTACTTCCAACTCGAAGGAACTATCGGCGGGAGGGCCGCGAAGCGTTTCGGGCAGGCGTGCTCGAACCAGTTGGCCATTTGTATCAAGCGCCAGGACGGTAGATGTCGGTAAATGATAGCTTGGGGTGAGCGCGCTGAGCAAAAAGGAAGCCGGAAACGAGACCTCATGGCACATTGTGTACGGCTGGGAGTCATCACCAGACACCCGCAAGTCTCCAGCAATATTCCACAGGAGCAACCGATTCGAAGAGCTGAAACAGAGGACGGAATTTCCCTCAGATCGCTGCGAGTTCGAGCATTCCATGACAAGTGCTTGCGGAAGCTCTCCTTCCAAGAAGCCTTTCAAGCCGACCTTTCGATAGGACAACGGGCGGACAGAGAGGTCCATTTTGCCGTTGAGATGGGAGACGAAAAGCCCCGTGGGCCCGATGTGGGAGGTTTCGGCCGTTGGATTGACACGATCAGTCGTACAATAGCGGCCTTGGTCGTCGAAGCATCCAGCAGCTTGTACTCCACCTGTCAGGTCATTTTTTCTGAGGGGCACTGCATCCTCTCGACCGCTATGAGAGGCATAAGCGAGAAGTCGGGAGGCGCTTGCAGAGTTGTTGCCGGCTGGGTAACAAAGGCAGAGGTACCTCGTGTCCTGATCTTTCGTACTGCCCGCGACTAAAAGACCAGCAAAGGCAGTTTGCCCACTAGCAAGCAAGCTAGTCCGAGTAAACAACGGCGTGTACCCGAATGGAAGCCGCTTCATCGAGATAAGGCGGGGATTGGAGCCCGAGACAGCCTTCCGATCTAGCAGAGCACCAAGCGGAATTTGTGCGATAAAGATCTCGCCGGTCGTTTTCAACGGACGCGCAACGATTGAGCAGCTCAGATGACCCGGCTCCTCCGGGCTGTTATGCACGCTCATCACGCTGTGGACCATCGTGCCTGGACGCATGAACAACTCGAGCATGTCCTTGGGAAGGAGAAGTGGGGCTGGAGAGAGCAGGTTCGTGTTTTTAGCTGATCGGGCTAGATTGACTTCCCCGTTAGAGAGGATGATCAGGTTCATTCGAGGGTCGTGGCCGATGATTTGCCCGTTCTGAGGGCCGAAAAGGTCATTGTCTAAGGGAAAGGCTGCTAAGATCCGAGGTGCATTGGCTGGGACAGAAATGGCACACATGCCATGGTGGAGATATTGGACGCTAGGCTTGTAGGGTCCGTGCGATTGCTGTGAAGGATTTCTTCCTGGTGCCGCGACTGGAAGTTGCCGTTTGATGAGATTGTAGTAATGGAGGGCCGTTCCGAGGACCGGGGCCACGACTTCTACCGAGAGGAAAGGCAGCTCATTTGTGTGGTTAGAGGGCTGGCCTTTGCGGTATGAGAATCGGATCGACTGGATGGGAAGGGATAGGGTGATCGTCTTTGGAGAGTATTGGTGGAGATTAGATGCGGCTTTGGATGAGGTGATAGAGAATTCGTAGGTCCGGAGGATAGGCGAGCCCTGGAAAGAAGCAGCACAACATGAGAAAGTTTATGAGCACGGCCAGACATAGCTTTAGGAAGAGAAGCAGGACTGACGATGACGATCGCTGCCAGTAGACAGGTTCCATCGTCCAGAACTTCGAAGACGGATTGGTCGCAGGGTTGGCCGCTATGAATCATCAATGGTCGAGTGAGGAGGGTTTGGCGGGCTGAGGATGATGGCTTGAGAGGCTAGGAGCGGAGTGGGTTGGAAGACCCACCGGAGTGCCCATCTCTTGATCCACCGCGCCGGCTCATCTGAATCTGAGATCTCATCCTCGAGCTGGTGCAACGACAGACCGTCCTTTCCGGTGACGAGACAGCAGGACGGTTTGAGGTTGATGGAGAGGATCCTCGTGATGTGACAGGTGAAGGTCGAATGTAATTTCCATGGACAAGGGAACGTCGAACTTGTGCCTGGGCGTTCGAAGACCGCTGTCAATGGACCGCAACAGACGGCCAACTGCTCAAATGAGAGGGGTGCCGAGGAGTGTGTGATGGAGAAATTGATGTTGTTGCCAAGAAATCAACTAAGTATCAAAGAAACAGATCTTGGGTGTGTGTGCTTTTTTTAACGACGCGCGGTTTTCGGAGTTAAGAGGGGCAGACTGACTCTGCGGTTATCTTGGGCAAGATGGAGGGCATCGACCGTGTTCTGAGAGTGTGCGAGGTGGGGCAGATGGTCGAGGAGAGGGATCGACTGGAGCAAGCGCCACGAGACCGGATCGACGATGTTAACGAGCAAGCCGGAGGCATAGAGCTGGTCAGACGGAAAGAAGGTTTTGTTTTTCGTTGTTGTTCGAGTCAGCAAGTCTGGCAGCGCTGACTGATGGATGATGGACTGGGGCTCTTACGATGATGAGCTGGTTCGAGCAGGATGGGCTGAGTGAGAGTGCCTGCCGCGAGGGGTTGATCGAGCTGAGGCTGACTGGCTCGGATGACATCACGGGTTGGCCGGTGCTCGCTCGCAGCCAGCCAGCCGCACCAGTCAGCTTGGCCGGCTCGGGACTCCCCGGGGGAGCCTACCCACCCCCGTTCACCGCAGTGGCACCGGGATCATCTGCTGCGCAATGACAAACCAAAACTGGGCTCCAATGTAAAGAACACGACCCTTTTTTTTCACTTCAAAAACCTAATTTTAGAACTTTTATTCAATATTTTATAGCAAAGATTTTGGAATGGTAAGGAAAATAACAAAATAAATCTCTTAAAGAAAAAGGGAAATTACAACGTTTCTTTGAATATATATAGGAAAATAACATCCTTAGAGTTTGAGAGAACATCGTGTAATATAGAATCTATCTCGTATGATCGGTCCTTTGTTGTCATCTAATGAGCGCATCTCTTGATCCGTGCGCGTCGCGTAGAAGCTTTTCGTAGATAATAGATGTTTTTACTTTGATTTTTGATTGATTTTTTTTTTTTTTTTTTCTTGGTTTCCGACCCGTGTTTGACATCCAAGAATCAAGAGTCCGCGCCGGAAACCGAACCGCTTGTCCCTCCCCTTCCTGGCTTTTTACTTGCGTTGATAACGACCAGGTTAAGAACTCTTCGTACATCCCAGTTTTTCTTTGGACCGTTTGGTCACTCAGGTACGCAAAGGGAATTAGGTTCGATCGCACAACATTAGATTGGAGAGAAGAAATCTGAACACAACAGAATAACTGACCTTTGCTCATCGTTATTTTCCATTCAGATCTTCGGCAAGGATTAGCGAACCTGCCCTGAGGGTCGTTGATGAGGCGCACATGAGCAGCTGTTTGTGGGAGTGGGTCGGCTTGGAGACCTTTTGCGATGAGGACCACTTGGCCTATTGGATTGCCTGAGTCTGACTCGGCCCACCCCAGCAAGCAGCTCATGTGGGCTTCGTCAACTACACTCGCGGCAGGTTTGCTTTCATTCTTGCAGGGCGATCGATCTCGACAGCATAACGCACCATTGCCCAGCTTGATTTTTCCATTCCGATCTTGGGGGTAAAAGGATCAGCAAACCTGCCCTGAGGGTCGTTGATGAGGCGCATATGAGCAGCTGTTTGGGGGAGTGGGTCGGGTTGGCATCCTCTTGCGATAAGGACCACTTGGTCTGTTGCATTGCCTGACTCGGCCCACCCCAGCAAGCAGCTCATGTGTGCTTCGTCAACGACACTCGCGGCAGGTTTACTTTCATCCATACATACTCGAGAAACTGACACGACGGACGTTTTGGGCTCATACATCTCATCATGTAAGCCTCCCAGCCTCTGATCAGCGTTGGAGGTCCGATGAAACTTACTCACACCGGGCTGCCGGAGCACTAGAGCTCTCAGGTCTTTCTCGCCTGTTCGCTCTCGACTGGGCCCTTCGTGGGTGTGGGGTTGGTAAGCTGACCTGGAGAATCAGCGATGAGGCCCATGTGACCAGCTATTGGTGGGAGGTGGATTCCTTGCCATGAGCGCCGGCTGTTCTCTCGGATTCCTTGACTCAGCCAGTAGATCATGTGCCTCGTCGACAAGAACCAGGGCCAGTTTACGCTGGGATGAATCCAGCCTAAACAATTCTCCATTGGGAGACATCTCCATGGGCACGGGAAAGAAAAAAACCCACAGATTTGCATGCTAAATTAAGTACGTCTACTGGAGCTAAATTCTCGGATATCCTGTTAGGGCAATCCCACCACGATTATCCATCCCGCCCTGCCGCGGACCTCCACCTTTTCAAAATTTCCGAAGTCTCCTCTTCCCAAGGAGAGGCCCAAACAAGCTGAACCCCACATAAGGACCCCTCCTGCCGTCCATTGTGACCAATTCCTTCATACATAGCATTTGCCTGAATATTCCTACATCACTGGCCCGGCGCCATAATCAATTTCCATCTACATACAGATTTGCATTTCAAGTTTTAAACCTTGCCATTCTCCACTTGACGTGTCATACCCTTTGCTTAACATCATTGTCTCCACTTTTTGCCAAACACCCACCCTCACCTCTGGTTATCCTTTGTTCTCCTTCACCTTTCTATGTATCCTCCGCCTTAATATGCCACATCCACACTCCCAGCACAGCTATCACTCAGCGCAATCCATCTCCGCTAACATAGAACCCCCCCCGAACAAAACTGACGAGAGCTATCCCCTCATCCCTGACATCAACGACGTCGTCCCCGAGTGTTTCACCTCCGAAGTCCCAGTTCCAAACGGCTCCAAAGTTGCACCTTGTGCCTTGCGGTTGGTTCGTTGGATAGGTGGTGCCGCTCCCTCTTTCGAAAGTCATCCCTTCTGCTTCTCAATCCCTGGTCGTAGCTTGGGTGATGCCCACTACTTTGCCGAGGCCATGAAGGAAACTGTTCGATGGACCATGCAAAACTGCTTTGTTAACCATCTCCCCAACCCTCCAATACCAACTCAGAAAAAGAAACGCGGCCCTCCTTTCAAATATCACTTCAAGCTTTACTTTGCCTGCCCTCGACGCGGCTACCACGAAGCTCCAGTCAATTCACGCAAAGCAGCCTCCGGTCGGAAATGCGGATGCGAGGCCAGATTTGAGATCTTCCACCACGTCGCCACCAATTCGCTGAGGGTTGATTGGTACTGGAAGCACTCTCACGACCTAAACACAAAGGAAGACATGCAGCATACCCGCTGTCAGGGCGCGTCTCAAAAGTGGCGACGCCCTGAATAGAAATGAACAGGTTGTGAGTTCCTAAATAGGAAAACACGCTTGACTCAACCGGGATATGGGAGGAGAAAGCCGCGCCTCCGTTGGAGGGGCTGGTAGAGCTAAGTCGTACCGGAACCTAAGAAGGTTCACAAGCTCAAGCTTACCTAGTAGGGTAGCGAGCGGAAAGAACCGTTAAGACAAGGAAGTGTGAACTGCGGAGGTGAAGGCGGTGACAGGGATTCGGAGGCGGAGGCGGAGTCGAGGAGTAAGGAGTATTCGAAGATATAAGAAAGGATGAGATGTAACTAGATGAAAGCCCCGGTCGTTTTGTATCAAACAAGGATGACGGGCTTGGTAATCTAAATAATAATCTGAGGAACCCTTTGTGGGGCGGAGAGGCCCCAGGTATTTTATACTCGACTGTGATGGCCACACTTAGGAGTCAGGCCTCCACAACGTTCTACTAGACCCACGCGTGACAACTTTGCGTGGATTGTTCTCACTCGAGTTTGACATACCATGCCCACGCGTAGAACACTCGCGTGGAATGTGCTCACTCGAGCTCGACAACCCGTGAGCGTTGTGGAGCTCTACTTAGTCGCGCTTGCTCGCGCACTCGCTGTCCTCGGCGCGTACTGTGCCTGGAGCGGCACTATGCGCGCACAGCTCTTCTGCTGCGCGTGCAGTGTCAGCTTTGGCGCTGTCTGGACTAGCCAAGGGCTGACACCCGCCTCCCTAAGCTTGTGCATGACTGGATCGTGGACCGCGTTGACCAGGGTCTTGGATGGAAGGAGATCGAGAAGTTGCTGACGTCCCCTGACATTGATGCCGTGAGTATCCAATCAATCACATCATCTGTGATGGCTTATCTCACGCTGACTCCTACAATCACCTCCCTCCATGACTTTATTCAGCTATGCGGGACCGGTGTTGCAATCGCCGAAGCTGACGGTGTCCTTTACGACCTAGTCAACAATCTCATCGAGACCCGGAGGACCGTTCAAGCTCGGCGGAACCCCGATGTGTTTGTATCTCTGGCCCTCTGGCAAGATCACCTGACCAGCGTTGGTTGGTTCACCTTTGCTCCTGCGCTTGCTGACTCAGAGGCTTTCATCTTTGCCATCCAATCCCCCTGGCAACGGGAGATGATGATGGCGCACGGTTCAACCATGCTCTTTATTGATGCGACACACAACACCGTCAAGAACAATTTCCTTTCCCAAGGGCGGAAAGCGAGCTTGTATACAGTAATGATCCGCAATCCCGTCACCGGCAAAGGCCTCCCGGTATGCTGGGCTTTTACTAGCTCTCTCGCAATGTAAGCCACGTCACCTTTTCGCCTTTCCCCCACCAAATACATCCTGACTAACATCATTGCATGTATTTCTAGTGATCCAGTTAAACAGATCCTATCTTGGCTACGTCGATCCACCGGGCTGGTGCCCCACGCCGTGATGAGTGATTGCGCGCTGGCAATCAAGGCGGCAGTCGAGTCCGCTTACGGCGACTTGATGGAACTAGCACCAAGACACTATTGGTGCTTGTTCCATGTCATGAAGGCGCTGAAGACGAACGCAGCGATCCACTTGGGAAAGAGAGCCTCCGAGGCTGTCCGGGACTTTCGGTCAATGTTGTATGCAGGTAACTATCCGAGGAGTCGCATGATGATATACTTAAGTAAATGGAGGGAGATAAACAGTGAATTCGCGGACTATGTGGACAGTCAATGGTACAGTCACATCAAGTATTGGTCCTTGCACTATCGAACAGTAAGTGTTTCTTGTATTTCTCCACACACCTAGGACACACATTGACAGCTATCTTATGTGCTGACAGACGGCGTATCAAGGGACCAATACAAACAACTACACCGAAGCCTGGCACAAGGTCCTGAAGACCAAATACACCACTGCCTCCGAACGTCGGCGGGTCGACGAACTTACACAAGTCTTCTATGACAATGTGGAACCTCAGTATTGAAGGGAGTATCGCCTGGTAAACACCGGTTTCCTCAAACAACGGACCAACAAGTTCCAACAACGCGCCAAGGATCGCGCGAGCGGGTTTACTGCTGGCTACTTGCAGCAAATTGGGGCCAAAGTGGAAAAGCATGCAGATTACGTGAGTTCAGCGTTGTTGATGACGGAGCACGGGCTTGACCTGACAAACTGACCATTGACAACACTCTACAGTTCTGGATTGACTCGTTCTCTGACCCACACTTGCGGGCCTACCGTGTCGAGCTCGTACCACCTATGGGACTTGCCGAAGGACGACTGGTCGCCTGCGACTGTGCCTACTTTGCCAGGTGTGGTAGTGCGTGTATACACATGTACTTCTTGGCACGAGAGTACAACTATCTCGTGGTGGAGCGGGCACCGAACAGACACCAGTCGCATGCTGTTGTAGATATCAGCAGGAACATGGCGATGCAAGCTGTCATTGATATCAACAGCGACTCGGACATTGAAATTGTGAATCGATCTCGCTCGCCAGCCGCCTCCAAGCGATCCTACTCTGTTGCCTTCTCTCCGGGTGACGATGGCGATCCAAAAAGAGTCCGCCTCCTTCGCGCACCAGCTGCTGAATTCACCGCCGCACACCCGACCTTTCTATCAGCTACCCTCGGACCTAGTGCGCCTGAGAAGACCAGCATTCCGTCAGTACCAACAAACCTACAACAAGCCCCTCGTGACAAGATAACAAGCGCACTCACCTCCGGAACAAAGACTCTCAAGCGGGCAATTGATGCGCTCAAGAAGAAGAAGGATCGAGTCGACATGGTTAATAAGTCATTGGCGACGATCATGAATCGGTTTCAGGTCGTATGCCACGCGTTGTTGCAATCAGTGGAGGAACAGGTTCCGGGGCGTCGACACACAATTACCCCATCGTTCCCGGGCGTTGAGGCCACTGGTCGGATGAGTAGTTCAGAAGTGGCCCTTCTAGTTGGAGAGTTGCTGGATGTAGGACGGGCGGCACTTGTTCAGGTGGACGGACTTTTGAGGTTAAAGAAGAACTTAAAGGCATTTGCTGCAGGTTCGACAGAGTTATCGATGGAGTTATTTAAGGAGCGTGGATACGAGCTTGTCGGGATTCTCGAGGACGCCGGAGTTTTGACGCCGAGGGTGCAAGTTCGATGAGATGAGGGTATAGTAAGTGAAGGGTTCAATAGGTGGAGGCTTGACATTTCTGAGGAACAATTCGAAGGACCTGATGCCACGGGAATGTGCGATAGGAGGACGGAAACGACCAGAGGTGACTGTTATTATAAGGCCAGTGGGTTCCCAAGGGACCACGGACTTATCCCAATTTTAGGGGGATTGCCCCTGCCGGCATCCCGGCGTTCCTTTTTCATCACGTTACTGTTTTTGTAATACTCCTGTCTCTCCCGCTGCTCCCTGTTTCTCCTGCTGCTCACTGTCTCTCCCGCTTCTCACTGCTCCTGGTTACAGTCGTTGTATTACATAGTGTAGCTACTGCTCCTCCTTACGTTCATTTTTATTCACGGGTTGTCATGGTTATTACATCGTTTTTTTTCCTTCGTTGCCTTTTTTTTTGTTGTAGTTTTTTTTTTCTCGTTTTTCGCAAATCAGCAACCGTTTTCATTTATCATTGTTTAGGCCACATTCAGGTTCGCCCAGTTTACTCTAACACACGCATTCCATAGCACAGATTTTCCTCGGATTCCGTCGCCGGCTGCCCGCAGTGATTACGGGATCACTGAGCACCCATTCCTTCAATGTCACCGGATTGGCTTGATACTCACGCACTGTCTTGGCCTTGTCCCTTCATATTCAATAACAGTGCTGGCGAAGCTAGTGTATGATCTCGTTGCGCTCAGTCAACAACGCCTGCCTCTAATGTGACTCTCGATGTTTCTTATATATTGGCTCGTGTGATTGATAAATCTTCCTAACACATGGCTGCTGGATTCTAGAGTTCTTTCTTGACTCTTCGCTTTCTTCTGGGCTCTTCAGTGGGGATTCGTAAACTGACCTGGAGAACCGACGAGGCTCGTATAATTTTAAATAAGCTAAATATTTGGGAGGTCGGTTGTGTCGCAATATAACATGAACTTGATTGTCATCAGAGGGTCAATTGCTTCACGTAGCCCACCCCCACAAGTAGATCATGTGCGCCTCATCGACGACAGTCAAGGTCAGTTTACTCCCACGCAAACTGCAGAAGATGGAGAGCAGGGGAGTGTTGCATTCCCGACAATGAACATTGTTGGCTTTTCGCCGAGCTCCTGCTCCCCTCCTGGGTCACGACCTTAACACAGCCGTTTTTCCCAGAACTCCCCTTCAGCATGGATTATGCCTTGAGCGCTGTAACACCACGAATCTTGTTAAGCTGGAGAAATTGTCCCTCAATGGTCAATATGTGACAAAAAGGAGTGATTTTAGCAAACTTTGATGGATTCAAAAGTCATTCCAATTTTAATCTGTTGTTGTATAGAGCAAGGCACAATGCAGGAGGTCCTATTATGTACATCTTTTCAACCACCAAGTCGTGGGTGCACGCCGTAGGGTAGCATAGATAAATAAATAAAAAACGATGAAAAAGCAAATTAGTGCCAGGTTAGGTCATAATCTCTCTCCTTCCTCCAAAGCGTCTCCCCTCTCACTTCTTCTGAGGGTCCCTGTGGGACGGCGTCCCCTCTCCAATAGAGGGATAAGTTAGGTCTCCCCTCCACAGATACATAGAAAGACTGTCTTTAGTTCAACAGAAACAACGTTTGGTGACTGAGGAGCTGGGAAGAATTGGCACAAATTGGCTATGCTGGCGCGCAACCAAACTCAACTAAGTCCCTCCCGGAGTCCCAAGGGAGGCCTTTGGTCTCCCTCTGGATGGGACTTAATGCCTTATTGCTGAAATTTGCCTGAGGGAAATGCCAATAATCCTTACTTTTTTATGCTAAGGCCCCTGCACAGTGCTGTCTTGTGTATCTCCAAGCATCAAAAATTAGACAAGGTGCTGGCTGGGTTTCCATATGTAAAATCCAAAAATATTGGTTGAATCTTTGGAGGTAAGGGGGGCTATAACAGCACTCGTTGAAATAGTGTCTTTGGCCATTCCTCTCAGCGGTCGGTGGATCGGTGGAGGCGCCTGGGGGGGCTTAGCCAAGTTCGGCGTGCGACATGCGCAGGGCTGTGCGCTGGAAGGCGGGCTGATGGGAACCACAATCCGGCCGCTCGATCGAGTGAGCTCATCAGAAATTTTGCGCGCTTCCCCGGTCGGACTGCCCGGAGCATTCCACGGGATTATAAGAGCCGCCCCTGCCCTCGCTCGATGCCCGCAGTGCCCCTCCTCCCACTGAAACTACTCACCCCACTCCGACCGGCACTCGTCCTCCACCACCACTCCCTGTTTTCCACTTGCTCTGCCCACCCCGTCTCTGCCACCCCCTCCCTCTCAGTCAAGAAGAGGATGCCGCCCAAAAAGACTGTGGTCGAGAAAAAGGCGCTGCTTGGCAGGCCTTCCAACAACCTCAAGATCGGCATCGTCGGCATGCCCAATGTCGGCAAGAGTAGTCTGTTCAATGTGATTGCCAAGTGTGGTAGGTGCGCCAAACTCCTCACTGTTCTACCATCCACTCTCCCTCCTCGAATGCATGTTTCCGTATTCCTGACCTCCCTGGTCTGGCTCCCTCTTCTCCCTTAGATCTCGGTAAAAGCGCCAACTTCCCCTAGTAAGTCGACGATTGACTCAGCATACGCGCATCCAAAGTTTGACCCGTCCCGCGTCGTCAATCCAACCATGCGTCTTCAGTTTCCTGGTCTGATGCCCAAGCTGCTTAATCAGTGCTACCATCGACCCTGAGGAAGCCCGGGTGCCAGTACCCGATGAGCGGTTCAACTGGCTATGTAGTGTCTACAAGCCAACCAACAAGATCCCTGCCTTCCTGACCTGCATCGATATTGCCGGTCTCACTGCTGGTGCCTCGACCGGGGCTGGACTCGGGAACGCATTCTTGTCCCACGTCCGTGCCGTCGATGGTATCTTCCAAGTCGTCCGTGCCTTTGACGATGCCGAGGTCATCCATGTCGAGGGAGACGTTGACCCTATTCGGGATATGGAGATCATCCACAACGAGCTCAAGCTCAAGGATATTGAATGGGTCGAGAAGCACTACGAAACGATCAAGAAGAGCTTCCGTGGTACTGGCACTGCCAACCTGGCCGACAAGGCCAAGAAGGAGGAGATCGATATCACCGGCAAGGTCCTGGCATGGTTGAAGGATGAGGGTCGCGATGTACGAAAGGGAGACTGGAATAACAAAGAGGCAAGTCACTTCCACCGATCATCCCTTCTCCACCTCCCACTGCAACCAGCAGTCTCCATCCTTGAATGATGAACAAGGGCGGCTATCACGTAATTGAACGCCCGATATATCTATACCCAGCTCGTCGAGTGACCAAAAAGTCACGAATGAGATGATTAGTAAAACTCTGACTCCTAAGCGCACTACCCCTTCCGACTGTATGCTTCTCAGCCAAACAAGACTGATTGCTAACCGCAGCTCAACTGTTTTGTATCCTCCCCAGATCGATGTGATCAACACTCTTCAGCTCTTGACTGCCAAACCGGTCACCTATCTGATCAACCTGTCGGAGACGGATTACATCCGGAAGAAGAACAAATGGCTCCCGAAAATCAAAGCATGGATCGACGCCAACAACCCCGGTGATCTCCTTATCCCATTCTCGGTGGCGCTTGAAGAACGACTGCTCCAGCTGGGCGAGGATGATGAGGTGCCTGCTCGCAAGGAGGAGCTGGCGAAGATCGGAACGAGCTCGGCCCTGGGTAAGATTACTACCGCGGGCTATGCTAGTTTGCATCTCATCCGATACTTCACCACCGGGCCCACCGAAGTTCGAGCTTGGACTATCCGCAAGGGCACCAAAGCTCCTCAAGCTGCCGGAGTGATCCACTCCGACTTCGAGAACAAATTCGTCTGCGGTGAAGTAAGTTTATTGTCTATCACCATCTTTCTGCCCCTCTCACCGACTGATCGCCTCTTTCCTTTGCGTCGGAACCACAGATCATGACTTATGACGATCTGAAAGAACACGGCTCTGAAGTCGCCGTCAAAGCGGCGGGCAAATACCGACAACAGGGCAAGCCCTACGAGATGCAAGACGGCGACATTGCCTTCTGGAAACATGGCTGATCTGCCTTCTGCTATCGATGATCCTCTTTCCAATAACCATCAATCCGTCGGAAGCCTCTCTGCTTGATTTGTGTTTCCAATGCCTGTTTATTGTACCTCTGTCTTGCCTCCTTTGAAATCCATCTTCCCAATGTAACAATGTGAGCATTTCCACCGCGGGCCCTACAAGTTGTATTTTCGGAAAAGGTTGGACCAGCTCCTTTTTGAAAATTTGGCTTGCCTCAAAAGTTATGGGGAGGTGCATTTGAACAGTAGTATTATCCCCCTTTCGGCCATCTGACATCAGCTGTGCTAAGAGCACCTCAAACGGAGCCGTGATTGGGTGCTCGGGGCCTTCGCAGCCCTGGTTCCTTTTCCGCGCTCCAACGTGTAGAGCTGTGAATCCTAATATCTGAGTAGGATGAAGAAAGCTCCCCCAAGGGAAATTTATTTCGAAGAAAGAGTAGACTATATACAGCTGATGTGTAAAAGCTTGCTGTTTTCCGCGCGTGTGCATTTTTTTTTTCGACCCAAATTTTTTTTTTCACCCCTGAATATTTTTTCCCCCGGCGCGGAAGCCCTGGTCACCCCCCGGCCTCCTCAGCTCACCAACAACCCCGGCCGCAAACCATTGATACCGCCAACAATCGATCCCGCTAAACCTTGGCCGCATACAGTTGGAACCATCCAGTGAAAAAAATAGATCAACTGGTGAGTGTATCTTCCAATTTGATTCAGCATTCAGAAGATATTGCTAACTCTCATCTCCGTGTACTGTTTTTTTTTTGTGATTTGTAGAAATGGGTTATCGGAAGTACTCTGCTGAGTTTAAATACTCAGTTATCAGAGCCGCACTTGATGGGAAGACTCTAGATGAGATCAACACTTCATTAGCGTCTTCAATCAGTGTAGACTCTCTTTGTCGATGGACAAGTCTGTACGAAAGGACGCGAGCCGTTGTATGCAATCCCTCCACGTATCAAACCCAAGGCCGGCCATTTGAATTATTGGACAAAGATCTTGATTTCATCAAGGAGATGATTGCCAAAAAACCCACTGTGTATCTTGACAAAATCCAGTGGGCTTTAGTCGAGGAGCATGGGATATCGGTCTGCCTAAAAACTATTTCTAAAACCCTTCACGAGCGACTAAAGACGTCGAAAAAGACCATTAGAACTGTAAACTCACGACAGGACCCCAAAGCCAGGGCTTTTTACATCTCGCGGATCGGTTGTGTGCCAACCTCGTATCTGGTATTTACAGGCACGTAATTTCAATCTGCTGTACTGATCGGCACCTTTTCTAATTTGAGGTCTTTTTTCTTTCTCTCTTAGATGAATCGGGGGTCTTGCTTGAGGTAGCAATGCAAACCAGAGGCTGGGCTCTGGTTGGCCAGAGAACCCCAAGGGTGCCGCGCAAGAGGAGCACCCATCAGTACAATGTCATCCCAGCTATTGCCTCCGATGGCTTGGTTGCGCACATGGTCCAGGAAGAAACAATGAATCAGCCATTGTTTGAATTTTTCCTCAAACACATTCTGGTCAGCAAAGGGATATATTGTTTGGCCTTTGCTTGTTTGCTGATGCAAGTTTTTTTGTCAGGTCCCATCAATGAATCCCTTTCCAGGACCTCGTAGTGTGCTTGTCATGGACAACGCACAGATTCACCACCACGGTCGCATCAAAGAGATAGTCAAGGCACGCGGGTGTCTTTTACAGTATCTTCCGGCTTACTCACCCAATTTAAACCCGATTGAGAAGGGCTTTGCGGTTTATAAGTCGGCTTTGCAACGCAATGAGGATCTACTTACGGGTGGCAAGGAGGACTACGAGGTCATTGAAGCTTTTGTTAGTTTTGTTTTTACAGCCGACTTGACTCGCAAACTCTTTCTTGGCGCGGGTTATTTTGTCCATTAATCTGTAATACATTTGAAGTTAACATCTCCTACTACAATCATTTGCCAAAACAGCCTGATTTAATTTTGATGCTGTCTGATTTAAGTTGTGTATTTCTAATAAAAAAAAAACATGTGGCAATCAATTGATCCATCTTTCAATTGATAAACACAATTTTATTTGGACTCAAATGATTGTGGAGCTATGATCTGAAGTAATATTGGCAAAACAGGTGGCCAAACCCTATGAAAAGTGTGCTCTCAAGTTGCCATTTGGAACTTGAACCTCACTCGCACCAGTCCCCAAAAATTGTTTGAAAATTTTCATTTCTGGTGGAAAAAAATAATACTTCACACTCTTGAGGGAGGTAGAGCGAGAGATAGAGAGAACAAAGGAAATGAAGCAGGAACGACGGGATAAAAACAGTACAAAGTCACTTTATCGGGGGTGTTCTCGGCGCCTTCGGAGATGGCGGGAAAACTTTTTGATGCTACCCACAAGGGACCGGGCGTGGCTTTTCTTAACACCCTCGGATTCCAACTCTTCAGCCTTGAAGTTTTCAAACGCTTCGAAGTGGTTTATTCCATATTTTGCAAGGGCCTTTTGAAGTGCGTTGTCAGTTGGATCCACGTGGCAAAAGCGCAAGTACTCGCTGATGTCGACTGATTCGTCTGAGGGGGCTGGGGACAAAATAGGAGCGGGAGCCTGACTAGCCGTGCTGTTGAGAGTGTTTGGTGAGAAGTTGGGATTACCAAATATGGCAGGCATACCGGTGGCTGCGGCGGGAATCCCAGTGGAGGCAGGAATACCAGAAGGGGCTGGAATCCCGGCGGCGGCAGCAGGAATACCAGCAGCAGCGGGCATCGCAGGGTAGGATGTATAAGCGTTTGGTGGGACCCACCCCCAAGATGAGGTTGGCCAACCCATCATTGGGGGAAAGCCACCGATCCCAAATCCATGGAAGGAGGCTGCCATCAAGGGGGAAACATTTGCAGGCAAGTTTGGGTTGACGTTACTTGCAGGCAATATGTTTGTCGGGTTACTTGCGGGCGATATGTTTGAGGGGCTGCTAGTGTGTTGGGGTGTCCTAGTACTCGTATTGATCGGACTAGAATCCGTTTCATGCTTGCGGGGACGGCTTGAGAGCCTTTTGTACTCTTCCTTTGTTTGGAATTCAAAGCCTGGGCCTTTTTGGTGGGTTGTGCACGGTGATCTCTGGGTTATTAGCCTAAAACAAAATGGTCAGAATCATTATCGACAAATAATCCCCACAGATTAAATTGTAAAAGGCTACTTGCCATAGCTCGGGCCCAAAGGGCCACTCGATCATGAAAGAGGGCAATGAATTGGGTGGGATCGTTTGGGCTGATCATTACTGGAAGCTCGTGGGATCCGGTCAAGGATTCACATGGGCTGTGGGTCGCTTTGATCTGGAACATATTGTTCAATATGTCTTGCGCGTGAGTTGCGCCTGCCGACGGCTCGGGCTCTGGTGATTGTTTGTTACCCCAATCTTGCTGCAATAGTTGTCGCAAAGCTTTGTTTCTCTGATAATGAAAAACCACAATCAGAAATCCCCAAGTCAATCCGATTGCATTTGAATTTTTTAAATTTTCAAATGACACACCTCGGCAGCCACCTTGGGATTGTTTTGAACCAAGGAGATCGTAATCTTCTCTTTGAACTTCTCTGTATTAGAGGCAACCTCAAGAAACTCGGCTAGGACTTTGGCGTCATTGACAGTTGTCTTGTTCTTCTCTTGGAATTGCCCACCGTGAGGAATAATTGCGTACCAAGTAATTTCTCCTTCATTTTTGCAAAGTTGAGCGTGAGTCCCGAACTGTTTTGCATCGTGAGTAGTAATCATAAGGATTGCAAAACACTTGAAAGCGGCGAGATTGTTGTTGGATACCTTCCAAGAAAATTAAATTTTCTTTTGAGGAACAACTTTTGTGTATTTCTCCTCAGGATCATCGGCCGGGACCTTTCGTTTCTTTGTTGCTCGACCGGACGTCACGGCTTTTGGTTTGGGAACATAAAGTCGATAATCAAGCAGAATCTTGACCTTTTCGTCACTTTCAGCTTGATCCTTCGAGGTTGGTTCCCGCGATTGTTCCGATACCATGCCAACGACTGTTACTGAAGGGCTTTTGGATGTGCTTGAGGGATCAGTGGCTGGGGACGGAGCCTTCGGACTTTTGGGGCCAAACAACCACTCATCAATATCGTCTAGCGACCCGCTTTGATCGATGAGACTGGAATAGTCTGAAGAAAAAAAAACAATGATTAGTACATAAATGGAAAAGATCAAAGATAAGAAGAAAAAATAATAAAAATACATACCGTTCTCCATTGTGGTAGCCAAACCAAAATCGTTGTTTGGCAGTATCAATGGTTTGCGGCCGGGGTTGTTGGTAAGCTGAGGAGGCCGGGGGGTGACCAGGGCTTCCGCGCCGGGGGAAAAAATATTTGGGGGTGAAAAAAAAAAATTGGGTCAAAAAAAAAAATGCACACGCGCGGAAAACAGCAAGCTTTTACACATCAGCTGTATATGATTTGTAAATACATACTTGGGTTGATGAGAAAACAAACACATAATAAGCTATGGATGTAGAAAATATGTGAGACCCACCTGTGTCACCCTCTATACCCCATACTATAGACATGCATAGACAATGCCATGAGTACCCCCATACCAACCCTCTCCCACCAAAATTAAAAAACCTGGAATGCCCAGGAACCTCAGAAAATCTCCAATTTCTAGGGCCGCGAAGCGCCCAAAAATTTTGAAGTCCTCACTCACTTTGCCCCCCGGAACCTGCCCTCCCGGCTTCCCCCCATTAAACACCGGCACGCTACATAATCAGACATCACTTCGGCCATTGGAGTCACATCACCCGGCCCTCCGGTCATAACACCCGCCACACAACCCAAATTCATGTAACACAACACTTTCCTTAGTCCACAGCCAAGCACCCCAAACACATCCTTGGTTGTCAGCATACAGAATCAACATCACACATCACCTCCACTTGGCACTATCACTCCCTCCTCAATTTTATTGGGTTTCAACCGTCAAGTCAGTCCATTTTTCTTCTTCATTGCACATTCTTGTCTTCCCCCTGCATCTAAGTCTAAACTGTTGATCCCTCTTATTGTGCTTTGTATTTGGGCTAAGATCTCCTGACCCAATAATTTAAGCCTCTCATGGCTATCTATTGAATCACTGTTCCAGGCGCCAACCGAAACCAGACAGCCTGACATCGTCTCCATGCAGAACAAAATGCCGCAACCTTGGTGAGAATGCGTGAAGCAAAAAATATTTCCCAACAGCAATTGCGACAACCGGCAAACCAAACTATGAAAAATGTACTAGACTATAGCACTGGTGCATTTGATGACTTTCCAGATAATCAACCACAAAAGCAGCAGCACACAGACAAAGAGGAAGGAGAAAGTGAGAATGAAGAAACTCTGGCATTGGTTAAATTGATGGAAAAGCAGCTGGATGAGATTGATGATCTCATTGCAGCGGATAAGGAGAGGCATCGCCAACAAGCCCACAACTTCAATTGGTCTGTACTACTCAACCACCTCCTTGCTGTATACATGTGATTGAGGATTGTCACAAAGAACTGGACCTCGGACAACTGCTATAATCAAACATTTGAGTGCTTACCGACTTGTAAGAGGAAGTATGATCGTTTGGTAGACCTAATCAATATCTCAGGCAGGCTGTCCTCTCTAATGAAGCAGTTGGTATACTAACTAACAGCCCATGTCAATTTTTCAGGTCAGCAACACAAACGAGTCACCTTTTGTCAATGCACCCCTGATGGTGTTTGGCTCTTACATCAAGGATACCTTGCTGGCTCACCGGTCCATTAAAATGCGTTCTCTCTCCCACTGCTTACATTCTACAATAGCCTTTGGAGCCACTGTCACATAGGTGCACAACCATTCACACTTGCCCTCAATGACTGGCTTGAGCCTCAATCACACCGATTATGTGCCCAAAAAGGAAAGCATGTGAGTTAAACCATCTGTTTTGAATTTGAGGTAACCTAGCCCTGTTGATGATATGCAAAATTTTTAACACATTGTTTTTGACGTCTCAGGCAAGGGAGCTCCGAAGGCCCTTTTCGGCAGCAGTTGATTTGTTCCGTCAATTGGAGGAAAGAAGAACCAAGGTGATCAACTCAGCGCTTCAGGTTTCAGCCCAGGAAGAATTGGCCTCTCGTTCTTGCCCTGCATGTTTTGGTCCTGAGCCGCCCAATCCCAATGATTACTCAGTTAACACTTGCAATCAACTTATAGTTTGCCTAAATGGAAACTTCCAGCACCGCCATCAGATCAATGCTAGCTGTGACAACAAACAACTGCAAACACCTCCGTTCTTCATAAGCCAGGCTGAAGTAAATAATGTTTCACAAGAAATACGAGATCAAGAAGCTCAAGCAATGACTCCAGAACAGGTATGTCCAATTTCACTTGAAATTTTCCCCGACACATTATATTTTTAAGTTTACACTCATCTCATTGCATTGTCATATGGAGGCCAACCGCTGTACTGAATCCCACAAAGCGGCAGATGACAAACATAACGAATCGACCTGGAAGGGGTGTGATGACACTGGCCTGATGGGGTGTTGTTGCAGACACAATGCGGCCATATATGTCACGAATATCTACAAATCAGGCAAGCAGAAACATTTCCACATGTCGATAATCAAACGTTTGCTCTTGGACATTGAGCCTAGTCGTAAGGTTGGGATCTTATATGACATTGGATGTACAATGGATAAGTATATTGATCGCGTTTGTAGCTTTTCCTTACTTTCCCCTTCCAACAAAACTAATTTTTCCCTCAAAGTTTCCCTGTAAGCTCAGCTAATTATTGTTTTTTTGTTACCAGAGAGGACTCATCCCGCAATACCGAACACAAATGAAATTTGGAACTTTGGTGTTCCATGCGTATGCACATAATTGGCTTTGCCAGTTGGAGTTTCATCCCCAATTCAACAAAGGCTGGGGTTTGTCGGATGGCAAGGGTCTTGAGCGGCTGTGGTCTTACCTTTCCCCGCTTTTCAGTCCCTTGAGGTATGCAACTCGCAATCATCGGCTATCTTCTATCTCACATCTGTTGAAACACCACAACAAAAAAGGGATCAAGAATCTTTGTAAGTAATCAATGAATAAAGCTTTGATTGCGCTGCGTTTTGACTAGATCTTGTGTCCTTGTAGCTTTTTGGTTGCGTAGAAAGTTTGTCAAGGCGGTCCAACAACAACATGAAGCCAAAACCACACTGAAAAAGCTTCTCAACAACCAAAATCCTCATCAACCCGGCTGCAAGTTCACCAAACAATTTTTCAAGGATCAATGGACCACCCAAAAAGAATTCCATGTAAACCACACTGCAACGGAGACCAATCGCTGAACCAAACTGGTTGCCCTGTACAAGTGTGAAGCTACTGTTGAACACATGAGGTACGTGTGCTATCCTATACTAACTAAGGTCAATGGATTAAATTCAAACTAATGGCCTTGCACATTTGAATTAATTTTGAGCCTTCTCTCAGACAACGCATACAGAGCCCCGAGATCTTCTTAGCAACCATTGCTGAGGTCCGGGCTCTTATGGACTCCATTGCCGCTGAATCACAATTGTTGGTGAATCAAATTGCAGATCTGACAGGTCAGAGAGAGAATGAAGCCAAGAGAGGCAAGCAGTTTTGTATCTTTAATTGCAAAGTTGATTGCAACATTGACTAATCTCACGGTCTCACAATTACTAGACTACAAAGAAGAAAAACTGTGTCTCCTTCTCTGGGATGCAAAATCTGATTTGTTCATTCAGGCGGTTCACATTCACGCCGAGGAACAATCACTGCGAGATTCCCACATTATGGGGTCACATCTTGGAACCCAGGGGAAGGAAAACATTATCAAAGGGCTAAAGAATTGGCGCCCGGTGGTCAAAAAAATTATCAAACATTTTAATGAGTTATATCAGCAATTCCAAGAAAAATTTCCAGACCAGCTACCCTCGGATACCCACAATCATCCGTTAAACTACAAAACATTTGTGCAATGGGAAATGGACCACCCATTCTGGAACGACGGATTATACTATCATACAAATCACCAGGGGGGGAATGGTCGCACTCTCCAGAGAGTGCCAGATCGTAACTTCTTTCTGCAAGTCTGCCATAAGTGATCCATTGGTACTTGTCTAAGTTAAAGGAGATCCAGCCTTATGGTTATGTTCAAGCCATCTACATCTGTTGTGGAACTGAATCTGGTGGGATTTTGGGGGTTCAACTGAACACAAGACCATGTAAAGGGCATGTTCCTATCACCCCCAAAATCGATGTTCTTGGAGTGAGTAGTGGATTTCATCCCAGCAGGGGGTTGGACATATCACCATGTGCAAGGTCATCCTGGAAAATGTTGGGAGTGAATTCATTTGAGGTATTAGAAAGTTTTTTCTTGGCTTTTGTCTACAGTAATTGAGGTATGTGAGGTGTTTCTAATAGTAACCTTGGAAATGATTCAATGACACAAATTTACACTGATAGTATCATCCTCATTATAGACCTGGTGAGATTTAGGATACATCCTATCCTCAGGACTCAATGAGTCTGAAACTAGGGTGGATGCACGACATGTCCACATGCACCAAAGTCTAATGTTCAACAGCCCAGGTTGGGAAAATCTGCATGTTGCTTTCTTGTGATTTTTTCTAAATCATGATTGGCAGCTGGTATTAAATGCCCAGGCTGATGTGAATTGTCTCTCAACTGAATCTAGAGCGAGATAGTGGTTAAGAATTGAGTTTTCAAATTCCCCCGGGGGTCGAACCCCCCTACAACGCCGTGCCTAAGTACAAGATTTGTTGTGTAAACCCCAACATTCCCCCCCACAACAAACAACCCAACCCATGTGAATAAAGTGAAAGAGGAATGAAAGAAAGGATAATAGAAAAAAAAACAGAAAGTAAAACAATAAGGAATAAGACGAGAAGAAAATTGAAAAATAAACCAGACCATTTATGCGCAAATAAGACCACAGACATGAAATAGCAAAGAAATAACAACAACAACAATTCCACGCCATCCACGCATCCCTCCGTCCTGAGCTCAACGTCCCGAAACAGTCCATCTGTGGCGTTGCAGAAAGAAAACCATACCAAATGCTCACTGGAGTGGCTGGGTGAACCGCTACTCCAGTGCAACCCCGCAGGTGCATAGTTAAGGGAATGTCACTCACTTGACCACTTCCCATCCCCAAACACGGCCCTGTTAAATTTCTCCATCAAGTTCCCCCCCAGCGCTTTGGTGAAACAGTCTGCCATCTGATCCGACCCTGCCACCCATTCCAGTCCAATTTCTCCCTTCCTGAGCCGCTCGTTGGTGACATGGAACTCTCAATCAATGTTCTTCGTCCTTTTCATACTAGCGGTATTGGGCGAGATCCTCACCGCCGCCTTGTTGTCGCACAGAAGCAAGGGCCTTAAGTTGCCCACCAGCGGAGAAACAATTCCTGCCATCCAGACCGCCTCGTCACACGCCATCGACAGGGCAACATCTTCCGCCTGGCACGTTGACTTGGCCACGATTGTTTGCCTCTTTGTGTTCCACGCCAAAGGCACCGACCAGAGAGAGGTGATGAAACCGTGATGTGACCTCGCTCCTTCGCCCATCCAACTTGCGTCCACGTACATCCTAAGCGGATTCTCCATCTCCTCAGGCTCCACTTTCAGCTCAAAATGCGCGGTCGTCCTAACATATGCCACTAGCCTCTTGAGAGCCGCCCAGTGTTTCTCTTCCGTTCCCAGTGAAAACCTTGCCAGAAAGTGAGTAGCAAAAGAGATATTGGGCCTGGTCCCCTGCGCGATGTACAGTAGAATCCCAATGTACAAAAGATAAAGCGCATCCAGTGCTGTCGAAGGATTGGACTGCAGGGTGCTTTCCTGCAACGGTACCGCCGACGTGAGCGCAGAGCCATCAATCTCCAGTAGCTTCCTGATCAACGACGGTTGCTGAAGACGAAAACCCCTTTCTGTCTGCCGGATCTGAATGCCCACCAACAACGACAAAACTTTGTCCCATTTGAGCGTGAGCGCCTCCGACAGCCCCTCCTTGAGTCGCGCCATCAGAGCATCCGAGCTAGCCACCAGTAGCCCATCATCCACATGGATCCACAAGAAAGCTACATCATTTCCCCGTTTGTAGCTGTATGTACTTTGATCTTGCGGGTTCGCCTCGAATCTGATTTTCTCCAGGGCCGTCTTGAGATGCAACCACCAGCACCTCCCCGCCTGCTTAGTCCCATACAACGCCTTCTTGAGTTTCCAAACTTTTCCAGGAGTGACAGGATATCCCGGCGGAGGGACCACCCACACATCTTCATCAATTTCACTGTGAAGGAACGCGGTTTTCACGTCAAACAAAGCAACTGGCCATTTCATTTTTGCCGCCACCATCAGCGCCGTCCTCATCAAAGCAAATGTGGGCTTTGGCGCGAAGGTCTCGTTGTAGTTGACCTTCCTTATCTGCTTGTGACCACCCACGATTATCCGGGCTTTCCTCCTCCTGATCGCCCCTTGCATCGTCTGTTTTGTCCCAAGCAGCCACCTAGACCTGAGAAGCTTCTTCTTGTCCTCCGGCGGATCGTCCTCCATTGCTACCTCCAGCTCCTCCAGCGACCGCCTCTCCTCATCCATCGCGCCTTGCCATTCGCCAGCCTCCGGAGATTCAACCGCCTCACGATAAGTCGGGGAGTCACCGCCGTAGGGATCACGCCCTTCCAGTGCCGCCAGTACTGAGTCTTGAAGGTCCAGCTCGTCACCCAGCTTGAAATCCCCGAGCCGCTCACATTCGATAGCAGAGCAGACGACCTCCATCTCCGTCCCAGCATCCATGACGTCTGCCATCACGTAAGGCTTGTTCTCCTCAAATTGAACCAAAGCTGACGTTGATACTTTCCTTGTCTCCTCATCCCACAGTAGCCACCCCTTGGAATCCGGTGCCACTCCGAGAGTTTTGTCAAATGGATACTACCATTCCAAACCGAAGGTGCATGTGTCACTATCCTCGGTTTGAAACCGATCTCTGGCTGGAGCTGTGAGAGCTCAGCTCCAGCATCCCATTTTTTTCAAGTCATATCTAACTTACCATTTCCAGAATGAAATATCAAATTGGAAAACAAGTAATCTTGGTTCTACATCATATTGTACAAAGTCTTTCAGCTTTAGGAGAGGAACCACCAAGATTCAACATCTGAGCTTAGTTCAAAACACCATTTTATAGCCCCAGCTCCTCACAGCTCCCTGGGAAAATTGTCACAGCTTGATGGGTTACTGTAGCAAGATTAATCAGCTCCATCCAAATGGACTTCGAAACAGTCACAACTGTGTAGCTTGCTGCTCAGAAACGCTGGGGAAGAGACTGTCACAAAATTACTCAGCTCAGCCCAGCTCCTGACTAAAATCGGAAACAGTCTTTCAGCTCCGCAGAGCTCACAGCCAAGACTTGCCAAGATTACACAGCTCAATTCAGCTTGAACCTACACCAGGACGGTCTTGCAGCTCTTTACAGCTCACTGTTAAAAATTCTACTGAGATTAATCAGCTCTACCCATCTCCCTCCTACACTCGGCACAGTAATAACTTCGGGAGGGTTGTATGCTCTTGATGACTGGTCTGTACCTGTCATCAAGAGCATACAAATCTCTTGATGGCCGGTACAGACCGGTCATCAAGAGGATAAAACCCTCTTGATGACTGGTACAGACCGGTCATCAAGAGGGTTGTATATTCCTCTCAATGAACGGTCTGTGCTGGCCATCAGGAGGTTTGAGTTCTCTCGATGCCTGGTACGCACCAGCCATCTTGATGACCGGTACAGACCGGTCATCAAGAGGATACAACCCTCTTGATGAGCGGTACAGACCGGTCATCCAGAGCATACAACCCTCTTGATGAGCGGTACAGACCGGTCATCCAGAGCATACAACCCTCTTGATGACCGGTACAGACCGGTCATCAAGAGGGTTGTATCCTCTTGATTACCGGTACAGAGCGGTCATCAAGAGGGTTGCATCCTCTCAAAACGGTCTGTGCCGGCCATCAGGAGGTTTGATTTCTCTCAATGCCCAGTATGCACCAGCCATCTTGGTGACCGGTACAGACCGGTCATCAAGAGGATACAAACATCTTGATGAGAGGTACAGACCGGTCATCCAGAGCATACAACCCTCTTGATGACCGGTACAGACCGGTCATCCAGAGCATACAACCCTCTTGATGACCGGTACAGACCGGTCATCCAGAGCATACAACCCTCTTGATTACCGGTCTGTGCCGGCCATCAGGAGGTTTGAGTTCTCTCGATTCCCGGTATGCACCAGCCATCAAGAATCCTCTCGATGACCAATAGACCAGTCATCAACACTGGTGAGTCACCTCGAATTAGTTGCAGAGGTACATTATCTGCTAGAAGGTACTGTGTGTGCTACCCCGCTTGAATAAGCTAAAAATATCCACAAAGAGGAGGGGGGCTGGGCAGGGGCACTAGGATGATCACAAAAACAGGCAATAATTAGGAAAACAATGTTAAATTATCTACTGGGAATCGGATTCATGATTGTTATGATTTTCTAGTTCCTCAAGCTGCAATATCTCCTCCTCTTGTTGCTCTTCTTCATTTTCAAAGTCGAAAATCACTGACTCCCCTTGGACAAGCTTCTCCCAGAGAGAGGAACAGTTTGATACAACTTCACTCCACTGCTGTCGGAGTATTGGTTCATTTTCGTCTTGAGTTTTAATATATTTTTCACTCCAATCGAGAATTTTCAGACAGTCTGAGCTCCATGCCATCCATACTCGGCAGTACTTCTTAGCCAGACTGCAGTAAACTGAGGAAATGACTGATTTTGGAAAATTGTGCCTTGTGCAAAGGTCGGATAAGAATTGTTGTTGATCGGGGTCTACTGGTGGATCTGAAACCAATTTATTAGCATTTAAATTGAATTTACACAATAGAAACTCTGAGATTCCATACCTTGGGTCAGCATTTGACATAGGTTATCCAAACATTTTGATTTTGCGATCCCCCACTTGACTGCCTGCCGAGCTTCCCTGGAAATCCGGTGAAGTTCATCCTGGCAATGGCTGGCAAGCAGCATTGCCTCAATTCCGGTTTGGATGTTTGAGTCGACCGCCCAAGGTTCATTCGGATGTGTCAGCGAGCCAATATTCCAAAAGGGATCCTCAAGACTCAGCTGCTTAACCTCTTCAAAACTCGGCGAAGAAACTGGGACCTCTGGGTCAAAATTTAAATTGTAATCATGCGCTTTCTTGTTATACGATGTCCACTTTCTCTTCAAAAGCTTGACTTTAGCACTCATCAACTTTTTGAATCAAGCTTGCAACCGGGTACCTACATGTTCTTATACAAGTCAGTCTGTGATCTTAAAACAAAAGTGAATGGTTAAATATTGAATGACCTGATCCCCTTTGATCCCACTTCTTTTGCACTTTGTAAACACCAACTTTAGATTCATACAGCTTCGACTTGCTTATTTTGAGCTTTATCAAAGCCTTAGTCTTGGCATCTGTTTTTTTGATTGAGCAGCTTCAGTATCATTCTGAAACTCATAACATTCAGTTTTAAAAGCTCACCCGAAGCACCAGGCAAATTACGAAATGATTCCGAGCCAAGTTCGTCGATAATATCCGCAATTTGCTCTTCTAGAAGCAAAAGAGAATCTGGAAGCTGTTCAAGATACCTTCTTTCCTCCTCAGTTTGATTCCTTCTCCGCCTTTGTCTCAGCAACATCATTTCTTCACTAAAATCAATTGGACATCATTGATTTGCATAATTTGATTGGCTATGTATGAAGTACATACTGTGTTTCTTTGAGTTTGTTTTCCAAATCAACAAGCTCTTCAACTTGTTTCATCAAATCCCTCTCGGTATCAGTCTCCATTGCAGAGAGCTGGCACTCTCTTTGCCTAAGCCATTGTTCATTCAGGTATGCAGTAGAGTGACCAAATAACTCTTCCAATTCTTCGAGTTTCCTATGAGCATCCTTCATCAAAAGCTCAACCTCTATACCTTGTGCTAACAATAGTTTAACTGAAGGAGTTGAATTTATTAATATTTAGGGGGGATCTTCGAGCAAAAATAGAAACACACACCTGCATTGTTTTTTCCTACTTCATTATGGTGAGAAGACATTAACTCCAACGCATCCAGTCGATGATCCTTAGTTGAGTATCTCAAAGAGCTTATCAGAGGCGATAAACCAGACCATTTTCGCTCCATCCCTTCCCCATCGGACATTCCCCATCCAATGTTTAGTCTGGGGTTGTATCGGAGTTGGCACGACCACTGATGTACATAAGCATGGAAAACACTTGTTCCAAACATCAACCGATTTTCACCGCGCTCTTCAGGGAATTGATTTCTCTGTGGAAGATCAAGGATTAGCATGATAAACTTTGAAGAGATAGTTTAAAAAGATGGAGCTCAAACACTGATGATCCCCTTTTCAATATTGCAACCTATATCGTACAAGAAGGCCAACTTCTTTGGTTTTTCTCCGGTTTCATTTGTTGTTGTGATAAGATTATTGATCATAGTCATTGGAAAGCATGACCTTTTCATTTAACATAATACAGTTAGTTTTTTGATGTTAAAATAACTTCAAAGATTTTTTTTCAAAACATACTTCTCGCCGCTCTGAACAATATTGATCAACCTCAAAAGTTGATCGTGTCGACAAGCCATTCCAAAAATTCCAGTATCATCACATGCCTTCCATGTGTTTGGACCACGCAAATCATTTGCTGCTGTATGCTGCTCTGTACATTGATCCTAGATAATCAAAAAATATGTAAGCTAAGAATTGAGATCTCTGAGGAATCAACATGATGTACGAAGCTGCTATCTGCATTGATTGCACCGCGTTCAGTATTCATCTTCTGTTCCATTGTTTCGACTTCTTCCGGGGATATGAAGAGACTCCGTTTTTTTTTTTTTGGCAAGCTCTCAACACTTGCCGCAAGGTGCCTTTGATGTTGGAAGTTTCCATCCATGCACACAATATAGTCAGGCTCTTCCGGGTTCTTTCCAGCTACTGAAGGTCCGTAGCACTTGGGAAAAATATCAGCCATCTTATCCATTGGTCCCATTTCAAGAATTTCTTCCGATACCAGCTTTTCTCTTCGTAACATCTCTCAATAGGCATCAACAGCTGCAGCGAGGGTTCTTCTCCATTGTTGGGTCTAAAATTCAATAATAAAATTTGTATAATGCTCTACTTTTATGATCTCTGCTACATACCGATTTAAAAGATTCTGAATTGGGTGCAGCACAAGCTACGAGAATAAGTGGGTTATTCAGGTTGAGGAACTCGTCCAAGGCTTTCGAGAATGGATTAATAGAAACTGCACAATGCTTCCATATAATATGGTGAAGGTGTAGAAGTCGGATTGAGAAAGCCGTTCTTGGGAATTTAGGAGAGCCGCCTATGTATCCCATTTGGATAAGCCGAACCTGATCTGCTTGGCAATCACAAAATGTTACTTCTTCTCTTTTTTGACCTAATGAATGTTTTGAAAAGTGAATCAGTCATCGCAAGTAAACAAAAGTGTATTATGATGTTAATAGAACCAACTTAAAATATCTACCAGGACAACCGGCCGCTTTCTTAAGTGACTGCAGACACATGTCTCCTTCCAGTCAACATTCCATTTTTCTTGATCTCCCCAATCAGCAGTTTTTGAAGAACACTGTTTGAAAAACAAGAACATAGCCTCATAAACATCCTCCCAGTACCTTTCATCAAGAGCCCTCTGCCTTTTGTAATGCTCGCTTTGAAAATAATTGTGTAGTTGATCAACACGTGAGTAGGGAGGCTGCTGTGTGTCATGTTCCCGGGAGTGGTGAAAGCCTTCATATTGTATCTCGTCAAGGTGAATATCATCGTGATTTGGTAGTGCCGGATCCAATCGTGTAGTTGCTGTACTGTCTCCTGGCTGGGAAAGATTGGAACGAAGCGCATGTTGATGTTCAAGTTCAATCAATCGTGAAAAGGCCAAACCTGCAGCAGTCGTTGGTTTGCAAACTCTCTTTCTCCTCTTCCCCCCCTCACCTTCAAATGGAGGCATCTGGAAATTATGATAAACATTCATGATCAAGGGAGAAAACACCGTCACTTTTGCAAAAATTTGATGTAGAAAAAGAAAGCATATTCACCAAATCGGGCACAAGAGCGATTGAAAAAATCAATAGGACTGTTGATCGGAAGTTTTGGATTATTCTTTGATTTGAAAATTAAGACGAATCTGAATGTCACAGGGTAAAGGTTTGTCAGTAGCAATGGAACAAATGGTTTGAGTGTGTAGTTAAATTACCGATCTTGATAGGTTTTCAGAATGTGTACCGAGTGTTTCTTTGAAGGTTGGGATCGATTTTTCAACCTCAAAGATTGCACAGGTTACTTTTGCCCCCTTTTGGGCGGGACCAAGGACCAAAAAGTCCCAATTCTCACAGGGAAATTAAGAATTTGAGTAAACATTTTTGAACTGAATCAACGGAGTTCCAATCACTTCATGCATTGGGTGATTACCTGGATCAACCTCCCAGTAAGCTTAGATTTGTGAATAAAGATATGAATACAATTTTCACGTATTTTGTAAGATGTTTGCAGTTGATTTTTCATTGTCTTACGTTTTCATTATCATGAAGGTCCCAGTATTAATTCAATACAACTCTTCCTTGTCATGAGATTAATAAAATTCCTGAAGAGAAACTTTGGGAGAAATATTGAACTTGTAGACTGGCAGAAGTAACTTGCAATCAAATCCATCCAAATGTTCAATGTTCACTCCAGTTTAGGATTGTATTACTCCACGCAAAAAAAACAAAACACTGGATAGCTGCTGTTTCATGATGTTTAAGTTTTATATTGATATAAAATCCAAATGTTCAATTTTCACTCCAGTTTAGGATTATATTACTCCATGCAAAAAAAAAAAAAAAACACCAGACAGCTGCTGTCTGTTTTATGATGTTTAAGTTTTATATTGATATAAAAAATGGTTTATATTAATAATGCCTCAAATTTTTTGGCTTTGATCTGAGTGAAGTAAAATGAGACTCAATTTGTACCAAAACAATGTTTCCAAAAATATACATTGTACAGTTCACATGACTTTGATTGGAATGGTTTGTTATAATTTGAGAAAACCCACAAACTACTCACCAAGGCTATGATTCTGCTCCACTTTTAATTTCCAGTGGCATTGTCAGTTGTCTTCAGGAAAATCTGGTAATTTTATGCACAGATGCCATGTTCTTTTGTAATGGATATTTGAATTTTCATCAAGAGCTGGTATCAAAATTCCTCTCAATCATAAAACATAGAGCAGAAGAAAATTTTACTATGGCTCATTTGTCATCATAATTTAAATCAATAGGATCAGGATCATACTTTGCTCTCTGAACTTTCTGAATGACAAAATAAAGAGAATCTTTTGCTTTGGTTTATCCAAACATTCCAAATAAAGAAAAAAGAGAATCTTGTACTTTGGTTTATTCAATTAATGGTTTGCTTTCAGAAAAAAACATAGTGGAAAAAGGAGTCAAAATAAGGACATTGTGATAATTTATATTAGTTTTAATTATTCTCATCAATCTTCTGACAAAGCCATTCAAGTTTCATCTTCTCCCGATTTCTTCTGTTGGAGATCGGCTTTCTTGAGATTATCAAGTTGAGTCTAGGGGGGTTTGTTTGTATCTGTGCTATTGCAAGTTCGGTCGCTGTGCCTGGGGGTCTTCCAGGTGAAAGGTATGTGAAATATACATATTGCCAGATAGCCGATGGGCCCCCAGCATTCAAACTTCCACCGCCCCCCAACTGCTGGCCAAATTCAGCCAACCATCCGGCCGCTACCAGCCGATACTTTGCCATACGCCTACATTTGATCACGCGAGCTCCGCCACGGTACTTGGACCAAACGGGTGGACTGTGAATCACGTATAGTTGGCTCTCCAGGTATGTATGTATCAATGCAGTTTTGCATCCTTCCCTTATCCACCCGACTGCTATCAGCCAACAGTTTCCCATACAGTAGATCTAACAAATTCCGCCGAGGTACGTAATCCAATTGGGCAGACTGTGGATCGCCTATCGCCCATTGGCTCTCCAGGTATTGGTGCTGTTTGAGATGCTTCGGCCATCCACCTTACCACTATTGGCTGATACAAGTTTCACAAATATACTCAGCACAACTACGCAGGCATTCAACGATTTGAGCTGGTTTTGGACAACAACCCCCTTGCCGCACTGCTTGCACCCAGCTCAAAAAAATCTTGATCTAGCACTGTTGTAACCGCTTCAAACGTCGTTGGCACCCAGCTCGCTCCACCGTTTTTAACCGGCCTGCACGATCCGAAGTTGGCTGCTTAACTCAATCACGGTTTGTTAATTTTATTTTGATTGTGATCTCCCTCCCCCGAACCCATTTTTTATTGTATGGTGCTGCAGGATATGGGTGTTGGGCGTACAGTCCAGCCTCCATCCTATTGTGGTATGGATTGGTCTTCGGCGTACAGTCAAGGCCCTTTCATACCTACCATGTCCGAATTTCTTGGGTTCAGGACTTAGAGGCGAGGCGGGGTTACAGCTCAACTGACTTGCAATTCTTGATCCAGTTTTCGCAGAGTTAACATAAATCATCATGCGTGGTATTGACTACACCAAGGCGGATTCCTGCACATTGATGAGACAAACGAATAACTGGCTGCTAAAACTGCATCCCAATTGCTCTACCGAGGTGGTGGACTTTGATTTGATGGCCGTATTTATTATGCAGGAGACAAACAATAATATACATATCACCCGTTTGATCAAGGCCGTAATTGAAACTTTCTCTGATCCTGGTCAACCTCGAACTACTTGTCAGAACCAGCTCCTACATGCCTCCCTTCTTGTCCAACAAACAATCAAGAACTATGAGAAAGAATCCCAGGTGCAATCCGGTTTGAGAATGCCTTTCTGTCTTTGTTATCCCAACCTTGTCTCTGTTCAAAATCACGCACGGAGTTTGGAAATGCAGTGTAGAATATTAGATCCCAAGAAGATGGTGGTTCTTCTTGACAAGAATGGGATATGTGTCGGTGTTGGTCTGCCACCTTATCCGGCCCCAGCCCAAGGTTCAGTGCATGTTGCCCATGATGTGTGTAATTTTTATCATCCCAATAAATTCAATAGCGAAATAAACTGATTGCGTCAATTTAAGACCCGCGCATTGAACTCTCTTAAGGAAATGGTGGCAAAGAAGGTTTGTAAGTTGCATATCAACCAGCAACCTCCAGCTTATCTTGCTGAGGCTCCCAAAGGACCGCCAAAAACACCTTTTCCAATCAACTCCACAACAAAAGGGGATATTCAATCACCGTCAGAAAGCTTGGATGCCAGTGTTTCATTTCAGGCATACGGATTTGGGCTGGGAGGGGTACATGTTTTGTTTATCATTGTTGAAAAGAATTTCCTCAATTTACTGAACACTGTTTCTTTGCTAGAAAAAATCTGTTGGCGTCCTCGACAAGAAAATTCAGTTCACTGCAGATTCAATCAAGATCGATGAACTTCAAGGACACGGATCTAGTTGGAAAGACAACCAACAAATTCCGGCACTGCCCAATCCCCTGCGTGAATGCCCCAACACCGATGATACTGAAGCTATCACGAAGTTGCAAAACAAAACAAGCTTTTATTCAAAACTCAACTACGCAATCAATTGCGCATTTCTACCCAAATCGACCTCTGTAGCCATGAAAGCCATCGAATATCTTAATGAACATGGGAGTGATTCAGTAAAAGAAAAATTAAAGCTTGAAAAGAATATGATTGTTGCCTGTAAGTGGTGTTTCACAAATTTCTTGCTTCACATCAAGCTAACATGTATTTATTTCATCAAACAGCTTGGACAGCAAGTGTCAATACGCAAATCCACACGCACCGGGACAAGAAAAATGCGCTCCTCTTTGATTCTGTTTTCTTTCTTGGAAATCATTGTGGAGGCGAATTCCTTTTGCCTTCCCTAGGAGTTGCATATACTGGTCTACATGGGTATTCCTTTCATGGGCCTTTCCGCATTCTCTACCACGGGGTTGCTAAGTTTTACTTCAAAGAAGATTTAAAGGAACCACCACAGCAATTTTCACTTGCAATGTGGAGCCGTGAAAGTTCATTTACTGCAGTTGCTAGGCACGCAGCCTATCTTTTGAAGAAAAACGAGGTACTGCACTTTATAATTTGGTTTGGATATCAATTTTCTGACGATGTATTTTGTTTCTCTTAGATTTACAGTGATCCAAATTATTGGCTACCACTTTATCCAAAATACCAATCCAGTTTGGTCCAGACACATTTTGAAGACTTCAAGAAAAGTTCGAGAATGAGAACAAAAGCTAAAAACCGATCATAACTATAGTTTCATTTCAAATTTTCAATTGGTGCTCCGCTTTGTTAATTCATCAATCAATTTGAAATTCTACACTTGTTTTCTCTGCAACTCAAATTTTTATGATGTTATTTTTATTTGAGAGGAGACTGCACATTTCGGGTTTGGTTTATAACCAGTATTTTTATTCCTATTATGAATCAGATAAACATAGTTTGGCTATAAAAATAATTATCAATCCGAATTCAGAGGTTGATCTTTTCAATCTTAAAGGCACCACTCTTGATGTCGGCTAGCCATGCCCTCCTATCATCGGTCCACATCTTTTCAAATCCCTTTAATAGGGATTCTTTGCTCAGCTTCAAATTCTCTGACTGGATGAGCTTTAATGGCGGATTGCTCTCGGAAAGAATCTGGGCAGGATCCTCGTTTTTTGGGAAGTTTGCCTTTTCAACCCCCTTCACATTAGCTGTTGAAGAAACAAATCAGAATAGTCGAGTTAATTTAATTTAAGATAGAGCTCACCAAGAAGCTCATTAAGGGCCTTGCAAAGATCTGTTTTAGCCAAGTCGGATGCCTTCTTGTTTTTTGTTGCTGATTCTTCGGTAATTTTCTCCAAGTGGGCTTGTATTTCTCGTCCGTGGCTATAAGTCTCAAATAATTCCTTCGCAGCCCATCGGCTTTTTGCAATTGAAAGCCAGCAAGAATTGTTACTATACTCTTTGCAAAAGCTGTTGACTCCAGGGCTTTGTGTTGCAGTTAGAAGGTAGTAGGTTGTGTTATATAAGTTCGATGTTGTGTAGAGCTGGCAAACAAAAAACATCAGTATCAAGAGTTTCTGGTTTGATCTAAAACATTAACTCACTTCGAGATTTATTTTGGTAATGCTTTGTAAAGCCTGCTTATATACCTTACTAGTGCTTGGTGCTTGATGTTCCGGAGCTTTAGCCGCAAATGAATCGACTTTGGTCTGGTTTACGAGATTTTGATAAAGAGGTTGGTATAGATCTATCTCTTCTTGGTCAAGCGTGTCCTCTCTGTCGACATTTTCACTTTCATCGTCTTCTTCAAAGTCGCATGGGATTTTCAAGAAGTACTGAAAAATCCTGGCACTGAACACAGCCTTCTCTGTCTCTGTAAGAGAAGCCCATGCTTCACCAATCTTCACGTTCCGATCATCCCAACCTTCAGTAACTCCTCTCGAAGGCACTTTGATTTATGAACTCATTAGCTATTATTAAAGTATTTTGTTAGAGGAATGGAACTTACCGGGATGGTTGGTGCTTGCCAAGCTGAATCCAACAAATCGGTTCCAATCACTTTTCTTTTGACCAGGTTTTCCCTCTCCACTACCGGCGAAAAATATTAATGTATAATTAAAATTGCATTATTGAAAGATTAAAAATACCTTACAGGAATTTATGGACCGTAACCTCAGTTACAGTGCCAATAAGAGCCATCATCAATTTACTTTTGATATAATTCTGCTGAATCAACTTTAAAGTATCTTGGACTTCGGTTGGAATACAATTGGAGGCGTTCTTTTTTTGCTTCTGCAGAGTTTCTTGGAGTTCTTGTATTGACCATAAACCAAGCTGAGTCTCGTAGTTGTCCAAGTTTAAACCGATGAACTTTTCTTGATTGTTGTTGATGTTGTTGTTGTCATCGTTGTTGTCTTCTCTATTGGTGGTGTCTTCATTGTTGCTATTGTTGTTTTCTTTGCCATTGATAGTGAATGAGTCATCATTGTGGTCTTGATCTTCATCCGACTGAATTTCAGAACGATCTCTGGTGACTGATTGAGGATTTGATTTCTTTCCGTTTTTTTTGTCTTTTCGATGCAGCATTAGATTGAGATTTTCTTCTTTTGGATTTAGGAGCAACATTTGCTGAAGCATTATTGGAATCGGTTTGACTTGAGGAGCAGTTTTTTGAGTGACGTGTGGAGCGGGTTGATGCCATTTGATCTGGTTGATGGAATCTGCAATCTGTTAATTTGATTAGCAATGGAAAAAGCTGAGTTTAGCGCTGACAGTGTTGGTTTTCTGGGAGTGAAAGACTGGCTGCAATGGGATGATCCGGATGGTTTGAGCTGTTGTGTGGTGTTTTTTGGTGATTTATAAATGGAACTGACTTTACTTGTGGATGCAGCAGTGCTGAAAGTGATCTGATGGATGAGCTGGAAGACAAAGTGTATTTGGGAGCTGGGTTGAGCTGTGACGATCTGCAAGACTGTACCGCAGTGTAGGTGGGAGCTGGGTTGAGCTGGGAGGAGCTGGGAGGAGCTGCAATACTGTACCTGAGTGTGGGTGGGAGCTGGGTTGAGCTGGGTTGAGCTGTGAGGAGCTTCAAGACTGTACCTGAGTGTATGTGGGAGCTGGGTTGAGCTGGGTTGAGCTGTGAGGAGCTGCAAGACTGTAGCTGCATTGCAATTTAATTTCAGCACGTTTTCTCAAGAGAGTGAAAAATTATCAATATTTCCAGCATAATCAGGCTTGATCACCATCTTATAGTGTATCTTCATATTAATGACTTGTAAAAAATCTGATGCTGGAGCTGAGCTTGCCCAGCTCCAGCCTGATGTTGGTTTCAAACGGAGGATGGTGCCACATGCATCTTTGGTTTGGAGTCGAATATTTGTAGTGACACAGGTGCACTCTGATGTGCCTGGTTTTCTGCGAATATGGGACCATTTGCTTCTTATGTGTATGATCATACATGTACGCCACACACCCAAAAACTTTCAGCAAAGCCAGCAAAGGTTTCGTCCGAAGAACCCTCTCGATGGGGGTCACGTCATGTCCGCGATGCACCAGCCGATTGAAAATGAATGCCGCCTGCCTGAACGCATACGACCACAGGTATTTAGGAAGACGCCTCATGTGGAGCAGCGACCTCGCCATCTCAGCCAGTGTTTGGTTGACCCTCTCAATCGCCCCGTTCTGATGATGATTGTATGGTACCGCCCTCTCGTGGACAATCCCCTCAGCCGCCAGAAAATCGGACAGATTCCCGCTCCTCACAAATTCCAGAGCATTGTCTGTACGCAGTCTCTTAACCTTCCAGTTTGACAGGTTATTGAATTTTCGGATCCAGTTTATCACCTCCTGCGTAGCGTCTCCCTTTGTCTTGATTGGGATGGCGGAGACCATGCCCGAATTCAAATCTTGAACCGACAGTACATACTTGAATTTGTCCAATGACAAATCATACAGCCCAATCAGATCGGCCGCCACTACATCGCCCGGCTCCAAGCATATGTTCCTCAAAGGTGTATCCACAGGCGAGTGCGCCGCTTTCATTGTTGCACACGTGTCACATCCCCTATTCGGCGACACCTCGAAACCCGGCACATCCAGCACAGCCCCCTTCTTCACCGACTCATGCAGCATCCTCAGAGAAAGGTGCCCAATCCTCTCGTGCATAACCGCACTCTCCACCAACATTGCTGCGGCGAAGGCCTCAGACGCAGAGTATCGCAAGAAACAGCAATCATTGATTTCAAATGAAGGAAAGAAGACACTGTTCTGGACTAGAGTATATATCTCGCCGTCCCACCTTACTTCACCGTCCCATCGCCTGAATTTGCCCAGAGAAATGATTGTACCACTGATGTTCGGGCAGTATAGAACGTTCGACACCTTCAACTTCCCAAACGGTGTTGGCAATTCGATGTCCCCTACTTGCTTCACGGGAAACCGATCTGTAGACGCAACTATGAGGGACATGGAAATAGGCCTGAGGGAGGTAAAAAAACGGACATCATTGCTGACACTATCCGTTGACCCAGAGTCCAGCAGCGCTGCGTCGCTGCTCCCGGGCTGCTTTTCAATTGATGCCACTATTGCCTTGGGCCGCTGCATGAGCGCTGGATGACACACCACCGACTTCTTCAAGCGCGCGTTCGGGTTTCTGAGTCGAGGGTCTCCCACCGGCGGCTCCTGATCCTTCTTGAGCGGGCAATCATTCATCCAATGCCCCCACTCATAGCAGTACCGGCAGGGATTTTTTTCCGTTAAGACCCTCCTCACCCACACGTTGCTCTTCCCCACCATTGATTGCGACTGGTCACCACCTTTCCTAGCTACACTGTCACCGGTCCCGCCCCTCGCCGACCTGTACGCAAAAAATGACGACTGAGCCGGTACGACACTCGAGTTCATTCTTCCTGCAATCTCCAAGATGGTCTTTGACGAAATCATCCCCTTGGGGTTGACCGCAATTCGAGCGTCCAGGGCATTGGCTATCCCTTGGAAGTGGATGACACCTCTGATGGAGCAATAGGGCCAGGACCAAGTCTTTGCTAATCGCCCCCGTCCGCTTCTCGATCTCGTCTAAACAGGTCTGCATCTCCGAGTAAGCCGTGTTCAAGTCAGCCGATACGTCCGTTGGGTCGCTCGCCTTGGCCCACCTGGACATGATGTATGTCCATGACACGTTTGCAAATTGAGACTGAAGCGTTGTGAAAGCTACCCGCCCAGCTTTTCCCCGGACCAAAGCGACAAGTGACAGATGCACGCTATTTTCCACTAGAACGCCCGTGAGTGCCGCCCTATCCGTATCGCCATCCTTTGCAGTCGACACAAAGTAATCTTCTGCTTCAAATACCCTTGTGACCGTCGCTTTCAGGGACAGCTCCCAGTCCGGAAAGTTGACCCCGTCCTCGGACAATTGCGGTTCAATCGCTTTCCCTAGTTTCTGATACTTCGAAAGCGCATCCGCCAAGGCCACCGCACGCTCAGTTCCAGTCTTCAATTTGACCTTCTGCTCAACCGGTCAATTAATCTGCTGGAGTAACAATGCAAGTTGGTCGATCAAGACAAATTGGGGCCCTGCATTCAAACTTCCAGCAGGACTCTTCCCTTTATCCACCGACTGGCCCTCCTGATTGCTCATTTTGTCACGACTCGCCGACGTGGAATTTGGTAGGGGAGTGTGTATGGCTGTGTACGGCGGAAAATTCAGCAAACTCCTATGAGGAGATGAGTGCACCGGTGGTAGAGGTTCAATTGGCCTATCTGCTTGAGAATCAGATCTGATCGGTGTCGGCTTGTCAAATCGCTTCCCCGATCGAGTTCCACGAGGCAGATCCGGAATCTGAAAGTAAGACACCTTGCCTGATGCTCACAAACGTGGCGCGTAGTTCACCACAACCACTTCGGGAGATGCACACGTAGGGCGACTCACTTTAGTAGTCTGTCCGCCCAACCTTCACGTGGAAAAGAAAATTTTGAACCGGAACGCCTTAGTCCTCAGTTCCAACGCCCAAGACGGAATCAGGCTCGTTCTTCTTTCGCCCCTCGAGACAGAATCAAGAGTGTAGTCAAATAATCGTTTGCCCAAGTCGGAATCGGGTCCAGTGATAACGAAACATTGAGTTCTTCAGGGAATTTTATTCGCGCAGGCTCATAACCTCTAGAGCGAGATAGTGGTTAAGAATTGAGTTTTCAAATTCCCCCGGCGGTCGAACCCCCCTACAACGCCGTGCCTAAGTACAAGATTTGTTTTGTAAACCCCAACACTGAATTTACACCCTCCCTCCTGTAAAAACATAAGTACTATTTTTCTTCAACACCGGCAATGATTTGCCCTCACTCCAGGCTCCCTATTGAGGAAGCTGCCATACATTCAAACAGGTCTAAGGAAGGAAAAGATGCATCATGGGGATCATACATGAAGCACTGGCGATTTGGTGACACCCACTATACATGGGGACTTATCTTTGCCTCTGTTGGCTGTGGATTGAAAGCTGAAATTACCTGCTTCTTGCTGAAAGCTTCCCTGCCCTAAACAACAAAACATCCACTCTGAATTTTATTCATTGTAAATACAATATTCCAAGTTCCCCACTCATTACAATGGCATATATTTCAGGTAATCTTTGTGTCAGTTGTCCTCATGAGGATCATGCGGGAGCTGATGGTCTGAAAGATGTGATTCCATGTTGTCCATGAAACCATGGTCCACAAATTTATTTACATGCAACCTACCTGATCATACCTCTGGGACTCTCCCAAGTCCCAGATGTGGCTTCCTTCCAGAACAGATGAAGCAGTGCCCCCCCCCCCCCCCCCCCCCCCCCCCCCCCCCCCCCATGGCAAGTATCAACTTCTCCAAATGCTTTATTTGTATGTGAATGTGTGCTAGCAGGGACCGCTAAAGAGATCAGCACCTGCACTTGCCCCTATGGTGGATCCCTGGTCTGACCCCATTCATCCAGCCTAGCCTGGATCCTGAGTGACCATACAACCAAATCTTGCCCAGGCTGAAAGAGCAAATATATGTACTTGGCGGGACTTACATGAGAAGCTGCGCATGAGAAAAACATTGTTTGCAAAAGCTCCTGCCATTGCAATTGTTTGCATGGAGATCTGGGAGACTGACAGTGTGGCCTGCGGGAGGGTTCCAATCTCACACTGCCACAGACCAACGAGTTTTGCACATGCATGTATGTGGCATTCATTTTCCCCGAGATTATCACAATAAGATAGAATTTCAAGAGCTTGTGACCTATTCTGACCCTGGGTAGGGTGGCATAATGGCCAAAATACAGCTTTTCTGCTCATTTGGAAGGTCTCAAGCCTGACATTGAGCCTGCATTTACAGATTTATATTGGCCATCTGCTCATACAACTGCTTCAATTCAACCTGTTTGGTGACGTATTGTAAAGAGGTTGCTGTCAGTTCCACCTACAACACCTGTCTGGATTGTACTTCATCCCTTCCACCTCCATCCACCTCCAAATCACCTCAACACTATCTGCTACTCAACTTTCCTCACTGGGCTTGAAGAAAACAGAGGAGGGGTGGTCAAGCACAATTGGTAAAGGTAGATATAGACATGCGGCCCGTACATGCATACTTGGCTAGGTAGGACCTGGTGATGATGCGGGTGTTTATCCAGGCAGCCCAGACTGCCTTAAACTGGAGCGGCAATGGTGACACCAGGGCTCTTCCCTGGTAGGGGAGGGCTTTTGGAGTGCCTCCGAAACATGAGTCAGCTATGAACATAACAATGCCCACGCTGTGGGCCCCTCTGCACTTAATGCTCAGAACAGTCGCGCCCACGAGGGGAAATATTGATACATAGGTGGCCTTTCACACATATAAAGATGCGTAGAGATCTATGTATGAGTCTCTTACCCACACCGAGCTTAACTAAGCCTCTCAATCGGAGGGTCAGGGGGGCCCGACCCCGCGTCCCGAAGGGACGCTCTCCAAAGGAGAGGCTTACTTGTAAAGTCAGACCCGCGGCCTGAGGACAGCCAAATTTTGGCAGGGAAATGATAAAAAATAAACTCAAGACAGAATTCAAACTAAACAACAAATCCTTTTCAAACTCCTTTTGGCATGGTTATAGCTGCCCATCTTGGGAATATGCTGGCTTTTATTTGGTAAAATTTGGCCATAAATAGCCTGCTCAGCAGACTTTTTTGCAAGGGCATTTGCAGGTTTGGTGAATTGAAGTTTGTTGACCCTCCGGATTATAATTTCTTTGGATCAGACAGAGTCTCACGGTTTTTTTCAAGTATCAACTTACAAACATGCAATTTTGATGGAAATTTTAAATTGGGTGCACAATCTACTTTTACAGTTGAACTCTGCCAACAATGACTAGAAAATCGAAACGCATCCCAACGGCAAATCACACTCTAAGCACTCCATCCGTAAAGGCAAAGCAATAGCCTTCTCCGGAGGGATTCCCAGTGCATGCAAGTACTGCCACGCACCAAGATCATTTGATCGCTCTTGGTCTCCGAAGTGTCCTGTCAAGATACTCTGTGCAATGTTCCACAGGGTTTGTGAAGCCCCCAGCTGAAAAGAGATGTTGTGAAGTCAGTGATCAGGAAAATTGCTTGGGGTGCACAGCGTCCGAAGTGAGTTGAAGTTCTGAGATGTCCCGAGGTCTCCATCAATGAGCTGAACTCGCGAGCAAAACTCCTCTGGCTTTAGGCCGATTTGATTGATGATCATTTCAATAACTTTTCCAAAGCCTTCTGCGGAATTATCAAAAGCTTCCATGAGCTTCAGCATCTAAATTTTTGGTGGCAAGCAGTCTATCGGATCGATCGGAGGAGGCTTCCTTGAGATTGCCAATTTTGGATCTAATGGCTGTGCTATGTAATGATACATGACTTGTGCAATTCCTTATACTATTCATGCACTAAGGACCAGATCTATCCGGGATTGTATCTGGGCCTGAATTTGGCGAATTTTTCAAAGCTGTCATACTTATCCATCCCCCTAGTTGCCAACTGCTATGGGTATGTGGACTTTTGAGGGCCGTACAGATACCAAAAAAAGGCCAGCTTTTCAATGGTCTAGGAGGCGTGACATGAATCTGGGTGGTTGTGGGGGATATTGAGGTTGTAATGCCCTTCCCAGCCAAATGGCTGGTTGCGCTCACGCGAGATTGGGGACATTATATTCAAATGTCAGCCTTAGAGTCAACTCAGCTGACCTAAAGTCTGCCTTTTTCCACTTTTTACATATGAATTACTTCATATCTTTTTCATCTTAAGAGATAAACTTGTTTAGACTTCATATTCTGTTTCCTCATGCAATTTTAACCCTAGTTACAACTTACCAATTCTTTGTAACTATGCTCCTTCCCTGAGTTATTGAGTTGTGGCGCGCATGCGCAATTGTGACGTGTCAGCGCTACCAGGCGCGCCAAACCACATGTACATATGTAAATTACATAAGCAAACTGTGAAAAGTTTCTTAGTCAGGATCCCCCTTGCCTGAGGCAGATCTACAGACTTCAGCACACCAGAACCACACCCCAGAGAACCCCAGGATCACCACCAAAGAGATTACCACACTCCCAGTATACCTACCGTCACAGGCGCCTAGGATATTGACAGTAAGTAACCTCTTTCACTGAACCTTGTTTATCTCAGAGGTACAACTCTGAGTCTTGTTTGATCTGCTCTTTTCTGCTGGCCTTTGCCTTCTCTTGATCACAGGGCTGTCCCTCCATAACTGTTGGTCTTTGCCTTATCTTGATTAAAGGGCTGTCCCTTAGGTTTCCCTTTAAGAACCTTGACTATCCAGAAGGAAGCTAAAAAATTGTGGCTGGATTAAACTCATCTAATCCAGAGACCCTCCACGTTTCCTTGGTGAGAGGAGGCTGTAGCACTCTCTAGCACAGCTTGGCAGCACTCCCTGAGGAGGTAGCATTGCCTGTGGACGTGCATTCCCACCAGAATAATCTTGAATATCTGCTTATCTTGATCTTGCTCAGTTTCTCTCTCTCTTTCTCTTTTTCTCTCATAGTTGTATTTTCTTTATCCCAAGAAATCCAACTATTGCCCCCCCATTTCTTGTGTCCTGCTGTCACTATAGAGACTCAGGCTCACAGACATTATATTCAAGTCCCTCCTTTGGAGGCGCTTCGCGCCTCCTCGGAAGGAAGGGACTTGTGTTAAGTTAGTACCTACACCCAGTAATGTCATGGTGTGTTTTTTCGGAGATGGAATGTTGGAAGAGGAGCACTTGAGGTCTGGGGCAAACAGATGTTGCCTTCCAGCAAAGGCACTGAGACTTGCAGGACTATGTTCAGCCTGGGCTTGCTAACCAAGGTCCCCATCAGAATACCCAAACCAGAGGAAGTGCCCTGGATGGTGACAGTGAGGATGCTGCAGGGCTACAACTTCTGGTGAGCCAATTAAATCATGATCAGCTTGTGTCATTCCCTGCCTGGCAATTTGCTCCATTCAAGGGGGGTTGGAATGTGTGACTATTTGAGTGAGCTGGCAGTAATGGAACTCCAGGGTGGCTAAACTCCAGCGCTCCATGGGATCCGTTACACAGCAGTCCCTATTTGGTTCAGAAACAGATGCTGACCTTAACCAACAGCCGTACATGGCAAGGCATACCACCAATCGGCAGGTCTTTAATTTGAGGCATGAAGACCACACTTAATACTCCACCCTGAAAGGAATGTGGGGCCAACGGGGAATCTAGGAAATCCAAACATCAACCAACAAATCAACAAATTACCGTCAAACAAGACCAATCCACAACACTATCCTGTGAAGTGGGGCAGGGTGTGCAGTGATTCAAAGGGCATTAGGGCCTTGCTGCATTGCTTGCAGAAAGGGAAGATAACTGACTGCTGACGTACACCATAATCTGGCGAGAAACACCAGCTTTCCCTTTGATGTTGTGTCCACTGTTGGAGGCAGCATGGAGCACCCTTGGGCTTATATACTGATGCCAAGGTACTGATCATACCTGGGCTGTGTTTTTTGGCTTCATATGTCCACGTTGGCTGGATTTGTTAACCCTCTCACACCTCAGTTTCAATCCGGATCATGATTGAGGTTGCCGGAAACATTCATATGTCCAACACCAGACCTGGTAATATACGTAGCACTGGAGACAAGATCCACATTAAGACTTGTATAGTTTCTTATCAGCTTTCCCCCGATGCATCCATTTCAGCCTACCCAGAGTATAATGTTGTGCTCAAGTCAACCTTGGCCCCTGTACCAGCCATACTGTACGGCTTCTGCACTCAAGTTTGTTTTACCGGCCAACTAGTTGTTCATGCGGATTCAAGTCCCCCGACAATCCTTGTCAAACGGTTCAAATGGCAGGTGCACCGGGGACACTTTCTGCTGGCCGCTGAATTTCAAGATACCCATGCGTTTGGTACAGCCTATGTGGTTCAGGTACACCTCAATCACATCATAGGTTGTGTTGGGTCTGTGGAAGTTGTTGATCCAGAAATGAAGACAGTATGTATTTCTTCAACTCAGTATTCCTACAATCCGTCAGCTCTGCCGTGGGATGGCTTTTCGGGGAAAGATGCACTGACATGGTATGGAAGGCCAAGTTTGGTCACATTGAGCTTGTTGCTACACATGCACAAGCACATGAGTGTTTTCAGGATCTTTGTTGAGGCAATACCATCAGATTTGGTGGTGTGGCAAAAGCCATGTTGAATGCCGGAAACAGAAATCTTTCCCTAGGTGTACGTGGTTCAGGTTATCCCCAGTAATCAACGTCTGACTCAATGTGTTTCTTTCAGGTTGAGCATTCTCGGAAGCTGGAAAGATTGGGGAAGACCACATACAGATTGAGGGAAAACCCAAAAAAGCGTTTCGAACTTCTCGTGAAGGATTGGAAGAAATCCCAGAAACCCAGACAACAAAAAAAGGTCCAACACTGTTAGATGTAGTTTAACGATCTCAATGGTCTGTAGCTTAGAAAACCATCTGAGTACTATCTTTCACAGATTTATCCCTGAAGCCATCTCCCATGTGCGCTTCAATACATGTACTATCAATCTTCAATACATGTACTATCAATCGCTGCCGGGAACTCTTGTAAAGGATAAAGCACCTACAACAAGGCCCCTATAGTTTTGTACCGAGGAAGCTTGAATTTTGGACGAGCTCAGACCATGTTTGCAAGAGTTGAAGCGTGTTTTTTGGGGCTAAAAATGGATGAAACATCCCTCTTGCTCATGAGACACAGCTGAAGAGCACCAGCTGTATTACAAACATGAAAGTGTTTCAATTTAGCTTGGAGAAGAGAGTGGGATACACTGGAAGAGAGCTAAGACAAGAAGGGCGGATGGTGAATACAACCATTTGCACAACCATATTTGGGAGCATAACATGACTGAACCTCTTGTAAAGCTGTATAATGCGTCAATGACCTGTAATTGGCCCAGGTGCTTGAGGGATCAGGAAGGGAGAGGTTGGATTGAGGGTGTTCCACTGATTGATGAAGTCATTGGTTATTGCTTTGGCGAGCTCAAATCGACTGGGGACTTTGACAAGTTCAACAGAGCAAATTTTATCTGGAGACTGAAATACCGGAGCAAACATTTTGACTAGGTATGCCGAGAGATTTTTCCAGATTGGTTCTTCACAGATGTGTTGTGTGGTGGAGTGCCGCTTGATGAGGGATATGGCTTGGATGAACAACATACAGGTGGTGACTCCAGCAACCCGGTGGTCCCTTGATGTGATGAAGAGCCCTCAAACTCCGCCAAGGATGAAGTATACAAGAGGCTGGAAGTTTTTCTTTTTTTTGATATTTCTGCAGGGTTTGGGTGGCGTCTGGCGGAGCGGTATTGATAGCGGACAAAGATGCATTGACATCAGAAACGGTCTGGTTGGAGTTGCTGGGAGAGATTTGATTGGCGCGCTTGATTGCCTTCTTCTTTGCCGCTGTCAATGGCGCTTCGCTGAGGGAGTGGGTTTGAAGGATGATATACGCCATTAAGACATCTATAATGACGTTGCAGAAATCATGAAGCACATCAACAGAGTGCATGCGCTGGGTCTGCTGTTGGCCAGGCTCAGACTGGTCTGAGGGTTGATCGAAACTGGATGATGAGTTCTTCAGAGTGTCAAGATACAGGAGAGCTTGAACACCTCTGGTGATCTGATCATCAGTGGGGTTGGGGCGGACTGGTGGTGGGTTGAACAAGTTGTCAGCCATCAGTTCAACGGAGGCGGCAACAATCCTTGCCCAATCAGAAGTGATGTGCTGGGGACGGGAATGCAATCGATACAGGCAACAAACAAGGGCGGACTCGGGGTGATCTGACTTTATTGTAGTGGGGATGAACAACGCCGGGCGGAGACTGTTGTCTTTCTGACCAAAACTTGTGATCAATGGAAAGTCAACCAAGTCCGGGCAATACCACTGCTCATTCTTTGAGTAGGTCAGGAATTTATCACCTGTAGGGGAGGGTGGATATTGTCAGTTGGTGTAGACGGTCTTTCTGGTTTGGCTAGGGGGCAAACTCACCCAAAGAGTAAATTGTCTGGATCCAGGTGGCTAGGAGCAGGCTGTACGTTGCAGACAAATTGGGTCAGGGGCTGGAGGTGGATATTGGCAGGCGCGGGCGCAGTTATTTAGCAAAGGGGCAAGTGCCTCCCAAGTGGCGACATACTTTGACCACAATGGTCTAGTCACAGATCTGAAAATTCTTTACTGATCAGATGTAATTGAGTGCGGATTTGATTGGATTTGATGATTGTTGGCTGGGGCTGCAAAGCAATCTCTCGCGCTAGGGGTGATCCAGTTTGCGGCCGATTGGAGTTGCAGGTTGTAGGCTCTTGTGGAACTCTGGCAGGACCGCCAGTCTGGCCCAATGAGGATTGGTCATCCACTCTGGCCTGGGAGGGTTGGATGAACTGCAGCTGCGCGTGGCGCGCGCTATTCATTGTGTTGCAATATGTGTGTTTTTATTGCTTGGTGTGCTACGGACATTTTCAATGCTCATCGCATCTAGGGGACCCTGGAAGTCAGGGAGTGACTTCCCGAGGTCCCCGTGTATGGGTTGTGGGAAAGGAGGGAAATTAGCGGTAGCCGGTTGGAAATGCCTTGTCTTCTCAGATGCCTCTTCCATCTCTGGTAGAGACGCCCTGCAACTCGACGGTGCAGAGGTAGAGGGAGAGAGGAGACGGAGGTATCCTCCTCTTTGGAGCAGCACACACAGGGGTGTGTCGGCAAGGGTGTAAGACCCTTACCTGGTAAACTTAAGTTGGCCTTGGCCTTTCTAGAGGAAATGGCTCTTTGGCCTCGAGTCTTGGGTGGGTGGGTGGTTTTTTTTTTAAAACAGACTCTTCACGTGAGCCGGGGAAGTCTCCGGCAAAAGGTGGGTAGTTTGGGATTAGAGGGATTGGGGAGATGGGGGCTTCGGAGCAGCAGTGCGAGGAGGAGTCTGGAGAGTTGGGGGGAACAGGAGAGCTGGTCTATAGGTTCCACCTGTAAGAGTTCATCCCTGTATTCGCTAGGGGGCGGTTGCGTGACCAGATCTGGCCACAGTAGTGCGCCGCAACCCGCCAGGGGAATCTTCTCTCGAGAACAGTACTGGGGGGCGGCCCCTAGCTCTTGGGGAAATCGGCCCGTGGACCAATCCCACCTCCCGCTGCACTCCCGGTAAAAGGACATGATTGATCGGCCCGGTTGTATGATGTTGGCTAGATGTGTGGTGTGTTGGTGCAGCTGGGTCATGATTGGAGTGAGGTGAGCGTGGTGGAGCATTGGTGCCTGCGGGGGCCGATGCCGTTTCTTGAGTCGCGGATGAGGTGGTGGGATCAATAGCCCCGGTGAAGGCGGGTGGACACTCGCGGTGAAGGGGAACATTGGGCCCGGATTGTTCACTGTTGTGTTCGGGTGGTTGCTTGGTGCTAGTGATGTCCGTAGTGGGCTGCTGAATGCCAGGTGTGCTAGAGGATGGAACGTTGCTGCTGGCTGGTTGCGGGCCGTCTGCCCAGGGAGAGGGCTCATTGGTGGTTGGGATACTCGGTTGGTGAGTTGGATTTGGGGCTGGGAGTGTACTGGTGGATGCTGGAGGCTTGTGAAGGAGATCAACTGGCTTAACCAATGGCTTTGTTGCGGTTCTTTGAGAGGTCTGACGTTTTTCAAAGGGCTTCCCCATGGAGACTGGCGGACGTGAGGGGCTGGTGGGTTGGGCTATCTTGATGTCCTCATTGTCTGGGACAATCCCGGTTTCCACCCACGCTGTTGAAGGAGGGCCAGAGTGTCCCGGTCAGTGCAAAGCTGGTTGCGCAGGCGATAGGGAGTGAAAATAAAGGACTGACTTCGTTTTCTTTGAGTAAGAGATGAGGCCAGGTATTGGGCCTTGCGCTTGCAGCTGTGGGGGAGCTTTAGGGAAAGGATTGCTTGAGATGATTGCTCTGCTGCTGCAATGCTTTGGTCTAACTCCTCGGCCGTAATTTCCTGAAGTTTGGTTGGGAGAATAGACTCAAGTGGATCAAGGGAGGCAGGAGGCGCGGAGGGGGCCTTCTGAAGGACAAACTGTTCAAAGGATGGGGCAGGGAGAGAACCATTGGGCAAGTTCCGAGTGATGTCCTGTTCCGCTGTTACAACAGATGAGAAGATCAGAACACAAGCCAGTTTTGATGTCTGGGGGGCCTACTTACTTGGGGGTGGAGTCTGGGACAGGGTGTCGCGATCTCTTTCTGCATTGGATGAGGGAAGCGGGGCAGAATTGGTGGGGGGCGGAGGGTCTTCCATGTTGAGATTGGCGCTGCTGAAGCGGCGGTGAGCGATGAGTTGTAAGGGCGAGGGAAAAAGATGGGAGCAAGCAACAAACGGGGCAAGGGGCCAGTATTTATGTGGGGAGCAGGCGATGAGTTGGTGGCTCTTTTTGGGGACCCGCCGCATAGGGCCTTTGTGTGGCCAAATTCATACTCCCCTTTGAGAGGATGTGCGCTGATGCATCAATGGGGCCGCACACTGAGCAGGATGCGGCAGCTGATGATGATTGTGTCATCCAGCTGCGAGCGTATTAAGCTTGAAAGTCGGTGGGGGAGGTTTTTAGCAGCAATTATGTAACCTAGGTGGTGTGGTCCTGCAAGTTCAACCTTGGTGCTATGTGAGGACATGACCCCTACAGGCACCAATCACTCCCTCCCCATATGACCGACAAAGGGATCCCTGCTCCGCGGACAATGCTAGCTGTTCTCTGAGCAAGGAAATTGGAGCGTGCTCCTGATTGTCATGCTAGTGACCGATTAAACTTCTCAGTCGTATTCACCAGCCAGATGTCCACCCTCAGGTTTGGGTGAACCAGAGGGTGGACATTAGCATATCAAACACATTGCTATAGCCGCGGTTACATCCGACCTCACGCTGCAAACTGGATCCACAAACTCCTCATGCTCAGTCCTTAACAGCTGAGGTACAGTGTGTGGACGGTCCTGAAATCTCTTTTTTGGGCGTGGTGCTTGGATCAGTGGCAGAGCGTAGACAACTCACATGGATTGTTGGATCTTATCCATGCAAAGGACTGGACATGTGTAGGCCTTGGATGGAGTTGGGGAAATTGAGTGCTATGTGACTAATGTGGGTGCAATTTGTGGTGTCGAACCTCTGGTTTGGGCAAACCAGAGGGTGGACATCTTGCTGGGTGAGTGGGCGCAACCAAGTAGTGTCAAGGGTGACAAGCAGCGGGCTAAGGAGCCCACTTGAGATTGCTGCTTACCTCAGAGGATGGTGAGCATCAGTTGCGCGGCGGGGATACCATTCTTAGTACGTCAAATGGCGCGCTGATTGCGTCTCTGAGGGTTGGGGAGTTTGGCCCAACAAACTGGAATGGGACAGTTGTGCAGACTGCAACACTGCTTTGTCCTCCGGTTGTCCACGCCGATGTTCGGCCGAACCAGGGAGTGGACATTTCCTTTTGCGGGGCGGAAAGGCTCTTGTCAGGTCTGACGGGACTAGAAATTGGTCGCTGATTTAAATTTGTTCCTTCCTTAATAATTTCCAGGACATATGAACCGTAACAGCGGTGGACCCACAATCCATGTGGCTCTGCGGTGCCTGGTGGTGTGGGATTTTCAAGCGGCAATATATTGCAGCTGGAGGTGACGGGCTGCCACAGCCTGGCATCCAGTGGTGCCAGGCACAACTGTCTGCGAAGCATCACCGGCCATACGCGCTTGTTGTTCAGGCAGTGGCCATGTGAAAGACATGCAGATGGGAACCAAATACGTGACAGTGGCTGTGTCACCTTTGCGACTTGTCCCCCCCTGGTTTGGCCAAACCTGAGGGTGGACATGAGAGGGGCTCAGCCCCTGCTGCCTCCGCAGCTGTGGGCTGCCAAAGGTAGCCTCCGATGGCAGCGTCTCACCACACCTGAGCTCCCAGAGCCCGCACCACCGCCCATCCTGGGCTGGCGGGCGTGTTATGATGTGTCTAAGCATATGCATATGGCACATTGGCCCTGAACACAAGGGCCTAGTCGACAGAGACGCAACCATTCCCGTGCATAGCATCCTCTAGACCCAACAAATATGATTTAGCACCAATTCTGGAAAGCACAACACAATTATATCTATAAATCGCAACACCTTGCATTAGCTCTTGATGTTCTCCAACTCGGACCCGTACTGGTCACCCGTCCAACTGCATCGGCCCGATAGTCCCTCCTGCATTCCGGCCGGTCAAAGTTCCACTAGGCCCAGCTTCGGATGGTGGGTTGGTATTCATAGGTGTTGGCCCTGAACCTGATCCTGCCGTGCCGGTTTGACGAGAGCAGCTCATTTGCAAATTCTTGGCGATGACATCCAGACCAATCACAGGTTCCTTGGAGATAGTGTCCTGCTCGTAGTTACTGAGAAAACTTCAGTATGTTTTGCTGTAGCAGTCAAGCGGCAACCCTTGGGGTTCCAATGATTCCTTTGGTCCTCTTGAAGTTACGTTTGGAGCGAGGGTAGAGCTTTTTATGGGTTGCAATTGTCTTGTGATGTTGGGCTTGGGCTTGAACCATCTTATCAATCGCATGGAGAATTGTGGTGAGATCATCGCTGCGCCAGTCAGGTATCAGAGATATTGGGAGAGTGTTTGGCCTGCTGTCTCCGATGTCCAAGCCGCACTCCTTCTGCTCCACAATGTTTGCTAAGGCGATGTTTTTGGCAAACAGTTTTTCTACCATGGAGCATCTCTTTTTGCAAATCTGATGGAGAGTGCCGGGGGATTTGAGTCAGTCACTGCAGTTTGAAGATTGGAGAGGATGCAAAGAATGCATTTGACTTACGCTCTTCTGCCAATGTTGATACTGGTCTCTTGCAGCCTTTTCGCTCTTCATCTTGTTGTAATCTCCAGCATCCATGTCCTGAAAGTCTTGAATTTCCCGTGATTTCCCCTGGAGCCATTGTTGGATTATCGCAGGTGCTTGGCCGGCCCATTGGTCACTCACAGGCTTCGTTCGACAAATACAATCAACAGCTTTAATTGCTAGTACTTCAATCGCGGCGGAATTCCATGCAGAGCTGGCAGTTGGGCTGGTGTCCCACTGGAACGTCATTCTACTTATTCCCGCTACCGCTAGGGCCCTTTCTACATTGGATTTTGGCTGAAGGCTGATTTCTTTGAAGCCTCTCCCAACTCCTTTGACAACAGCCGGAGTGAAGGGAGGTAGAACCACATTTTGTCTGATTTCCTTTTTGGCTAACGCAACATAGTAATCAACCTCCACAGCCGTCTTTCCCGTCAGAGCCTTGCAAACCCGGTCAAGTTGAGTGAGGATGGTTCTGATCCTCTGGTCAATCCAGTAGAGTCTTGCTAGTTCTTTGGCCGAGGGGGCTGGGGGGTAGTCTTGAGGCCGCGAGGGATGACCAAGGAAGAATTTGAGAAAGGCTTGGATATCTCGCAAATACTTGTCGCAGTGCTCTGCTAGCGCTCTCCTCTCTGCTATCCCCTTTGCACAACGCCCACACCGCCGCTTGCCCTCGGCCACTTTGGCTTGGTTCCTGGCGTTCCTGGCATTCTCGACCACAAACTTAGGGTCCAACCGTGATGAATCGGCCATCCCTGATGGCACTTGTTGGGGGGCAGGAGGAATGTCACCTATAACAATGCACGAGTCAGCTCGGCAATTTTCTATTGCTACTCAAAAGGGGTGTACACTTGCCAGCATCATCAGTTTGCATTGCAGGATCCGTGGAGGAAGCAACACCGCCAGATTGAAACTTCGGCACCAGCCGATCCACGATAGCCGCAATCCATCCCTTGTCTGGATCCGCAGGGGTGGCACCGCTGCCTGGGAGCTGGGGCAAGGATGGAGCGTTGTCACTCATGATTGACAGATAAAGAGGCAGTGCCACAAATTTTGAACAACAGCGAGATCCAAGCCAGGCCTATCAACACCTTGGTGTGGTTGAAAAAGATTGAGGGTGGGTGTGAATCAATAGTTTGATAAAACTACGTAAGGGCAAGCTTGGGGCACAACACGGGATGAAGGGTGATGCAACCAAGGCAAAATATCAAAATATCTGAGATAATCCCAAGGGGATGCACAGTTGCAACTGAGATACAACCAAAAACCACAGGGTCATGGACTCCCTTGTGTGTCTAACGGCCTCATGCAGAAGACAAAGAGGTCACAAGAATCCTAAGCAGTCCCTGCTGTCGCTTTGGAATTCCCTGAGCAACCCCACTCATCCCTTTGTCCTGCAATTACACCAAATTACCCCACAAGGCTTTCCCAGCCCTAACAAAGGCGGTTAAAACCAAACAATACTCATCAGCCACAAAAAAAAACCAAATAGAGCCCTTTCATCCTTCAACACTCACTGCGGTCCCCAATCCCACTGCGCTGATGGTTTCTCCCAAGAGACCAAACATCCCCGCTCCGTGCCGTGTAATCGCCACATGACCAATGATTCTGCTGCTGTTCACAACCACTGAAGCATCGTTCTTGGAGTTGACCAAACGGCAGTTCAGGTCCGGATAATTTCCGTAAGGATCCTCACTCCTTTGTACTTCTTCAAAAGGGTTCACAAGCACCCAAGTTTGTCCTGGTAGTTAACTGGATCGGAATATTTGCTTAATTTGACCAAAGCGCTGATCTTTGCCCAAATAGAACTCCACTAAGCTGTTTCCTTCATGGTGCTGCTGTGCGTTGAAGGACTTCCAATTGATCAGAATACTTTGAACCCATTCCACTTTTGGGTCCAAAGTGAGTGCTGCGTGAGATGGATCGAGCCTGGCGTGTGTGCCCTCCTTTCCTTCAACCGCACGCTTCCACTTTTGTAACAGAGTTGCATCAAGCGTCAGCTGAAGAGTCGCCTCAGCATCCCCCTCTTCCTCCACCTCCCTGTCTCCCAAGAAGCTTTGCCATTGTGTTTTGCTTTGAACCAAACAGAAGTTTGAGTTGGTATGCCACTTGTTCAACAGTGTCTTCGGGATATCATCTGCATCACAAGCAGAAATAAGTCAGAAAATCCTCTCAAAAACACCAGTGTTTGGAATGTTCATCACGAACCAGTGTGGTGGTTTTTGGGAAGCCTCTGAAACATCCCATTCACCCGTTCTTGGGCCCAAGCCGCAGTTGATTGAGGGGGACCAAGCCTTCGAATAATTTCCGAGAAGTGCTGGGTGAGGTGAAGATTTGGCTTGCTTGTTTCGGCAGGCCATCCTTTGTGCAGAAATTGTCGGTATTTTGCAATCATACTGTCAAGCTCACTTAAATCTGCAACCTTTATCTTTGGAAGAGTGAGGAAATGAGTGATTTGGGAAAGAGTAGTGGTTGACTCTAAAAGCATTGAGACCCTTCTCTTGCTTTTGGGGGTAGCTGCTTCCTGCAGAGATTTTACCCACACTGGAAGCAGTGCAACAGTGTAGAAGACCTTGTAAAGAATCAACCATTTGGCTGCCTTCAAGGAACCGTGGCTTGCTGAACCCAGGTTTTGAGGGACCCTATCAATCCAAGAGGGGAGGGTAGTATGTAGAATCGTGCGTCTGACCATGTCGAGTTCTTCAGGCAAGATCTTGGGAAGATGTGGATCTTCCACAGGGAAATTTTGGTTTGTAATCCTACAATGAGGAGCCCTCACGGTATTGTCGGATCCTCCATCTCCGTCTGATTCGCTAGTATCCTCTTCTTGAAAACAGTTATATAAAGTCTTCTTTCTTTGTCGGAGGGAATATGAATGAGAAGATGAGGAGTCTGAGCCCGCTTTGGGGCCCACTATAGAGCTATTGATTGGCGTCAAGTTCCCAGCAGGGGAATTTCTTTTGACACTCAGATGAGACATACTTCCGCGGCTCTTCTGGCTGTGTCTGGCAGCGGTTGGAGTTTCTTGGGTTGATTCATCTAGCTTTCTCTTCCCCTTAGATTTGGTGGAGGACTGGAACTGCTCAGAAAAGGGAGCCTTGGTGTAAGACTTGTTGTTCTGCCATGCTTTGTCCAGCTCTTGCATTGAATTGAGTTGGGCCGCTGCATCAGGCAGAGACAGGAATTGGATACTGTGGTCTTTCAAGTTGCCCAGCGCCAACGCGTGCATCAGCTCGATGGAACAGTGCTGAATAGGCCTCCAATACGGCAACTCGTTCAGGACACTCCACCGTGCCCCTTTCTGTTTTGAAAATTGCTTCCGTTCTGTGTGGTTTTGGATTTCCAACCAATTGGCGGCCTGTTTCAAGTGAACATCATCAGTGCGCCGGGGGAACTTAGTTGTATTGGTCTCTTCTATGTTTTGCTTAGTAATTAAACAGAAAGAACAAAACAGAGTGGCCGCATGACTTCCAAATCCGGCGGCCTTTTGGAGTGCTGGTAAGTCTGCAATGAGTGGGAAGATCACCACTCCAATTTTTCTCCCCGCAACATGGAGGCATGTAGAATCAAACCAAACCCCATTCCAGAACTCCTTCAGCTCATCAATGAGTGGTTATAAGACGTGGTTGATCTCCTCAAGTCGTGGTTCCTTGGGGCCGGGAATGATAGCGAAGAGATATATGTTTTCCACCTTATAACAATGAGTGGGTGGCAAGTTCAGGCATACTAAGGTAATAGCCCCTACACTGGTGTGTTTACGAAGATTTGAGCTTCCTTCAGGGCTAAACCAGTCAAGATATAAACTGAAGACAAGGTTTCCAGATTCCTGCGTATAGATGCCCGTGCCATTGTCTGAGCTGGGAAATTCTTGCCAGATGCTGCCATGCCAGACGTCCTCCATAGGTTGATCTTTGGGCCAGTTGTTTGCTGCCATACTTGAGTCCAACAAGGCTTCAAAGCTTGGTTGCATCAGTCGTCTCCGTAACCAGGACTTCAGGGGAACGTAGGTGAAGGTTTGAACAGGGGTTTCGTGTCTGGTTTGATTGATCTTGAACAGAGATTCGTCACATTGTGGAGTAATCTTTTGTGACTCCGCCCACTTGCAATAACCCTGCTTGGACGAAAGGAAAGTTTCTGTACACTTTCTCCCTCGTCCATCAGGGCATAGCACGGTGGTATTTGACTGGTTTTATGGGACCCTCAAATACTGATTTGTTGAATATTTGAGTATTTGGAGATATTTGACCAAAATACTTACAAAATTTACCAAAAACACCAAAAAAGGTGTTTTTTGGTGTTTTCAGTTGTTTCTCACAATCCAGGGGGGTTTAATTGTATTCAGAGTTGTGTATTTCAATTTCCTCATTCAGTAGTAATAGCTATTTAATATTTATTCATGCCTTTTACATAATTTTGAGCTATTCAGATAGTCAGATAGTTATTTGAGGAAAAAAAAAATCATGTATGTAGAAGGGGAAACTACTAGTTGAAACTCATATCCTTACAAGCTGAAGCCATATCAACCAGCTTTCCACGCAGCCAAGACCGCATACACATATTTGCTTTGACTGAGTCACCAGAGAGGGAGACTTGTTTGACTGTTACTAGATTACCGGACTGTGAGAAGACGCGTTCGCTTGCTGCTGAGCTGGCTGGAATGGCAAGGTAGTCTTTTGCTATTGATGAAAGGGTTGGAAGTAGATTCAGATTTTCCTTCCACCAAGTGATGATATCTTTCTCAAATGGTGGTTCGGGCATCTGCAGGTAGGTCAAGATCTCGTCGTTCTCAGATGGTTTTGAAGTCTTCTTGTAGCTTTGTAATGGATGGAATCGTTCTTTATCTTTCTTATTGGAAACCGATTGAGAGCTTGTAAAATTGGAGCTTCCTTTGGACCAATTGGATGAAAGTTTAGTTGAGTATTCATGGAATTTTGCTTGTAAGACCTTCATTGCTTCATCTTTGTACTTAATCTGGGTCTCCCCACTTGTCAGGGAGAGGATAATATAATAGAGTAAAGAGACGCATTAGAAATAGAGAAACAGCGCAAGTACAGGCGCAATAATAGCATAATGCATGAAAGAAATGAATTATGAATCAGAGTAGCGCGGGCGCGGTCGCGGAAGACACAAATTGCATGAAGGAAAGTACATTATGAATGAAAGGGTACGACTAACAGAACAGAGTAGAAAGGAGGTAAACAGAATAAAGATAAAGAAGGCGGTATGGAAGTATCCACCAACCACAAGTCAAACAGCTGACAAATAGATATAAAAGAGAGAGCTAAGCGACAAGGCATTGCTCCTCTTTTTTTGGCAGTACATTTTTATCCAGTCTAGTGCGGTCACACCCTTGAATTCCTTAAGGCAGTATTCTAAGCATTCATGAACTTCCGTCAGAAATACCTTAGCCTCACTGCCTTGACCTTCAACCGTATAACCAGCTCGACTGATTGTACCGCTCTCATCTTACGCCCTGTGAGCCTGTGTCTCTTATGTGACAGCAGGACACAAGAAAAAGAGGGGGGAATAGTTTGGATTTCTTGGGATAAAGAAATACAAACTGAGAGAGAAAGAGAAAGAGAGAGGAAAGAGAAGATCAGGCCTAGACTTTAAGTCTTTATTAATTGATCTGGGCTATTCTCAACCTAGAAAAGTGGGATGCCAGCTGTGCAAGGCCAAGAAAGAGTGCAACAGCCTCCACTCACAACAAGGAAACGTTGGTGGGATTCAGAAGTAGGGTTACTACTCTGCTCTGGTTTTGTAGGTCTTAACCAGAGATAACCTTTTGATCTTTTAAGATTGAAAGAGTTGAAGAAGAGAAGAAACAGTCAAGAGCAACAGAGTTTCACTCTGGATAAGCAAGGTTCAGTGAAAAGAGTCTACTTACTGTCAATATCCTAGGCGCCTGTGATGGTAGGTATACTGGGAGCGTGGTAATCTCTTTGGTGGTGATCCTGGGTTATCTAGGGTGTGGTTCTGGTGTGCTGAAGTCTGTAGATCCTCCTCAGGCAAGGGGGATCCTGACTTCGAAAATTTTCACAGTTTGCTTATGTAATTACATATGTACATGTGGTTTGGCGCGCCTGGTAGCGCTGACACGTCACAACTGCGCATGCGCGCCATAACTCAAGAACTCAGGGAAGGAGTATAGTTACAAAGAATTGATAAGTTGTAACTAGGGTTAAAATTGCATGAGGAAACAAAAAATGAAGTCAAAACAATGATATCTCTTAAGATGAAAAAGATATGAAGTAATTTCATATGTAGTAAGTAGAAAAGAGGCAGACTTTAGGTCAGCTGTGTTGACTCTAAGGCTGACACGCCCTCTCCTCTACAAATTATCACGACCATCTCACGACAGTTCCGAATACCCTGTAACCCACGTGTGTTATCCTTCCTGTTATCTTTACTGTTACCCACCAAGTTCCCTGTAACTCGTAGTTGGATTGCCCCGGTCTTAGGACTGCTGGAAGCTGCGTCAGTCTTGTCAAGTTGCTCCGAGCCGCTCATAGAGAACATTACACTGAGAATTGATATTCTGCTTGTTACAGTCTACGGCTACAACACTACGGACACCCCCGTAAGTAGTATAAGCCTGACACCACTAGCATCATCATTGTCGTCAGTGTTAAACGGTTGTTGTTCAAAAAGTGCGAACTTGAAGCGCGGATCCAAAACAACGGCAAGAATTGAGTGATGGGAGTGCACTGAATAGTATCCTCGAAGCTTGCCCATAGCCACATTAGTGGCCTCAATCATGACTGTTCTAGATGGACACCGCAATTTGGTGAATTTCTTGATCGTTTTGTTGCAGTGGTCGGTGAGAGCAATATACCACAGGATGAAAGTCGTTAGAGTTGCATAGACTTCGCCCTGGGTATCGACCGATGCCTGTTGGAACTTCTCCAAAAAAGAGTGAATCCACTCAAACAGGTCCCATTCATCTTCATTTATTGGCTCCTGTTACATACATAAAAAAATTCATACCATTAACAAATCTGCAAGGCGTTCAGAAATCAACTTGAGGTACTGACCATCTCACGAGCTTTCCTATTGTTAGCCTCGCGCACCGCTTCAATAACTTCAGATTGGCCAGAGCCTGATTTCCCCTTCTTTGATTTCAATTTTGATTTTGATTTTTTTTTTTCCCTTTTGACTAGGTTGCTTAAGTTTCTTGTATGAGGAGATAAGGTTGTCAATTGCTGGTCTTTGAAGGAGAGATAGATCAAGCATATCATATGTGGAATTCCAGCGTGTGGCGTTGTTAATGATCGGTTTTGCTGCTTTTACATCATTATCCTTGCAGAGATCCTGAAACGCACTGAAGATTTGATCGGATTGTTGGATATGTAGGATAACCGTCCAAAGTTTAGTCAAAGAATCCTCCACGACCTTCAGGACTTCATTTGCCGCAAGATTCAAGATGTGTGCGAAACATCGTATGTGAGCTTCTGGAGAGGACAAAAGGTTAGTAGTGAGGGCGGTCTCAATGAATTTGTTGTTGTTTGATGCATTGTCCAAAGTGATGGATATGATGCGCTTCCCAAGATACGAGAGGTTGATTTTGTCACTTGAAGGATCTTCATTGTCATCACTATTCACGTCTTGAGCAGCGGTATCGGAAGAGCTAGATTCATTGTTGGAGGTATCATCGATGTGGATTGCCTTTCGTTTGTTTGAAGTGGAGCGTTCAGAAAGGCAGAAAAATTCCTCAAAGATCTCGACAATTTTGTTGTGGATGTTGGCACCGGTGTGCTTATCCCGGAAGGATTTGAACCCAATCGTGGCGGAAACCGGAGCCCATTCTTTTGAAATGAAATGACAGGTGAGTGAGATATACGGGGTTCTGCCAGCCGAGGACCAGATATCGGTCGTAAAAGAGAATCACTCTGATTGACTTCTCAAGAAGCTAAAGACTGCAGGCTTACTGTTCGCGTAGAGGGCCTTAATTCTCCAAGAAACTGTATGCTTGCTAAAGATTGTGATACCAGGGTCGAGGCCTCGGATCATCTTGATAAATTTTGGAGATTTCACTTTTGCGTAGGGAAGCTGGTCTTCAATGATCCAGTCAATAAGTTTGGTGTTGAAAGTGGACTGTCGGGAATGGAGCATGAGCTTTTGAAGAGGTCCTTTTGGTTTAGATAATGACATCGACTGGGTACTGGTAGCGGCTGGAGTAGGGGTACTGGAGCTATGTGGAGTTTGAAGGGTTTCTTCGGCATTTTCGGAAGCTTTGGCAGCTTCAAGGGCGAGTTTCCATTTGCCAGGATGCTTCGGAGCCACATGGTTCACCAAGTTGGCCTTTGTGGTCTTGTTTGATATGAGAGATTCACCACAGTTGTCGAGCAAGCAGACTCGTTTGCCTTTTGAATCCGGAGGAGCAAAAAAAGAGACCGCTGTCTCTGATTGGTTGACACCTGTCGATTTACGCCTCTGAGAATTCACTTGAACTTCCGGAGATGGCAACGGATCTGGTTGAGATTGTGATTTTCCTGGGGGATCATCCGCATCAGCTGTACTCATTATGCTTTCAGTGTAAGCAAAGGTGAAAGAAATGACAGATCAAGGATCAGTCTGAATCCGGAGTTTCTGATTGAGCTTCTTCTGGTATAGATTAAAGGGCAAGCTGAACTTATCTGTTGACTCCTGAAGGCCTCCAGCAGTCGAGATTTGTTGGTGGCGGTGGTTGGTACTGGTAGGGTGCCGGTCCCGGACTTGTGATACTGATATCAGCCGGCCCAGTGGATATCAGCAGCCCCGGTGGTGCATAGGGCAGCCCCGGGGCCAGAAAAGGGCCTATAAAAAGTCTGTCAGTTTTAAGAGATATTTGAGCCTATTCGAATATTGGACCAAAAATCTGCTCTCTCACTATTCGACTCAGATCGAATCAATTTGAGTATTTGTATTTGTATTTGATTTGATGTGCTATGCCCTGTTGTCCATGCACAGTGGCCATTGGATACAACTTGAAGCATTGTGGGCAAAATACCTGGCTGGTCAGTTTGGGGTTCAGGCCAAGCCAATTGAAAACAGCTTCTTGGGTCTTTGGGATCTGCTTCACAATTGTGGAGGTATCAATAATCTTGCACATTTGTGAGCCCCAGATTTTCCCCAGCAAGACAAAGTTTTCCCGCAAAGCCTTTAGGAAGTCGACTGCCCCCAGTTTACTGAGTTTGTTTGCAAAGACTGATGAAGCCATCTGCATCATCACCTGGTTACAAAAGCTCTCTTGCAGATAGACCTCCTCGGTTGTGCCATGTTGGTTGGTTGGGGAGGGAGGGGTTGAGCGCTGCGGAGAAACCTGCAATGATTGGATCTTAGTAGTCCTCAACTCACACACCTGCATAGTCCTCCGAGGTCAAAAGTGTCATTCACTCACTGTGCGGTAGTTCATGGGTCTTGCCGTATCCGTTGATTGAGCCATGTTGTTCCTTGACTGCTCAATGGCCGCTTGCATCTGATGTGCTGCGAAAACCCTTCTTGACAACACTCTTCCGGGCACAATTCTTCGGCCTTCCTCCTTGTGCTGCATTGAGTTGCACCCTGCGTGTTCACAATGACAGACATACGCGGGTCGGTTTGCCATTTTGGAGAGTTGCCTTCAGTCGAGTCGTTGGGAGGAATGTTAAAATTCCCAACAGCTCAACATGCGTCTTCTATCCATCCGGGTGCAGTTAGGCTCACTCTGCGGCTGCTGCACGTCTCAGAAGTTGTGGTGTTTACAAGGGTGGCATGCAGCTGAAACGTCATACATACAGCGCAGCACAGTGGTAGTATGCACTCAGTGCATTCCATTGGACCGATCAACTCAACAGTGGACACTGGAAACTGATGTCCGACTCACACACTCAAGCCAGCCAAGGCCTGCATTTATCACGTACTCCTTCTGCTTTCCAGCAATAGAGTGGATTTGCAGTCGAGTCATGCTGGAGTTCTATCTACAAGCTGCTTTACATTTTGGGTGTGGATACCATCACCATTGTAGCACCTACTATCAGCTCAAAGACTCACCCCCTTCTTGAGTCCTCTGCTCATTCTGGCATATTCCAGTCAGTTATCTCCTCCGCACCCAGCAGTGGGTTTGCACCTTATTTGATGGCGCAAGCGCGGTGGCGACCCTTCCACACTCTACTGCAGTGCTGGCTTCTGATCACCAATGCTGACCTGGAGAGTGGAGATAAAAGCTACCTCCGTTCAGCGATGTGCAATGACTGTCTTCTCATCATCCATCCAATCCTACCTCCCCATCACCAAAATATGAACCACATCTTTTCCTTTACTCCCACTCAACTCCAGTGGCTCCAAGAGATGCAAGAACTTGTGGACACTGAGATGCAGCGCGTGGTTAAGGAATCAAACAGCAATGCACATAACACGATCAATTCAAACCTGGCATACCAGTTTCAGGGCAAGTTGTTTGCTGATGCACACAACCAGAAGATCCCCCAATGGGCAGTTCCCAATGTTACATCAACATGGAATGCCACAAGAAACCGTGCAGGATTAGGTAGGCGCTGGTCAGATGCCGCTGGCACATGGTGATTTGACTTCTGACCCTGGTCGTCCCCTGGACAGGCCCACTCAATTTTAACACCGGTGAACCTGGCTCTGAAACGGCGACGCGAGGTGATGGTTTGCGCGTTTCAACTCAGGGATTAGATGAAGGTGAGGTTGATGTCTTGCCCACCTGAGCCACGCACGTTCTCACCACTGCGGTATCCCCACACAGCTAAGAACAGGCCGGCTGCCTCCATCGCCGGCGCACCATGATCAGGAACGTGATGTTGGTGTTGGAATGAAACTTGTTAATGTGTTACGCCGCCACATCTCCGCTTGCCTGTTGTATCTTTGCAGGTGGCCAACAAGTATCGGTGATGAAGTTTGGAGTATATTGACTCTCACAGCCTTGTGAGATCGGGAAAGGGGCGATGTGATGTGTGCCCCAAAGGGGGCGCTGTCATCTTTGACGCTGAGAGAGGTGAATCCCAGGAGAGTAGTAATGATTGCTACCTGTGGGTCACGGTGCAGTAGAGTTGGATTATGTACGACCTGGGCTTTTGCTGCCACCTCCATCCCATTAATTTGTTCCTTTGGATACACACTGCGGAGCAAAAGAGGTCCCAGACCAGCCTTGAGGAACGCCAGAGGCAGGTGAGGCAACTGCAGGATAGACCCAGCGTCTGGAGAGTGTGACTCATTCTCCCTGGCAACATAGTAACAGTGTGAGGCCATTCACCTTGTCAGGGCAGGAAAATCTTGTCCCGGTGGGGCAGCGTTCAAGTCTGTCTCCGACACAAAATCCCATCACCAGCCTAAAGCTCACGCCAGCAGACTGCTGGGGTGCCCATGTTACATCCAATGCATATTGCAGCAACCCTCAGGTCCTGAGGCCATCCTTGCATGCAAGTTCTGGCAGAGCTTGATGCACCTGGGAGGTCGGCCCATTAGGACCGTTGAAGAGTCCATTCCGCCACTGACTCGTTGGCGCGGGCTGGCCCAACCTACATGACATGGGTGAGGATTCAGATTATAATAGCCCGCCCTGAAAGGCGCAAAGTCTATACACAGCTTCAAGATCTCCATTTATATGAATGGCGAGTGACAGTTTGGCCCTGGGTGCCGATGTCCACCGTCAGGTTCGGCCGAACCAGGGTGGACACATGTCATGAAAAGGACACCCAACGTCTCAATCAGGAAGATGTCCACTGTCAGGTTTGGCCGAACCAGGGTGGACATATGTCATCAAATGGACACCCAACGTCTCAATGTGGAACATCCAGGTGACAGCAAGGGCTGACTCACTGCCAATCCCACAGTCCAGCATTCCGGTGCATGCAGCAAATGTCCACCGTCAGGTTTGGCCAAACCTGACAGTGGACATCCCTTGTCTTCAACAAGCGACCAGATCCCGCTGGGTCGCAGGAAGCCAAATCTTTGGTCACCTATCCCCTTGTCAGAACGCTGCTGACCCCTTTCAACACCAGAGGGACAAACAACCCTTTGTTCTCTTCCAATGAATTTTCTCAAGGTGGCCCTATAAGCGGGCCCTCCAGTCCTCTTGCTCTTCCTTCCACCAAGTTGGACAGCTAACTCGCATCCTCCTGATCCATGCCACTCTCAAAGGCCAATTTCCCAAACGGGAAAGCTGCACCCGGGGTTGCAAGATTTAATGCTATGTATTCAACAATCTTGCCAACTTCTAATTCACCCTGCGCTCGGAGCATGTCAGCTTTTGTCCAAACCTTGCTCAACCTGGCGACTTCCTCAAAAAACCCGCCTTCAAAAGATTGGCAGCTCCGTCCCTCTGCCCACAACTTCCACATCGGCTCCAACTTGCCTGACTCGATCCTGGGGCACCCGATTGACATCATTCCACCAGAGGCCCTCCTGTCCAAAGCTCAGACCGTCCATCCCCTCTTTTGAACCGTCTTCCTTCAGGACCTCTCCCGCTCCAACTTTCTGGCTCTTTCGTTTGCATGGGATCATCCCTGGGATGCACACTGGAACCAGCTATTTGCACGATTTATACTTAAACATTGGTCAAATGCATACCTTCAGGGCCCGTTCAAACTTTTTTTCATTGATCCTGTTGAGGCCGGAAATGAGTCCATCCAAAGGGGTCTCCTCCATTGGTGGTTTGTTGGGAGACAGGAAGCACTCAGGTTGGGGCGGTTTTCACCAGAGAGGAAACTCAAGAAGAGGACCTCAGAGCACAAGTCTAAAATCCGCATTCAGGTAGGTATCTGCCTGTTTTCAGAGTGTGCTTGCTTTGTCTGAAACCTTTGATGTTCCGCACAGCTTCAGCAACATTGTCGGGAAACGTTGTCCACATTGCCTGTCAAGGATGTTGTCAAAACCCTTTTTGACAACCTCAAAGCTACTTCCAAGACCAAAACTACATCCACGCAAGCCCTGGTCAAGGTACCTTTTCTCTGGCGATCAGACGAGTTCTCTCAGTTGGCCCAAAGTCTGGACCATGCTTATGCACAGAAGAAGATTTCCACCAAGGGGCGAATATATGTGCATGCGTTCATTGTGGAGTCTCAAAGAACAGCAACTGATACATCTCCTTCGAACACCTTGAAAGACGTTCCCCGCCATCTCCCTATAAACTGCTATTCACCAACCTACTGGTCAGCCCTCTCAGTGTCGGACAGGCAACTTCTCGATCCACAGGCACATCTGAAATTCCCAAACTTGCAAAAAATCAGCTGAACCGTAACCCCCCCAGTGAGTTCCACGCTTACTTCACTCTGTTAAGGTTGTGTGGTGTTATGTTTCCTTTTCCTTTGTTTCTCTGCTTCAAACCTGTCATGTACATTTCACTGCTTGTGACATTTCCTCTTTGTAGTCACCTGGAGCAGCAGACGTGGAAGGCTCTTTCCTCATCCTTCCACGACCATCATCATCTCTCTGCTGTTCCAGGTGAGTGTCTTTTTGTTTCTCCTTTCTCTTTCCTTTTTCATTGTTTTCTGTTTCCTTTTCTGATGCAATGATGATCCTTCCACGACCATCATCATCTCTCTGCTGTTCCAGGTTTATCATCGCAACAGGTTATGAGCGCCATTTGCCGCTAAAGCCGCAGCATCTAAACTAACGTGGAGGATCCGTACGCTTCTCGATAAAGCTTCCGTCTCATGACCTCACCATCACTCCCGTCAAAATCAGAACCCAAACCACAAGCAACCTCGTCTTCCAAACAACCCGCCCCGACGATGTCTTCTAAAGCCAACCCAGAGACCTGGACGCATCCAGCTCTCAAAACCACCAACATCGAACGCCTAAAAACCCCCGGCCCAGGATCCAACTACAACAAGTGGACCTGGTTCATGCGGGCTCACCTTAACACAACCGACTTCATGTACATTATTGACAACAAAGTCGCAAAGGCCAGGGCGAACCCAAACTGGTCCCGTGACAACAAAGCAGCCTTCGGGGCTATCTCCAGTACAATCCATGCCGCGCATGTTCGGAAGGTTTGTCACATCACCTCGGACGCCCGAGCCCTCTGGATAGCTCTCAAAGAGGCCCATCAAGACTTGTCTGCTGGGGGTATTACATACTTTCTCCGCAAACTCACGACCGCCCGGATGACGGGTGACGACCTGCTCGCTCACCTGGAGGATATGGCGAAAACATTTGAAAGCCTCTCCGCTCTGATCACCGCCAATGCCCCGCTCACTTTGGACAATATTTACTCATTGTCAATCCTCACATCTCTTCCGTCAGACTGGCTAGCCTGCGTTTTGGCGATGATGAACGATCCACGAGTCCCCCCCGTCAAGATCCTGGATGCTCTCAAAGCGGAGCAACTCCGCCGGAAGACCAGGAACAAGGAGCAAACCATGGTCGAGTCGGTTGCACGCGCTTCGCTCTCCAACCAATCTGCCAATCGATTATCCCATTCGGCCCAGTAAAATTCCCAAGCCAAATTGCTTGTTGCCAAAACATATGATAGAGTTGTTAAGGTCTTGCCGAGACCCATGTTGTCAGCCAGGATTGATCCCCGGGAATTGAAATCTTGCGCGACCCCCATTGCTTCCATACCACACTGATGCAGAAACTCTCGAAGCCAGGAATTATCGGGGTGATTCCAAATCAAAAGGCTGTCTGTTTTGGCGGACTCGTTTTTTCTTAGGAAATGGAGTGCAGAGAGCTGATGTGGTTTCAACGGGGTGCGGCATTCTTGAAGAGCCGAGCTGAGCCATGTGCTTTCATCGATGACCCCCTCAGGTGGATCATTGACAACTTGTGGAATTTTGAAGAAAATGCTAGGGTTTTAGTTCCATATCGGAATCAGCTCCACTTGGGCGGCTGCAAATGCTTCCTGAACCCAAGCTATATTCTCTGAATGGCTGAAAACGCAACCACGCAGCTCCACGTTGAACCCACTAGAGCTGACTACAAACGCGCGCAACTTCATGAAGCTCTGATCGGTCGCCAAGATCCTATTGGAGATGACAGGGGCAGAGCAAGTTGAAATAGGACCAATCAAAGGACCGAGATTCTCGCTTTCCGTTTGGGTAAGATCCCCCACTTTATGGTTTGGTGCGCAATATACATGCGCCCGGTCACGACCGCGTTGAAGGAAGGCGACCTGTGGGACATGACTCTTGGAAGCCGGCAGGGATGATGATATGGGAGTGATAAACTGGCCCAGACAGAGGGTGGGACTCATGCTTCAGGAATGATGGGATCCGTTATCAACGAGGAGACAGAAGGATGGTGTAATTGCTAAGAATCAGATAGATCGATGTGCAGTCTGCATGTTAGCTTTCAACATCAGACCCTGCTGGAAAAGAATATGTACGGTCTGCAGGCAGCCAGGGCATGTTTGTTGACCCGCGACCTTGTTTATCAATCATATTTTCAGGTGTTCTGCCAAATAAGCACTTCCACATATGTAAAGTTTGCACGTTCTGAGGTGTCACTGTCAGCAGGGCATTGTGAAGGAGCAAGAAGAGATACTCTGGACTTAAGATGGCTTCGCCGGTTAGAGTACATATCCACTTCACATTAATACTTGACCTTTCTTGACCAAAATCCGCCGCAATACCAAGCCCAACACAAAACCCAGTACTTTTATGCCCACATTTGTCACCTCTCCTTGTGCATACCTCAACCTGTCAGCTAACAAAGGTGGAATGGCACCCTATCATAGGGTTTTTTGCACATCCAACAGAAATGCACACAAGCAAAAATATATTTACCACTTCAGCAGAATGAGCATCTCGTGGGAGCAGCTGATTCAATACCTTTCGTAGGGAATCACCTGCTCCCTGTGACAAGGCCAAATACAGACAGAATTACTGAAGCAAATCACGCGGGTGCATCCCATGCAAGTGGAGTAATTGAGCAACACCCATCCCATGCAAACATCTCAACAGGTACATGGTTTGGCCCTATCAAGTTTAATGTGCGAGGGTGAATGTAGACACCCTGGCAAGCTTCCTGCAATGGGGTGTGCCCTTCCAAACTCCATTAACGAGGTAAAATGTTTTGGGACTTCCCATGTGGCTTATGGGCAACAAGCGGCTTAGATCTCACTTGAATTCAGGTATAATATGATCCCACAATCCCTAGTAGCACAGTAGAACATTCTGCAAAGTAGATGCTTGGCAAAACCTTGACTTGGAATTCAATTTAGTACCACTAATGGTGGCAGATCTTTCTGGTGAATCCAAATCCCTAGAATGAGGGGCAAGTTGTGAAGTTCTGATTATCATCTGTTAAGGATAAGTGCAACTTGGATTGAGACTGGCCTTGACTTTTTTCATCAAGGAGCTGCATGAGTTCAGGTGGAATGCAGATGTGTTCATCTTGGGACAGACTCGAGTTAGCAATGCTTTCAACCTGGGATAAAACCTGAGACTACTCTTGACATTAGGCTGACATCAGGTTAGGTGCATGTTCAAATTAAAGTCTGGCACTCTCTGGAGAGTGCCACCATTCCCCCCCTGGTGAATGCTCCTTGGTCAATAGATTTGGATGTGCGTGAAGGTATTAGCTGTATTCTTGTCCTTGGTCATGTTTGAGAAGAGTTCCAGTTACTTGCTCAGGAATTGGCCCGGGCAACTGGATGGGCCACTGCGAAGCATTCTCAAATCACACAGACAATTGATTACATCTCACAACGTGAGTTGATTTCATGTGTTTTAAAAATGTTTATTTATTCCACTAGCCTTACAAATATTTTTGTAGGGATTGATCTGATGAACAACGATCCAAACATTTCCTCGGATTGGTTTGACAACTTGTCATTGGGTTTTTTGTCACGTCTTGTAAAATTAGAATTGACCAAGGAGGAGTTGAAATTGGCTTTGATTGAGCATGGGAAATTGGTTGACGAGTGATCTGATGACATAGCCTGGCTGTGGGGTTGTTGTCAGCCAAATGGGAACCATGCGCATCTACAAACATGGGTTGATTTGATGCAAAATGTAAAGCATGACCAATCCAACATATTGGAAATTAATTCTACTCAACAAAGTCAAAGCAACATGGGGAATGGTCATAATTCTGGGGATGGTCAGACTGTTGACAAAGGGCTTAAGGAAGTAGCTTTAGATGTGAATTTAGATGATGGAGAAGATGTTCACAAAGACAATATTTTTGGTGAAGAAAATGAAAATGTGGTGGATAGTTAATTTTGAATATGTCACAGCTTTGCACTGTGCTGATTTTTTTGATCTGGAAACATCAGTTACTTGATTTTTTCTGCGCTTCACATTGCAAAAATATATTTCCTCAAATTTATTCTTATCACACAATGTTTGATAGATTGATAACCATGCCATTTAATATATTTCCATACCAAAGATTATGGTTATGGTTAAATAAAAACTCACTCTTGCATGCCACACACCTACGGAAATAGCACTGGTGGGACATAGTTTAGTTGGCCATACATCCTGTTACAAATAAAAGTCTTGCCAATAGCCTGTCTCACGTTGGGCCGCAACCAGCAAGAATTTAGTTACAATCAGCTGTGTTTAACAACAGTTCTTTCTGGAATTCAGACTCCCATGGCCATTGAAATGACTTTTAAGCTCTCAATTTTATCAACCAGCAACATAAATCTTAGTCAGGGACTTGAAATGCCCTCATGTGAGCCAGTCTGATGTTTTCATGGGAATTTTTCTGATGCAAAAAATGTTTCCAGGCCAATGACAGGGTTCACCAGATTTTTACTCCCTAGTTTTGGTTATCAACACCAAGTTGATGAACTCCCATACTATCTGAGACTCTGGTTCCTCAGCATTGTGTTCTTGGTCCTTAGAATGAATATAAACCAATTTTGGGCCAAGTCCAGAGATAATAATGTGACACGTGCAGCAGGAATCAAACATGGCTCCTAAAGCATTTTTAAATTCCGCAAAAGTTTGGTAGTGGTACAAGATATATCATACATAATTCCCCAACTGAGAATCACCAAATAGCTCTGCAAATTAGCAAAGACCTCTGAAAATTAACAATCATGACAAATTAAAAATTTACTTCTTAATTTATTAAACTAAAAAACAAATCACGTTTTCCAGTTTAGCTGTATCAGGAATTCAGAATCAGAAGTAACATTTAACCAATCATTCATCACAAATCTAAATGGATGAGATGATTTTAATTCTTGTTACTATTATGGCAATCATCTGTGAATCTGGCTACCCACTGGCACTTCACCAAAACCTGCACCAGTCCACATCTGAAAAAAAGACCCAAAAATGTTGCATAAGTGGGTGAGCTTCAAGTTATGACCCCAGTGGCTTGGGATTGACAGATCCATAAAATTTAACTGACTGTATTCACCACCCTCAGAATGGAGGCAATGTGTGCACATGGCCATGCTTATAAAATTGATATTATAAAGGAATTACTATTATGATAGCCTTCAGTTACAATTACATGACTAACTTGTAGAGAATGTCAAAACGGACCCGGGTATAATTTACACCGCCGGTACCCGCGTGTTTTTTTCCAAGGCAGGCACCCGGCACCGCCTGGCGGGTACCAGCGGTCTTTTAGGCGGGTATCAGCGGTACCCGCCAGCTTTTCTTCATCAAAAAGGTCACCAAGAGGTGTCCTTGATGACCGGAATGGACGCGTCATCAAGAGGTCCTCCCCTTGATAACCGTAACAGGTCGGTCATTGAGGGGAGGACCTCTCAATGACCAGAAAAGCAATGACCGACCTGTTCCTGTCAGCTGGCTACTATGGCAGAGCCACCGTGACATAGAAATAATACAAATAAACCATAAAAAGTAGTGTTACATATGAAAGAGACATTATTACTCTTACATATGTAAAACTACGCAAAAACATTAAAATACATATATAAATAATTAATTACTCAGCTTTATGTAATTAATATGTGAAATATTATAGAAGATTCTTATTCTACGGGTCAAATAACCTAGGGTACCTCACTTACAAGTACCCTCAATTATGATCCCTTCCTTGTGTAAACTAACTTCAAAGTTTGCGCAAGTGCATGACGCCCCTTGTGGATGCACTTGTAGGCACATATATATATAAGTACATATATTTACACCCATTTTCAGTGACGTAACTGAAGTGTTGTGTATAGTTTAAAAGATGGCTTTATTTGTTGCGTGGCGCACCCAAGCCCGCGTGCTCTGTTGCCTAGAGCTCAAGCCCGCGCTCCTAGTGTACATATATGCATAATGCATAAACTAGCCCGCAACCAAAGCGCTCAGGTTACCAGTAAGTAAGAATGGGCCAGAATACGCCCCAATAGCAATATTACATGTGTTATATGACTTGTACACATGTAATTAATCACCAAACAAGATGTAATTACCACGTCATCCAATATAAAAACATTCTAGATGGAAAAAGGCTCTTGCAACGTGCACAGGAGACACTAGAAAGCGCCCCAGCTTCTCCCAAGCCTCACTACGTGTAAATTACAACTGTAGTAAATATGTAGAAGGGGTCAAATGAACTGGAGCACTCAATAAGCGCCTCCAGAACACGTATGAAGCACTGCTTGCACGTGTACAAGTGCACAGAAGACAGTTCTAGTACCTTCTGTGGCACATTTCCACGGAAATGAGCGTCACAGAACCCCCAAACCAGCCCCCATGACGTGTAAGGCTTGTGTAAAAACACGCAGAACCTCTATAAAAGGCTCTTGGCAACCCTTGTATCCAAGCCCCAAGGTTCCACGACCCACAGCGCCTTCTAGCGCAACCAAAATGCCTCAGAATGCGCCCACAAGTGTCCCCTTGTCCCCTGGGCACCCCTGGAGGCCTGCCTAGGCTATAAAAAGGGCCCTTTCTCCGGCCAACAGGAGATTCCCCAGCTTCACATTACCTACTAGAATTTTACCCGCCTTCAACAGCCTCATTAGCCTGTGATTTGCCAGGTAAAATACCTACTTTCGTGATCTTTAGCCCCAAATTCCGCCCTGAAGCTGCCCAGTAACCACCCTGCCCTCAAGATTATCTCCTCTGAGCGCCTCCAACTGCCCAACTTCACGCCTGAAGAACCTCAAGTGCCTCTAGGGTCTTATACTAGTAAGTTTAAGCCCCTTCTCTTGAGATTCTCCGCCATTTCTTTCTGGGATTTAAACCACACCTGTTTACAGGCCCCAGCTCTTTATTCTAGAGGGATTAAACACCCCTGATTTATCAGGCCCCTCTTAAAATTAATTATATTCAATTTATTACGTCAAATTGGCCCAAATTGGCCCAAATTGCCTTATTCTCACGCATTAATTCCCAACAATTACGTTGGAATTAACCCTTATAACCTTGTCTTAGAGTTTTATAACTCTAATCTTTTGCTTTGCACCACGTGTAGCTAGAAGGATAATATCCTTGGCATCACTTAGGCCGACAATTGGGGGTCTGGCCGGGAAATTTCCTTCAAAGTCATTTGAAAGAAAGAGCCCTTATAAATCTTACTTTTTTTTACGTCAAAAATTTCCCAAACATACTCTAAAAAATACATAAAAATATTCTCACTACTCTCTGAATTTTTTACGCCTTTAAAAACATTAAAACTGACAAAAATCACCTTTTTTCCTACTTTTTACGCCAAAAACCAAACCAAAAACCCTAAAAATTCATCCAAGTTAGTCATCATTTTCGTCAAAAAGTCATCTAAAATTACAAAAACATATAAACAAAATTTTAAGTCTAATTTCTGACTTTTTTAGCGTATTGTTTCCAGCGAATTTGCAGGAAAACGCAGAATTAATCCAGTATTACCTGAAATTGCTGCGCCTGCGCAAAGAAGCCGAACTCTGCGACTACCAACCCACCCCGTGGGAACAGCTCACCCCCGAGGAACAAATCATCCTTGCCACCTACCACGCCCATATCCGCAAATAAGAGGATCTCAATACCCTCCTCAAGATTCAACGATACCGCCAAGAAGCCAAAGCTAAGAAGAAAGCTTTCTACGACGCCGAATACCGCGCCAAGAGTAAGTTTTCCTTCTCTACAGTTCTCAAATTCCCCTCGATCTCCTTATCTACAAGATAGCTGACCGCTTTCTTATTCCCCTCACAGTGTCTGCCAGCATAGCCGCCGAGACAACCGTTGATAACCCGACTCCCGCCCCGACAGCTTCAACCGCTGATAAAACTCCCACTGGTAAGCTCCAAACTTACCTTCCTACAAACCAAATCGAACACATTCGCTGACCATGGTTAATAAAAAAACTAGGTCCACTCGTCCCAAACTACGAGGGCCACTCCCACCTCCAACGCGAGCTCGCGGCGGCAAAGGAGCTGCAAGACAGGGTCAAGAGGATGCAGGTCACCACGATCGCCCGCAAGGACCGGATGCCCGCTACCCCAGCTTCTACCCCGGCTCCCTCCGAGATTCCTCCTCCATCCAAGGACGGCCCTTGTCCGACCGAGCCAAACGATTCCGCTATGGAGATCGACGAGATCGACGAACTCTGCCCTACCTCATTGGCTCCTATCCGCACACGCCCCATCACTCCCAAAATCAAGACTCTCTCGAAGGAGGAGCAGATTGAACTCCGGGCCAGAGAGCACGTGAGTATCTGGAAGCAATACCTAGCGATTGTGAACGACGGTGCGACAGCCGGGCTGCGAGCTTTGCTCACTACGGCTCAAGAGTTGCAAAAAGCCCTCCAGAAACTCACAGAGAATCACGAGATCGAAGCCCTCGTCAAGGGCTGGAACCCCTGGGAAGCCAAAAACTTCCACTTCCCAGCCCCGCCGAAGAAGACGGTGATGAAATTCAAGAAGATCAAAGGCGGCAAGAATCGCAGTTCGAGCTCGAGTTCGATCAACTTCGACGACCCGGCTCGGTGGAAGAGAACGACCAACCTCCTTCAGATTGCAGCGAATCTCTACAAGAACATTGATTAGACTTAGGTATTCTCACTTCTCTCTTTGATTCCCTCGACGCCATCAACGTCAATCTTTCTACCTTAGATCATAATAGTGAGACCAACTTAAAATCTATTGTAAATAGTATTGACAACAGCTTAAAAGAAATTAAAGAAGCTGTTAACTCGAGAACTTTATCTGTCCTCCAAAAATTGGGGAGGCCACTGCCCCTTGAGTTGCCAAATAAGCATTGTGAGCTTATTTTTTAGATTGGAAAAGATTGTGAGAGCCTCAAAAATACCACCCATGACACTAAGTATGATGTGTCTGAGATCTTACAGTACTCCAGGAATTCTGCTGCCGTGCTCAATTCTACCGCTGATCAGATAGTGACCAGATTGGAAAAGGAGCACTTTGCCAAACAAAAAGCAGAGAACTTTGAGATTAAGGAATTAATCTTACAGCTCAATGCCAACATGGATGGAAAAATTCATGCTCTCACTGAGAATTTTATGTCTCAGATTTCTACGCTTTCTACGGAAATCAAGACTTTGAAATCAACATCTGATATCAAAGTCCAAACCTCTTGTAATATCCCCCATATTGCAGAAAATTATGCTCCCGTACCTGAGTTGAGGTGCAGTGATGGTACTCAAAGAGACATTCCTCCACATCTGAAGAGTGCCAACAGTTATCTTAATGATAATCAGTCTCCTCCCCCAGTGGCTCAGGAGCGTGGCAAAAATGCCTCATATGGCAGCCAAGCTTATCAAGAGAGAAAACAACAGTGTGAACCACACTACACTCCTCAAGCAGAGGTTCCCAGACATAACAACCCTTTTATGCGTAACTCTGCTCCTCCCCAGAATCATAATCCACGCCAGAACACTCCTTACAGAACCCTTGACATGGTTGAGATAAATAAGTTAATGCCTCCAATCAAAGACTGGCCCAAGTTTGATGGCAAAGGAGAGTATGATCATATGAACTTCATCAGGACCATTGATCATATGTTAAGATCCTACCGCGCAGATGAGGAAGCAGTTATTTCCAGGATGCCTAGACTCTTTGAGGGTGTGGCTGCTGATTGGTTCATCACCAAAGGAGAAGAAGTAGGTGAACAAAGCTGGAAGGAGTGGAAAGAGCTTATCAAAGAGGAATGGGGAACCAGAATCTGGAGAACTGAAAAGCGCCAAGCTTTTGAAACAGACTACTTTGACCCAACCAAAGAAGCTGCCACAGAATGGTGCTTGCGCCAGAAAAAGAGGATAGATTGCATGTACAACAACCCATCTAAAGAAGAAGTTAATGATAGACTCCTTAATCAATGTAGAGGAAAAATTGAAAGCTTAATGAGATGCAGACTCAATGATATGAATGTAGATCTAGCTAAATTTATAGGCATATTACATGAAACTGTAGTACTGAATGGTCTTAACAAAAAGTACGTGAGAAATGGTGTTCCAGAAAAAAGAGATCTCCCCAAATCTGAAGCACCCAAGCCTCCCGCAGGAGATCACCCTGTAAAGAGGACTGCAATCCCTGAATGCTACAATTGTGGGGAAAAGGGCCACAAAAAACCTGAATGTCCTAATCCACGCAAAAGGATTAACAATGTGGAAGTAGAAGAGGACTTTGACAGTGAAGAAGATACTCAATCTCAATTCAAGGTTGTTACTACTGAACCTGCAGAAGGAGACCAGCCCAGGATACATGTAATCCAAGCTGATATTGGTGATGACTTATGCATTAATTCCATTCACGGAGATTCCAATTTACCTCAAAAATGGGATTCTTCTATGAAAGTTGGCCATGTTTCTGACGCCAAATTGCTCACCAACAAACCTGAAGCAGGGATGAGCTATACTATGGGTAAAACCAGCTATACCACGGTCTTATTCCGTGATTCAGGGTTGAGAGCTCTGCTAGATATAGGCGCCTTCTGCTCCTGTGTCAGTAGTACCTTCTTGGATGATTGCTATCCTGAATGGGGAAATCACTTGCTCCCCATGCCAAAAGCCAAGTTCAGTAGCTGCAATTCTGCTATGAAACCAGTAGGAGTAGTACAGTGACCCCGCCATGTAAGCATTCACGATGTAAGCATAATCACGATGTAAGCATAGCATAAATGTAGATTTCCCGCGACCATTCTCTTGGTTTTGCTGGGATTTTACCTCAATAAGAAGCATACCGCGATGTAAGCATAGGATTTTTGTCCACCATCCTTATGCTTACATGGCGGGGTCACTGTAGTTATGCCACTAATCTTCCCGCACTCCAAGGGCTCCCTTAGACTAAATGTGGAGTTTGTTGTTTTACAAGATGCTGTGTGTAATTACTTGATCTTAGGTAATGATACATTCTGCATGTATGGAATAGACGTATTTCAAAGTAAAGACAGATTTTACACCATAGGTGGAGACTGGAAAAGAAAGTTCCAGATTTGCAATATTAATATCAAGCTCTCGGACCCGCTTAATACTAATAACGTGAAGTATCAAGAGGAACTACACTCTTTTAAAGAAGAGTACTTGTCCCAAGCTGCTGTTAGTGAAATCCTGACAGAAGATCAAAAACTTGATGTTCTGAAATCTTTTTTCAAGCACAAAGAAGTCTTTTGTACTACTGAAGAACCCATTGGTAATATTAAAGGTCATGACATGAAACTAGAACTCACAGTGAGTAAACCTTATACGCCTCAGCTACGGAGACCCCCCTATCCTTCAAGCCCCAAGTCCAGAGAAGCTCTTGAAACTCACATCAAAGAGCTCCAGGAATTAGGTGTCTTAAGGAAAGTAGAACATAATGAGCAAGTTGAAGTTCCAACACCCGTAATAATTGCGTGGCATAATGAGAAATCTAGAATGGTTGGAGACTTCTGTGCTCTTAATAATTACACTAGACCTGACTACTATCCCATTCCCCGCATAGACCACTCCTTGCACAACCTGTCCAAAGCTAAGTACATCACCACTATGGATGTGCTTAAAGGTTTCCACCAGATCCCTATAGACCCAGAAAGCAGAAAATACCTCAGAATTATCTGCCACCTAGGAATCTTTGAATACCTAAGAATGCCCTTTGGTATCAAAAATGTGCCCTCACATTTCCAAAGGATGATGGACTCTGTATTTGGATCCTTCATAAGACAAAGTTGGATGATGGTGTATATAGATGACATTATAATTTACTCTGATGATTGGGAAACCCATTTGGAGAAAATTAACCTAGTGCTGTCCACGGCCATAGAAACAGGTTTAAAGATGTCCATTAAAAAGTGTAACTTTGGATATGGAGAACTTAAAGCTTTAGGACGTGTAGTTTCTGGACTATCCTTAGCCATTGATCAGAACAGAGTAGCTTCTGTCTTACTTAACTCTATGCCACAGAATAAATTAGAAATGATGTCTTTTCTAGGTTTCTGCAGCTATTACCGCCAACACGTACCAAGCTTTGCCCATGTAAGCAAAAGTCTTTATGCACTATGTAATAACGACACCATCTTTGAGATGACTTATGACAGAGTGCAAGATTATGAAGAGCTTAAAAGGCTTGTTACATCCGCCCCCGTACTGTCCCAACCAGACTACAATAAACCCTTTATATTGTATATTGATTCTTGCTTGGATGGTCTGGGCGCCGCATTACACCAAGAATTTGTCATAGATGATAAACCTGTTGAGAAACCTGTTCTGTTTATATCAAGACAAATAAAAGACTCAGAAAAGAGATATGGCGCCAGTCAAATGGAATGCCTAGCTCTGGTATGGGCCTTAGAAAAACTTCATTACTACTTGGAGGGCTCTAACTTCGTAGTGGTCACTGATTGTACTGCTGTCAGGACCCTCATGAATATGAAAACTCCTAATAGACATATGCTTAGATGGCAAATTTCAATACAACAGTACAGAGGACATATCACTATCATCCATAAAGCAGGAGCCAAACATAAGAATGCGGATGGTCTAAGTAGATGGGCTTTGCCAAATAAACCAGATAATCCAGCGTATGACCCTGAAGATGAAGACATTTTTCCAATCTTAGGGATACATGCCTGTGACTTAGATAATGCTTTCTATGACTTGGTTCAGAAAATCTATGACGAGAACAGTGAACTCCTCAAATTGGTTGAAATCTTGAGAAATGACAGTAGCCCACCAGAACTGATTGCTAGCTTACCCAAAAATTTAGCCCAACACTATAAACTGGGAAAATTCACGCTGCTAGATGGACTTCTTTCCTTCAGACATAAACACTCTAGCGTTTTGGTACTAAGTAATAAAGATCAGATCAAAGATATCCTCAAGGAATGCCATGATAATTTCGATTCTGGTCACTTCTCTGAAGAGAGAACAGTGGAAAGAATCAAACAAACTGCGTGGTGGATTTACTGGAAAGAACAAGTACATGATTACATCCAATCTTGTGATGCGTGCCAGAAAGGGAATAAACAGACTGGTAAAAGATTTGGACTACTGCAGAAAATTGCAGAACCCACGGAGAAATGGGAAATAGTAAACATGGATTTTGTTACAGGACTGCCCCCAGGAGGACCCTATTCTTACAACTCAGTCCTTGTCATTGTGGACAGGTTTTCCAAGAGGGCCAGATTCATCCCTAATCATAAGGACAACACAGCTATGGAAGTAGCCATGCTATTTTAGAACAGAATCATGGCTGACGTAGGAATTCCAAAGATCATCATTAGTGACAGAGATCCTAAATTCACTTCAGAATTTTGGAGGAACCTTCACGACATGCTAGGCACTAAATTGGCATTCTCCACAGCTTATCACCCCCAGACGGATGGATTAGCAGAAAGAATGATCCAGAATTTAGAGGATATGTTGCGCAGATTCTGCTCCTTTGGATTTGAATTTAAAAATCATGATGGATACACTCACAATTGGGTAAGCCTATTACCAGCCCTTGAAATTGCATATAATAGTAGCAAACATTCCTCTACTAAAGTAGCTCCATATGTACTAGAAAGAGGATGGATCCCCCGTATGCCCAAAGACAATCTTAATGACAAATTACCTCATCTGCACCCTGCCGCTCTTGACTTGAAAAAGATGCTGGACTCAACTCACCAACATGCCAGGAAATGTGTAGATGATGCGGTTGAATATAACAAAGGAAGATGGGATAAAAGCCATAAAGAACCGGAGTTCAAGATTGGACAAAAAGTTCTATTATCCACAGTGAATTTTAATAATTTAGGTGGTAGCAGAAAACTTAAGCCTCCATTTATAGGACCATTCACCATTAAGCAATTACATGGTAAAAACGCAGTGGAAGTCATTCTTAGTGAAGAACTATCCAGGAAACATCCTGTCTTTCCTGTGAGCCTGATCAAACCTTACAAAGTTAGGCCAGAAGAAGAATTAGCCCCCCCGCAACCTGTCCCCATAGAAGAAACTCCACCCTCAGGACAGTTGAGAGTACATAAAATCTTGAAAGACAAGAAAGAAAGAATACAAGGAAAAGAAACCAGACTCTACTTGGTCAGATATAAAAACTTGTCCGCAGATAGAGATTAATGGCTACCAGAAAGTAATATACCAGATGGACCCATTCACCTAAGAAACTACAGAGCAAGTAAAAGATCAACCTGAGATGCCCAATTTTTTTCAGACTGTCAGCCCTCTGCTAGTCCGGACAGCGCAGAGTGCCAACAAGGAGCCGCGAATGCTGCTTCCCTTCCGGCATGAAGCGCAGGAAAGATATTGTTACAGTATAGTATGGTAGATAATTTGCGCGCAACAAATGACACATAGTACAACTGTTTAGTATTATGCCCGCTTAACAGCGAGCTGGAAGTTGGGAGAAGAAGAGGTTGGAAGCTCGAACCTCCTCCCTCCCACATAGTACGGGCACCCTCTCGAAGAGAGGGTTTGTCCCCCAGAGTTTTTGGTACCAAGCCCGTCCGCATTGCTGATTAGAATCAGCGATTGCGGACTTACCTTTGATACTTGACCACCGAATTCCTTTCCTTTTCCTAAGTTTTCTCTATATTCCCACCTTCCATTAGCCTTTGACCTTACCACACGACATCTCGTAAGTCTACGAGCCGGTAAGTTCGACAGGCCCTCTCTTTCTCTCCCTTTTCTCTCTCTCCGGCTTTGAATCGCACAGATTCCAGCAATCTTTGATCTGCTAGGCCCCGCTTCTTGCGAAGCGGTGTGGCTACTTCTCCCCCCTTGCCGGTCGAGTTGAGAGAGACTTAGTTCTCGTGGTTTTTCCTTCTGATCGCCTTGCCAGCGCTATTCTTAAGGGTACTAAAAGTACCATCCTCATTCCGGGCTCCGCCTCTTTATAGACGAGCCCTGACATTTGGGGGCCTCATCCCATTTACCCAGACCTGTGTTATCGGCCTCATTGAGCCCAGTTTTTCGTATTACTCCATCCCTCGGGAGCTCAGCTAGGACCACAGTTGTCCGTGATTATCTTGCTCAAATAGCGAGATCGTCTACGTCGTCGTCGCTTTATCAGTGAGCAGACATTCTTGAGTCCCGTTCTCCAAAAGGCGTAAGCTTATCAAAGGCAAGTGTAGTGGCGCCCCGTCAGACATCACTTGGACCGTGGGACTCCTGCAGCCCCTACCGATCGAATTTCGGCTCCGCCAGCAGTAGAGACAGCAGATACTAGCTCTAACCCCAACGCCCCGGCGGCAAACGAGCCACCAACCACCGATAACGGAGTAGCGGCTCTATTCGACTCGTTGTTCCGTCCTACCGGGAATACGGCTAGAGCTCCAGATCCAGGCTACAGGGGCCGTACCAGCAAATATTGGCCCGGCGCCGTCGACCGCAACATCAGTCAGACCAGACCCTCCAGTCACCCCATCAGCGAACCCCGTTTTGCGTCGGTTCATCGATCAAATCCACACCCAATCTCAAACAGAGCCCACGCCAGCTCCACCTGCAGCCAATGCCACTGTGATCACTGGTCGGGAATTGAGCGGCGATCAGACCCATAGAGATACCACAGTAAAAGATCATCCTTGCCCAGCGTCAGAGACGTTGACGACCATCGTTACTGAGGGTTTGTTTTGATTTAACCTTTAATATGGTTCCCCCAAAGAAGACGGCATCTAACGCTGGTTCTAAATCTTCGTCTACCAGGGCCGTCAAACCCGAACTTGTCCCAGCAGGAGAGTTTAAGCGAGGAGGAGGAGGACGGCGGCGGCTTGCCCCAACGCCAGGAACGGGAGGAACCGTCAACCGCAGCCGCGCGGCCAGCCGGAACAACAGGCGAGACCGGCGCAAGCACCGCAGGCCAACCAGCGAGGTCAGGGTCGGATGCGGGGCCGCCAGCACTACAGAAACCAAGTATACGGGGAATTTTTCCGCATGAGCCGCACGATACAAGGGGGCTACCAAGCAATAGATCACTTGCGAAGCAGGAACCGAGGGAACCAGCGGGACTTACATTGAAAGAGGCGACCGGCTTGCTTTCCTATATGTTCGGCCAAATATAGAAAGTAGTGGATGGGAACTCCAAACAAGTAGCTACCCAGTTAGATCAGTCTATTAAGAATATTGTTTCTGCTCTTTTGTCCGAAGTCTCTCTTCCCACTTCCAACAAGATCTTGCATCTTCAGGACTTATTTCTAACACATACTAAGTCAATGAAATTTTCTCTGACAAACTTGCTCAGTGTGAGCAACTTGACTTCTGTCGCGGCGCAATCTTGTGTTAAAAGTTTGCATGTTGTCTCCGGTGAAGTGGAGTCCTTAGTTAAGTCAATGAAGACTATGCAAGGTGATAAGTCATCAAACCTGGACCTGTCAAGGTTTGAGCAGCTCTTGTCCACGTTTCTACAAACCACTGTGGATACAATATTACCGGCGGTCGCTGCTCGACCTGTGTGCAATCCTGAAAAGCTGGTAGCAGCTATCCAGGATCTGCACGCCAAGGTGCATCGCCTAGAGGCGGCTATCGAGTTGAAACCCGTAATGGCAGGGGGAAGTGACGGCGGGACAGCTGACTTGATTGATCGGATTAAGCAGCTAGAGAAGCTCATTGACGCCAAGCCCCGCGTCGTAGACAACGGGAAAAGTGTAGCGGCAGCAATAGAGGCCACGATGACCAAAGTCACTGCTCGCCTGGATCAACTGCTGGCACACAGCATCGTTGAGACTCCTAGACCGTTAGAAGTCAAGGAACAAGTGGAATCCGCCGTGGAAACCGCAATGAGCAGGCATATGGAGCGTCTTGAGCGCCTTATGGCCACTAGGTTACCCGAGAGGCAGGAACCTGAATCCAGCGACGCGGGTAGGGCTGAGGAATTGCAAAGCCAGATTGAGGAAGCCAGTGAAGGCCAGCGGCGCGATTTTTTGAAGCTGAATGAGCGCTTTGACACTATGATGAGTCAGAGCAGATCAGAGGGAGCCAGATTGCGGACCGAGATGGCCGAGTTGGCCGAGTTGGTAAAGGGCATGGCAGTAGCCGATAATAGATCCCACATAACCAAGCAGCAGGGAAGTGTGGATGATTCCGAAGGCGAGCGCGCACCTTTTAGCTTGGAAATCCAAAAGCAGTTGACTAATGCCATTGCAAAGTCGGACTGGCCTACCTTTTCTGGGAAAGGCGAATACGACCATATGGATTTTATCCACTGGATTGATTCTGCCAAGCGGCACAGTAATATTGATGATGGTGTGATAGTGCTTAAATTGCTTACCATTCTCACCGACGGAGCTCGCTCTTGGTTTAAGACAATGGAAGCCCTTCACCAGAATAAGAAATGGAGCTTCTGGCGAGCTGAAATTTGCAAGAAGTGGGGTACTTCCAGCTGGAAGCGCAAGAAAGAAGATGCGTTCGACAAAGATAAGTTTGTTGCTGGGGAGTCAGTGCCAGCAGACTGGGTCACCCGTCAGTATGATAGGATTCAGTGTTTTTTGCCTGGGATCTCGCCAGAATCGATCAACTTTAAGTTGCTTCGACTGATGGATGATGAGGTGGAGTTTGCCGTCAAAACAGCAATGCAAGATCCCGCCGCAGATCTTAGCGAACTTACAAATATCTTGGAGGACATTTGCGAGAAAACGCAATTGGGTAGACGTAGGTTTACTCCGAGAGCACCAGCCAAGGATAAGCCCTCTGCGGTCCCCACGGCGAAGCCTAAGGCGCCGGCTGCAGCAGGTCCGATAAAATGCTACTCATGTGATGAGACCGGGCACACATCACGACGATGCCCTAAAAAGGTTAATAATGTAGGTGAGGAAGACAACCAGCGTGAGGACGACGAGGCAAGTGTTTTTGACCCAGAGGGTCCAATCATCGGGGAGAAATCTAGTGGCGCGTTTGTGATCGGTATGCCGTCGGGAAAAAAAAATCTTGTCCGCATGAGATGCTGCGACCTGGACTGTACGGTTCTCCTAAACAGTGGAGCAGTAAAATCTGTGGTGGGCAAAAGCTACCTCAAGTGTTTCTGCCCGGGTTGGGAACAGTTTATTCTCCCAATAGAGACGGGAAATTTTCATAGCGCTTCAGGCTCTCTTACTCCACTGGGGGTGGTCAAAAATATTAGACTGCAACTAAAGGATATCAGAATGGTAATTTGATTTGTGGTTATGGAAAACATGTCCTTGCGGTATTTTATAATTGGCAACGACTATCTGGCGCATTATAAAATTTCTCTTCTTAATACGGAGCGTAGACAGTTTACCTTTGGAAAAAGGGTGTTTGATTTTGATGAGTCAATCAATGCAGTTCTACCGGAGGAGTTTTCCGCAGGATCATTTGTAGATGAGGTTAACCGAGACGCTAAGATATCGGGTGAGTTGTCAGCCTCACAAAAGGCTGGACTGTTTTCCACCTTGGAAAAATTGCAGCTGGCTTTTGCAAACGCGGACCAACCGTTTGGAGCCATCAAGGGGCATGAAGTAGAGTTTACGCTTACGGTGGAGAAGCCGTATCCGCCAGCTTTGCGGAAAGCACCGTATCCAGCTAGCCCGCGGACCAGAGCGGCCATTGAAGAACATATTGTTATGCTAAGCAAAATGGGCATTCTTCGGAAAGTGGGCTCAAATGAGGGCGTCAAAATTACAACACCCGTTATCATTGCATGGAATAATGGTAAATCACGCCTTGTTGGCGACTTTTGAGCGCTAAATATGTATACTACACCTGATAGATACCTAATGCAGATACCTTACTCAGGAAGTTTCGAGCGCGAAGAAGAAACCCGGAGGCTCGTATTAGAGCCGTCCTTTTTTTGTGGGGGCAAGTGTCAGCCCTCTGCTAGTCCGGACAGCGCAGAGTGCCGACAAGGAGCCGCGAATGCTGCTTCTCTTCCGGCATGAAGCGCAGGAAAGATATTGTTACAGTATAGTATGGTAGATGAGTTGCGCGCCTGAGTTGCGCGCAACAAATGACACATAGTACAACTGTTGAGTATTATGCCCGCTTAACAGCGAGCTGGAAGTTGGGAGAAGAAGAGGTTGGAAGCTCGAACCTCCTCCCTCCCATATAGTACGGGCACCCTCTCGAAGAGAGGGTTTGTCCCCCAGAGTTTTTGGTACCAAGCCCGTCCGCATTGCTGATTAGAATCAGCGATTGGGGCCTTACCTTTGATACTCGACCACCGAATTCCTTTCCTTTTCCTAAGTTTTCTCTATATTCCCACCTTCCATTAGCCTTCGACCTTACCACACCACATCTCGTAAGTCTACGAGCCGGTAAGTTTGACAGGCCCTCTCTTTCTCTCCCTTTTCTCTCTCTCCGGCTTTGAATCGCACAGATTCTAGCAATCTTTGATCTGCTAGGCCCCGCTTCTTGCGAAGCGGTGTGGCTACTTCTCCCCCCTTGCCGGTCGAGTTGAGAGAGACTTAGTTCTCGTGGTTTTTCCTTCTGATCGCTTTGCCAGCGCTATTCTTAAGGGTACTAAAAGTACCATCCTCATTCGGGGCTCCGCCTCTTCATAGACAAGCCCTGACACAGACCTTTCTTTTTTTCTGAGCAGAGACTCATCTTAGGGGTAGGGAATGTCAGCTGGCTACTATGGCAGAGCCACCGTGACATAGAAATAATACAAATAAACCATAAAAAGTAGTGTTACATATGAAAGAGACATTATTACTCTTACATATGTAAAACTACGCAAAAACGTTAAAATACATATATAAATAATTAATTACTCAGCTTTATGTAATTAATATGTGAAATATTATAGAAGATTCTTATTCTACGGGTAAAATAACCTAGGGTACCTCACTTACAAGTACCCTCAATTATTATCCCTTCCTTGTGTAAACTAACTTCAAAGTTTGCGCAAGTGCATGACACCCCTTGTGGATGCACTTGTATGCACATATATATATAAGTACATATATTTACACCCATTTTCAGTGACGTAACTGAAGTGTTGTGTATAGTTTAAAAGATGGCTTTATTTGTTGCGTGGCACACCCAAGCCCGCGTGCTCTGTTGCCTAGATCTCAAGCCCGCGCTCCTAGTGTACATATATACATAATTAAGGTGTTCAAAGTTGAAATCATAAAATTTTCATTGCATAAAATCATAAAATCATAAAACTTTCAAATGATGATTTTATATGTACCATTTTAGAAATGTTGCTCTAATTTGAGTGTTTGGGTGTACATATTTTTCTCACCTCAGAATTTTATGATTTTATGGTGTTATGATTTTATGCAAGTCAACTTTGAACACCCTAAATGCATAAACTAGCCCGCAACCAAAGCGCTCAGGTTACCAGTAAGTAAGAATGGGGCAGAATACGCCCCAATAGCAATATTACATGTGTTATATGACTTGTACACAAGTAATTCATCACCAAACAAGATGTAATTACCACGTCATCCAATATAAAAACATTCTAGATGGAAAAAGGCTCTTGCAACGTGCACAGGAGACACTAGAAAGCGCCCCAGCTTCTCCCAAGCCTCACTACGTGTAAATTACAACTGTAGTAAATATGTAGAAGGGGTCAAATGAACTGGAGCACTAAATAAGCACCTCCAGAACACGTATGAAGCACTGCTTGCACGTGTACAAGTGCACAGAAGACAGTTCTAGTACCTTCTGTGGCACATTTCCACGGAAATGAGCGTCACAGAACCCCCAAACCAGCCCCCATGACGTGTAAAGCACATGTAAAATCACGCAAAACCTCTGTAATTGGTCCTTGGCAACCCTTGTATCCAAGCCCCAAGGTCCCACGACCCACAGCGCCTTCTAGCGCAACTAAATTGCCTCAGAAAGCGCCCACACGTGTCCCTATGTCCCCTGGGCGCCCCTGGAGGCCTGCCTAGGCTATAAAAAGGGGCCCCTTCTCCGCCCAAAAGGAGATTCCCCAGCTTTACATTACCTATTAGAATTTTACCCGCCTTCAACAGCCTCCTTAGCCTGTGATTTGCCAGGTAAAATACCTACTTTAGTGATTTTTAGCCTCAATTTCCGCCCTGAAGCTGCCCAGTAACCACCCTGCCCTCAAGATTATCTCCTCTGAGCGCCTCCAACTGCCCAACTTCACGCCTGAAGAACCTCAAGTGCCTCTAGGGTCTTATACTAGTAAGTTTAAGCCCCTTCTCTTGAGATTCTCCGCCATTTCTTTCTGGGATTTAAACCACACCTGTTTACAGGCCCCAGCTCTTTATTCTAGAGGGATTAAACACCCCTGATTTATCAGGCCTCTCTTAAAATTAATTATATTCAATTTATTACGTCAAATTGGCCCAAATTGGCCCAAATTGCCTTATTCTCATGCCTTAATTCCCAACAATTACGTTGGAATTAACCCTTATAACCTTGTCTTAGAGTTTTATAACTATAATCTTTTGCTTTGCACCACGTGTAGCTAGAAAGATAATATCCTTGGCATCACGTAGGCTGACAGTTCTGGTCATCAAACAGGTCGGTCATGGTCATTGAGGGTGCTCCCCCAACGACCAGCACGCACTTGTCATTGAGGGGAGTGACAACTCCGCTTGATGATCGCACCAGGGACCGTCCTCGATGACCGGTCCTGGCCAATGACCGGTCTATTGTCAGTCATTGAGGGCAGCTCAGAGCGGGCCAAGGGCTGGGGGTCCGGGGGCTACCCAATTAAACCGGCGGGGGAAAGCGGTACTTGGGGGCGGTACCCGGGTACCGCGCTGCTTTTTCTGAAAAAACGGGCACCAGGCACCGCATTCAGCACCGCCCGGCGGGTGCGCAACGGGTGCGGGCGGTACCCGCCCGCGGGTGCCGGGTACGGCCAAACGGGTACCGTTTGACATTCTCTACTAACTTGTAACTCTGATTTTTCCTTCAGTATAATTTCAAGGTACAATCCACAGCTACATTTTTGACTTGAATCCAAGATTTTGCTTTTTAGATATTTACTAGACAGTATTGATTGTTAAACACTTACTTTTCTTTCCTGCCCAAACCCTGTAATATGTAGACTGATTACAATTTGACAAGGAAGGAGCCGACATGCCCATTGAGTTAAATACCACCCATTTATAATATTTTGTTGCCAATTTTTAATAATTTATTTCAGTATAACTTTACATGAAAAGAAATAATTTTATGATTCCAACATATGTGGCAAGATGAAGCCTCAAATGTCTGTTGGATTATGATCAAGATGAAATGATTTTGGCTGTTGTATTTTGATAAGTATGAAATTCATGCCAGGACTGTACTAGGGTATTATATATAGTCCTGATTTGATGTATGCTAAAGAAGACAGGCAGGCAATTGTGTCATGAAGTTTAAAATTATCAAGCTACAAATAAAGTTTTATATACATACCTGAACATCTCAAGGAAGCCAAATGTATGTACAACTTAATCTAGCTGTCAATTTTTAAGCAGGATTAAGATCAGCTCACAGAATATTTTGGGAATTTTCAATATCACAGTATGCACTATGTGTTGTCTTGAAGCCATGTCTATGTATCAGTTTCAGTCACGCTTGCTCATGGAATTAGAATTTCTTCATTTTTTGCTTTGAGATTCACTGACTTTAACCTATGCTTACAAATCAAAAGGAAGCATAGGTTGATTTCATATCACAGTCAAGCCAAGAAAATACCACCAGCAAAGTTTGGAACCAATCACCAAGCTTTCAGCCCAAGCTTCACATTGGAACTGAGTCAACCACTCACTTGACCAAAGCTCACCACACAGGTCATCCGAGATGACCGGTTGAAACAAGATATGTATTTTGTCTCTTGTTCTTGTCAGCTGGCTACTATGGCAGAGCCACCGTGACATAGAAATAATACAAACAAAACCATAAAAATTAGTGTTACATATGAAAGAGACATTATTACTCTTACATATGTAAAACTACGCAAAAACATTAAATACATATATAAATAATTAACTACTCAGATTTATGTAATTAATAGGGGAAATTTTATAGAAGATTCTTATTCTACATGTAAAATAACCTAGGTTACCTCACTTACAAGTACCCTTAATTATTACCCCTTCCTTGTGTAAACTAACTTCAAAGTTTGCGCAAGTGCATCACGCCCCGCGTGGATGCACTTGTATGCACATATATATATAAGTACATATATTTACAACCATTTCCAGTGACGTAACTGAGGTGTTGTGTACAGTTCAAAAGATAGCTTTATTTGTTGCGTGGCGCACCCAAGCCCGCGTGTTCTGTTGCCTAGAGCTCAAAGCCCGCGCCCATAGTGTAAATATATGTACAATGCATAAACTAACCCGCAACCAAAGCGCTCAGGCTACCAATAAGTGAGAATGGGCCAGAATACGCCCCAATAACAAATATTACATGTGTTATAGGGCTTTTACACATGTAATTAATCACCAAACAAGATGTAATTACCACGTCATTCAATATAAAAACATTCTAGAATGAAAAGAGCTCTTGCAGCGTGCCCAGGAGACACTAGAAAGCGCCCCAGCTTCTCCCAAGCCTCACTACACGTAAATTTCAACTGTAGTAAATATGTAGAAGGGGTCAAATGAACTGGAGCAATCAATGAGCGCCTCCAGAACATGTATAAAGCACTTCTTACACGTGTACAAGTACACAGAAGCCAGTTCTAGTACCTTCTGTGGCACATTTCCACGGAAATGAGCGTCACAGAACCCCCAAACCAGCCCCCATGACGTGTAAAGCACATGTAAAATCACGCAAAACCTCTGTAATTGGTCCTTGGCAACCCTTGTATCCAAGCCCCAAGGTCCCACGACCCACAGCGCCTTCTAGCGCAACCAAATTGCCTCAGAAAGCGCCCACACGTGTCCCTATGTCCCCTGGGCGCCCCTGGAGGCCTGCCTAGGCTATAAAAAGGGGCCTCTTCTCCGCCCAAAAGGAGATTCCCCAGCTTTACATTACCTAATAGAATTTTACCTGCCTTCAACAGCCTCATTAGCCTGTGATTTGCCAGGTAAAATACCTACTTTCGTGATTTTTAGCCCCAATTTACGCCCTGAAGCTGTCCAGTTACCACCCTGCCCTCACGATTACCTCTTCTGAGCGCCTTCAACTGCCCAACTTCACGCCTGAAGAACCTCAAGTGCCCCTAGGGTCTTATACTAGTAAGTTTAAGCCCCTTCTCTTGAGAGTCTCCGCTATTTCTTTCTGGGATTTGAAACACCACTGTTTACAGGCCCCAGTTCTTCATTCTAGAGGGATTAAACACCCCTGATTTATCAGGCCCCTCTTGAAATTAATTATATTCATTTTATTACGTCAAATTGGCCCAAATTGGCCCAAATTGCCTTATTCTTACGCCTTAATTCCCAACAATTACGTTGGAATTAACCCTTATAACTTTGTCTTAGAGTTTTATAGCTCTAATCTCTTGCTTTGCACCACGTGTAGCTAGAAGGATATTATCCTTGGCATCACGTAGGCTGACAGTTCTCATCTCTCTCTTATTATCCCTCTATCATTAATCATTACTAAAATTGACTGTTTCTTTTCTTTTGCATCAAAATGAACCAAAAAACCCAACAGACCTCAAATGTCTTGGGACTATTTCTGGTAACTGTGTCATGGTTGATGGCCTTCGGAAATCAATCAAATACGCAAGCCAAAAACGAGCCCTCCTTCAAAAAGGAGCTGACAGCATCAATGTTTTTACCTGGCCAGGGGCGCAAGCCGGTCTTGTCGCCGAACCCCTCTCTGGTGTCTTGAGGAAGTTGCTTGTAGGGCCAATTGGCACGGTGTCAAAGGAGCTGAATGCCTTTTTATCTTGCAAGACAGACGATCAAATCTTGCCCGGGACGTCACTGCCAACAGTTATTATGGATTCCACCCTTCTCGCTTCCCCCACCCCCACACCTACTCTGACAGTAATATTAATGCTGTTTGTTGCTTCTGGACACGCTCCTGAGGTACTCAAAATATTTGAAGAAAGCGGGCTGAAAGTCAAAATCATCAAAGGCTACCGTCCAGAAAACTGCTCGGGGATTCCCCATTCTTTGCATCTTGAGGTTGGGCAACGCTTGGCCCCAGAAAAACCTATTCAAGGCTGAAAAACACCCCTTTTGACGCACCAGCAACAAGCCCTGGAGTTCATTCTGGAATTAGAATCCCCAGAATCATCCGCACTTTTGGCCTTTTGGAATTTGCCGACCTGCGCGTGGCTGAAGCAATTATTTGATCATTCAGCAAACACCGGTAAAATGAAGCGTTATATCAATCATAAAAATCAAGGGTCCATCCTCGCCGATGATATGGGGCTCAGAAAAACTTTAACATCCCTGGCGCTCATTGTGACTTCAAAGGATGCGGCTGAATTGTTTGCTAATACAAACAAGCAACATTCAAAGGCAACATTGGTGGTATGCCCCTTATCAACTTTGGCGAATTGGGAGGCCAAGATCTATAAGCACCTGGACCCGAGTCTAACAAAATATGCTGTGTATCACAGAGAAGAACAAAAAAAGTGGCCAGCACACATGCTTCGGGGAAACGATATTGTTCTTGTTACTTACAACACTGTAGCCAATCATTACGAGTCCAGGTGTGATGCGCTTTTTGGAACAATCTGGTTTCACACCATATTGGATGAGGCCCAGTAAGTCGATAATGCAGCTTGGAATCGTGTAGAAAGCATTATTGATTGGTATTTTTTGTGAGTATTGTGATTTGTGACCAAGCAACCAAGCAAAGCCGGGCCATTTTAGCCTTAGAGTATCAACAAAAACTCTGCTTGACCGGAACACCACTGCAAAATCACTTGAGTGACCTGTACACCCTACTTCGATTTATCAGACTGGACCCGTGGTTGAGGGACGAAGTGTGGCAGACATTCATCAAGCCAAACATAAGACAAAAATCAGAGAAGGCAATCCAATTGCTTCAACAGCTCCTTTCAACAGTTTTGTTAAGGAGGCTGAAAATGGATGTGCTCCAATTGCCGCCAAAAGTAGAGGAAAAAGTAGGCCTACCTCTACCAGAACCTTGGGACAAAGATTACCGCCAGCGATATCAAAATTTTGCCAAACAGTTTGGAGTAGACAGAGGCAGCAAAAGCTGGGATTCTGCGGAATTTTTTCAGCAACTAACGACACTCCGACTATATTGCGATCATCCAGCATTGGTAGATCAGAGCCAATATGATCTACCAAAGCAGCAAACTTCATGGCACGATAGTCCCAAGATTGTACATCTTATAGGAGATCTGAAAGCACACTTAAGGTCGGAGCAAGGTGGACAAATTGCGAAGGCGGTGGTTTTTTCTCAGTGGACGCACTTCCTGGGGATGTAAGTGCTACATTTGTTTAGGAAGTTACACCAGGAATGAATAATTTGTTGACAAGTTTTTCATGCAGTGTGGGTGTTGCGCTTGTCAAGAACAGGATAGATTTTGAACAAATAGATGGAACCTGCTCACTACAGCAGCGCAAAAAAGCTTTGGCAAGAATCCGGCAGCAATCCAACGTCCAAGTACTTCTGGCAACAATTGGAGCCTGTGGAGTGGGGATTGACCTGACCTGTACACAAAAGGTGTACTTGATGGTGAGTTGGTATGTATAAAAATGAAACATTGGGCCTCAGGCTGACAATAAACTACTCAAGGAACCCTGTTGGAATCCAAGTGTTGAAAGCCAAGCAACAGATCGAGCATATTGGCTGGGGCAAGTCTGCACCACAAGGATCATTTGTTACTTCATTGAGGGTAGCATTGAAGTCAACATGATTGAGGTATGTACTATCAAATGGAGGTGTAGCATATGCTAATGAAAATCCACATGTTCTAATTTATAGATACAGAAGCAGAAAAAGGAACTGGCGCAGTAGGTCATTTTTATTTAAATGTCTGATAAAAACTCACACTAATGAGAGTGAATGTACAGTTTGACATTGGATCAACCGGGCAATAACATCAAGGAGGTGGTACAGATGATGATGGAATCAATTCATCTCAAACGTCAGGAGAACAGTCAGATGGCAGGGAATTCGAGTGCTTCTTCCTGAGTATTCAAGACGTGCTGGGAGACTTTGGGTCTGGATTGGAGGAATTCCAGACCATAGCAGCACCGGGGCAAACCAATTGGGACTGGAGAAACGTTGGATCTGCTGATAGGACTTTGACAACGTAATTCAAGCAATTTAGCCCTATGTACAATTTGAGGACCTTTTTCCTTGCGCAAACGTTTCACTGTGGCTAAGTCTAATTTGTGAGCAAACTCAGTGAGTTTTTGTGAGCGCCATGGTAAATGCATTCAATAGAGGTCCCTAGTGCTGTCTTCTTTGGTGTCAGATGTGCATGCAGGATCCATGAAGATACAGGTTAAATTTGCGGGAAGAGACAAGGCCACGCAAGTATCGACACGGCAATTGCTGAGCTTGAGATATTTATTATTTATTGAAACAAAAATACAGGGTTAATATCCAAGTTTATTAAATTCACAAAAACACAGCAAGAAAGATCTAAGTTTTGGCTTGCAGCCACATGATGGCCACTGTTGAAAAGATTATCCCCAAACACTATGTGCCACAGATAGACTCTCCAGCTTGTGACAGTGCAACAAGCAAAAAAGAGTAGGCATTTTGTTGTCTCAAGCAGGGGCCTAATCAAGAGAAGTAGGGGGCCTGCAGGGAGGGGCCAGGACAAAACCGGAACCCCTGGGGAACTTGTCTGCAGTCCCCCCCCTCTATTTATAACAAACCAACCGGCCTACTTGACCATCCTCAGTCGTCACTTCACCCAAGCCTCACCTTACCCTTCACGATGGTTGCTGGAGAGCCCAAACAATCCCCACCAACGCAAGCCACTGTTTTCCAAGCAAAGGCAACAACCACAATCATCCCAACGAGTCGCTATGACCACGCTCAAGCCTGAAAGAAGAAACTCTCTGCAACCAGAAGAGCAGTCAAACGGGATCATGGGGCCAGAGAAACAGAGCATTCTCAGGATCATCATGCTGTATCCAATCTCGAAACCATCCCGCCTCCTTCCTAGACCTCATCGCCTACCCGTCCACCAACCCTCCTTGATGTAGCCCCGCAAGGGCATCCGCAGTCGCCGCTGTCTCGCTGTTGTGCCCCGTTGTCAGGCCATCACCTGTCTGCCTCCAACCCCTACTTTTGTACACAAGTCTCAGAAGTCTCAAGGAGATCAACTGTGCAATACCAGAGTTCAAGGAGGCCTTTGCCTGCGCCAGGTCAGTCACTCTCTCTCATCCTTGATTTCTTCCTTGAGGTCCCCACAACACTGACAAACTTTCCCTTTTTGTGTGGGCCAGGCAGCCCAGCTCGCCGCTCAACCCAACCTCCTTGGCGCCCGGCCTTCTGCTTCATCTGCTCACCATCTGGTACCAAGGAACGTTATGGAGCTGGACTTGTCCAGGAACCTACTAGGAGATTGTATTGATGTCTTGAGTCACCTCAGAAACCTCCAGAAACTTACCAAACTGAACCTTTGTGGATGCGGGCTCTTGGATAGGATCTTTTGGTTTGATTTAGAAGGAGATTACGACCAGCTAGATAACAAAAATAATGGCCTATTCTTACACTTGGCTGAGCTTGATTTGTCTCACAACGCAATTGATTATTTAGAACCCCTGGAGTCTTTCTTCAATCGACATTGCCCCCGTCTGCCAAGGCTTGACTATGAGGGATTGCCTCGAGAATTGGTCAAGGTTGTCATCCACCATGGACAGGGGCCGGGAGAGGTGAAAGTGATGATCGGTAATAACTTCCTACGCGATGAGGCTAGACGGTGTCGGAAAGTCAAGATGATGACCGCTCAATCCAGTCCGAAACTTGTCGAGCCCGCTGACAGCGGTCCTGGTGCGGCAGTAGGGATAGAGAAGCCTTTACCGGAAGATGAAGAGTCAAAATCGTTGCCGGAAGAAATTAAAGACGCAAGAACGGGAAAACCATTGTCATCATCCTCAAAACGAATTGACATTGCGCCAAAACCAATTGAAACAATGTTGCTCAAACACCACAGCCCAAAGATGTCTTCACTCAACATGAGTTCGCTTCAACAAGCTACTCACAACCTAGCCCTCTTCAATGCCCAGACGAAGAAGCTTGTGGTGCTGACGGCGGCGGCGCCTGAGGCCCGTCTGGTGGCCGCCATCAACACCCGTACCGGTCTATTCCTGCGCGACCACATGAGCCTGATCTGCTCCTCAGGTCTGCTTGACACACACTTCTCCCCTGACCCCCCTCCTCCTTGAGGCTGGGCCTGCCCCCTTCTCCTCCTGCTTGCAAAACCTTGCACATCAAGAAACTCAGTGCCAACTCCTCCGTTGACGCTCATCAGCCTGCTTGCAACGCTCAAGCCTCCCTTGTCAAGCTCAACGTCCTGCTCGAGCAAGAGCTTCAAATCAAGTGCTTCCTCACCACCGCCCGTGCCAAGCGCCAGCCTCTTTGCATGCCTCATTGACATGTACGTAGCCTCCTCCTCCTTGGGTACCCAACCAAACAAACAATGAAAACCTAATCTGCTCCCTTCCTCAACCTGAAAATTTTTTTGTCAGCAGTTGATGTCCTGTCTTACACCACCTGCTCTATACTATTCACAATATCACCACTCACCACCCCATCCCCCCTCATTCCATTTACCTGCTCATCATCAACTCCATTTTCTGCATGGCCTCCTTCCTTTTGGTTTGTTTTAATCTGCCATGTATTTGTTGTGTATCTTTCCTTGATTACTATTTTATGGCTTTATAATATTCCTGTACTACTTTGGCTCTCTCCCACTCTGTTTTGTTCTCTTTTTTTCTCATCCTGCTTGTTATTTTTTTCTTCTTTTTCTTCTGATTGGGAATTGTATCATTAAATCAATCAAGTGAAGATGTTTATACACCCCAGCTAAATATATATATGTCCATATTTATGTATAGACAGATTCCTTGGAGGAATTTCATCCAGTCTACACTGTACTGCTAACAATTGATCAATCATAATTCCTCATGTGTTTTCTTGCTACATCAGACATTTGTCTACTTGGTCCACTCTGCTCACCTTGCCTTCAACTGATCCATGGTCTCTTGAATCTTGGCTCAATACTCCCTTTCTAAATTCTTTGTTGTTGATTGGTTGGCTATAGTTTCTCTTCCTTTTTTTATTGGACATCATCCTTGCCATCATCATGATGGTCTGGCATTTGTGTTGTAGTCCAGTTGGATCAGCATAGCACAACTTTGGGGCATAGGTGAAGAGATGATGAACTTCTTTCCATGCTTGAAATTCTGCTATGATTGGATCATTGGCTATGATTGGATCATTGGATGAGCAAAAGGCCATCAGTTTCAGCAGTATTTTCAGTTAGACATGATTTAGTCATAGACATCAACATAAATCTTATGAGTTAAAGTGAGCCATAGGAATGTTAATTGTTCTACTTGATCTTTTACTTTGGGTAGATTTAATTGAATTTGGGGATGAAAAGAACAACTGGTCTACAGAACCCCAAGCATTTCAACAATTGTTGTCATAAAAAAACCTAAGCCAATAAACAGGGGTCATAGCAACAACAATAATAAATTGATTTTTTTCTTTATCTATTAGCCTAAGTGTGCCTGGCTGTAGAAGTTCTAATGCTCACTATTGTGTGTCAATGGAGACTTGAAGGCAGAGCTCAAAATTGATGTTTCAAGTTTACCTGAGCATTATGAGCCAAGCTGACCTGTCTACCTGTAATGTAGTTAAATCACCTGTTTGACCTGTTGCAAATGGAGATTTGATTTAGGAGTAGCTGCCTGGAAGTGGAGATTAGCTTGGGCAACCCGGTGGTAGAGGGATGGGTGCTTGCAGCAGCGGAGCCGCTTTGGCCTCTAGTATAATACATAACTACTGCAACTTCTGCAAAGTAGACGGACCTGTTTAGTCCTTTTGCTTTGTTTTTCACGGGCCAACTTCAACTCTTGCCAGGCGGGGTTGCGAGATGATTGTCGGAGATCAGCCTGGCGCCCATGAATCCAGCAAAATAAGACCTTTTGACCATTCGGGATTGTATTGTCAATGGGTGATATGGCGTATTTGTACAGAAGGCCATTATTTTTTGCAAATTTCCAATGCTTCCAGATCATGGTTGCAAACCACTTGTTGTATGGCGAACCTGGGGATTTTTCCCACGCAAAACTGACATTATGGATATTCATCTTGGCAAGATCTTCAGCAAAAAATTGGCGACAAATGCCAGGAATACATTTGATTCTCCCTCCGACCTTGAGGTCTGAAATATTTTTCTCGGTGATGTATGAACGGAACCGGGCAAAAGTTGCATCGTTAGTGCATCCCTCTTTTGAAGGCGTCTGGAAGGTGGAAAGTTGTGATTCGGGAGGCGAAGGAGGAAGCTTGCTCTTGGTGGCTTTGACGCCAAGGGGAACCCGGGTGAAGTCATGGAGGGACCAAGAAAATGCAGAATTTGCGGATGGAATGCCGCTTGCAATGAGTTGTGAATGAAGGTGAGTGATTGTGGCAGGCATTAGGCCATAGTTGAGGCTGGAGGGATGGGTCTTCATCGTGGAAGGTTGGATGATTTGGAGTGAGGGTGAGGAGGTGGAATGAGTGAGGGTGGGAGATGAGAGAGTGGTTGTGTTGGTAGATAACATCCCGGCCCCTGATGGCAAAGGGCCAAAACAATGGGGGTCTACAAAGATTGATTTTTCAGCAAAAACATATCCTTTCTTTGATTAGCACCCTAATAATCCACCTGTGGGGTGCAGGAAGAGGGAGATTTCATGGGCGGAATTGACAGACCTATGGTGCCCATGGACCCGCTAGTCACTTGGACGATTGTCCATGTTAGAATGAATGTGTGAAATACGAAGTTTGGGGCAACTTGGCACAAATTTGATGGGATTCCCAATTGCATATAGAGTGAACGTCCTGAGAGGCTCCCCAACGACTTGGACAATCATCCAAGTGGATGAAGCTTGGAATTTTGTCAATTGGCTGATTGTTAGGGAGTCCCCTAAGTTATGAAAAGCAACTATACTCTGGGACCCCTGTAATACTAGCTGAGGAAAAGCGTCACCGCTAATTGACAGGTTGGACGATTGTCCAAAAGGAAAAATGCAAGGAATGTGCATTTTGAATGCGCTTGATAACTACTTAATGCAAACAGTAGGCCAAATATCTCCTCACACAAGATGAAAAGTGGATCATGGCCTGTTCATCTGCTTGAACTGACGGTATTCAAGCGTTTCAACCGGCCGCGTTTGGTGATTTCAGCAGCCAGAGCTCAACTTTGTACCAAATTAGGTAAGTACATATGTAAATGTAGAGGAGCCTGGAAAAATTGCAAAAATGCACTCAATCAAAACCCCGATGTAAACCAGAAGAGCTCATGTCTCCCGGCAAATCAGGCACACATCTCCTACGTGAAGCAATCATTGGTTGAAGGACACTCACCAGGACAAAAATTCCACCACCATCCGTGAGTAGCTCTTTGACCTCTTAGCGCCTTAAAAGAACACCGCACCAGGAAAAAAAAATAGTCACTTGATGACAAGTGACATCATGCCAGCTCCAGCGGGCTACCCACCATCTACCCACCATCTATTCATCATCTACCCACCATCTACCCACCACCTAACCAGTTTAAGAATTTCCACAGGAGATCCTCAGTTTTTGCTGGGCACCACTGATCCCCATTTCTGGTCAGCTGATACTCACCTTTAGCTCCCAGCTTATGCTCAGCTTTGGTGCCCATCTCATGCTCAGCTTTTTTGCCCAGATCAGAACCAGTCCTGGCCCAGCTTGTTTTCAGATTTATTCCAGTCATGGCTTAGCTTAGACTCAGATTAGGACTATCATTGGCCCAGCCAATGCTTAGCTTTGGACCAGTATTGGCTCAGCTTATTTTCAGCTTTGGATAAATCTCGGCCCAGCCAATGCTCAGATTCTAAGTCTGACCACTCCTGTAACAGCTTATGCTCATCTGTGGACCAGCCTTGGCTCAGCTGATGCTCAGCTGTGGACCAAACTTGGCTAAGAAAATGCTCAGCTGTGGACCAGCCTTGGCTCAGCTGATGCTCAGCTGTGGACCAGCCTTGGCTCAGCTGATGCTCAGCTGTGGGCCAGCCTTGGCTCAGGTGATATTAATCTTTTGAATAGTCTCAAAAAATATGATACTCAGCTTTGGAACAACCTTGGCTCAGCCAATGCTCAGCTTTCTACCAGCATTGGCTCAGCCAATGCTCAGCTTTTGAAAATTTTTTGCCCAGCTGGTGTTAATCCTTGGAAAAGTATTGTCCCAGCTGATCCTAAGCTCTGCACAAGCCTTTTCCAAGATGATGCTGAGCTCTGGACCATTTTTGGCTAAGCTGATGCTCAGATTTGGAATATTCTTGGTCCAGATGACACTTGGATTTGTTTCAGGCTTGGAATATCCAATGCTCAGTTGTGGCCCAGGCTCAGCCAATGCTCAGCTTTGGCCCAGGCTCAGTCAATGCCTACTGCTCAGCTTATGATGAGCATCAGCTGTTCCTGGGAAAAAATTAGGATCAGCTGACTGTGCCACATTGAGTGCTCTGGTGCAGTCCTGCAAGCTCTACAAGTGCTGGTGGAGCAGACTTGGAGCAGCGCAGCGCTGGAGTAGCTCTGGAGCAGAAACCAAAGCTGCATCATGTCACTTGCCATCAAGTGACTATTTTTTTTTTCCTGGTGCCGGAAATAAGAAAAATTGTTATCTCAGTCGATGAAGGTTTGCACTTGTGAAAAATTTGGGTGCACCCAGAGTATTTATTGGGACGCGAATCCAATAGAACGCATGGGGGTCCCGTTGTCAGATTTCACTTTCCAAAAGCACCAAAGGTTGGCTCAATTGAACGTCCTACTTGGATCTACATCCCCCGGGAATCGCCATCCTACTCCTACTCCACAGGATCGGCCCCTTCTAATGCCATCCGCAATGGCTGCGACAGGATCCCAATTACCAGCACACCATTCCTCTGCCCAGAACAACCAAACGATAGGATCAAGCAGCAATCAGGCTGCCACGTCTCACATCACATCACAATCTGGCACTGATGGTCGGAGCGGCGAGGAAAACAAATCACAGAGAAATCCGTTGGTCGCCCAAGATAACGAGCTAGAGGCGGAGTTCCAATTCATTTATCAACATGCTCTGCATGTTTTGCTTCAAGCCGCTCGGTTCCATTTTGAGGATTAAATGAGTGAGCAAGCTTGCAAGAGATTCTTGGCTGATGAGAAAGTGAATCTTTCTCGCTTGGGGAACAGGTTTTGGTTCCAAACTTCTATCATCTTGAAAAAAATACCCGCATCAATGGTTACAGTAACACATTGTCTTGGTCTAGACGGTAGTTTTCAAGAACAGGCCACTTTCCCGAAGTGTTGGACGCTCTACAAAGGAATTCCAGATTCTGAAAGTTGGGCAAAACAAAAACTTCACGCCACGTTGACTACTCGCTGTACAGCCAAATTCTTCACATCCGCCAGGAGCCTCTCAAAGTCGAATGAAAAGGGCCCTTGGCTGTGTGAAGAGCCAGTTTTCAAGGAATTTGTAGCGTCTGGGAAACCTGCGTGGCGACCAATTAAAGGTTTCTGTTACCAGAGGCTGAAGGACTGGCTGAAGAGGAAGCTTCTTTGTCAGGATTTTGAGGACTTGCTCAAGGCACCTTTGCAGTATGCGCGTCAAGATGGTGTCATTAGGGATATCTGGGACGGGACCGTATGGAAAACTTTCAAGTTCCCCAGCACTGCTTCTGAACCTTACACCAGCACTTCCGGGAACCTCGTCTTCAGCCTCTACGTCGACTGGTTCAATCCCCATGGGAACAAGATAGGTGGGAAGTGTTTGGAGGCTGGCACAATAACTTTAGTTTGTCTGAACTTGCCTCCGGGAGAACGCTATCTAGAGCAGAATATTTTCCTGTTTGGGATTACTCCGGGCCAGATCACATATACAACATCCTTCAACCGCTTGTGACGGACTTCTTGGAATTTGCTAATGGAGTTGTACTCAAAGAAACATCACACTTTCCCAGTGGACGAACCATCTGCGCGATTATGCTCCCATTGATAGTCAATCTCCCAGAACTGCGGAAGGTGGCCGGATTTGCGTCTCATTCAGCTACTCTGTTCTGTTCTTTGTGTAAGCTCACTCGCCCACAGATCAACAATTTTGATCCGTCACAATTTCCCCCCCGGGAGCATGAAGAGCACATTGAATGGGCTAGGAAATGGCTTGATAGTCCTGACAGTATGCGCAGGAACGCCATAGTTAAAGAAAAAGGTGTCTGCTACAGTCCTTTGAATGAGTTACCATATTGGAGGCCCCTGGAATACTCAAGTATCAATGTTATGCATGTGTTAATGCTTGGCGTACTGAAAGATCATTCTCTATCCTAACTTGGGTTGGCGGATGCAGGAAAGAAACATGAGGCCGATCTCAAGAAGTTGCGGAAAATGCAGCCAAGCAAACAAGGTCCCATGTTTGAGGTGTTACTTCAAATGAGAACTCAAAGCAAAAAACGTCCCGCTGAAGATGACGACCATCCTGCAAAGCACCAATTGATGACGGAAAATGTTCTAGCCTTGGCCTCAACAAGTGCAGATAAGCTTCCAGCATCAACACCACATTCCAATTTGTCTTGAGGATCAAAAGCTTCTGGTGCCAGAATACATCAGTACCTCCTCCAAGGGCGCATGCACAGCCGACAAGCAAGTGTCTCAAGCCAAGCAACAATAAATCCGCGCAAGGACAAGGAAGGTAGCCGAGCATCACGACAATCTCATGGCAAAAGCTTGGCAAGCGAAGTGGACACTCACGACAAGGAGGAAAGCACCCCGGACCGGGAGCTGGATGATCAGATGCCGCATCTGCTAACCAAAGAACTCGAGTGTGTTCGGCAAGCAATTGAGAAGACCTGCTTACCATCATGGGTTGACCGTCTGCCTCTCCAATTAGGTGCCGCAAGTGCAGGCTCCCTGAAGGCAGCCGAATGGGGAATCTTGTACACCGTATTATACCCGCTAGTTTTATTGCCTCTATGGAACTTGTGTGATGCAAACAATGATTGAAAACTCTTAACAGAAAACTTGTCAAAATAGTTCACATAACACATTTGCTGAGCCATCGTATGATCACTGCTGCCAATTTAAGCTCAATTTGTGAGGCAATTCGGGAATACAGGAAGCACACTCTTGCAAACTGGCCAAAAGTAAACTCAAAACCCAATATACATATCCTACAACATTTTCCGGAAGTAATCGAGCGCTTTGGCCCACCAGCTGCCTCCGCCGCATGGGCACAAGAGCGCTTGAACGGACTCCTTGGCAAAACCAAAATCAACAATCATCCGGGTTAGCTCTTCCACTTGGTTCTGTTTTTTTTTTTTTGGCTACATATATTAACATACTGTGCACCGGCTGCAAGGGTGTTGAGCAAGACGTTGTTCCTCCGCCGCCGGCAATGGATTCAGCGGAGTACTTCAAAACGTTTGAGTGAGCTCACTGATAGGGGCGTTGATGGGGACGGGCGGGATTCCGGGACAACAATTGCTCCAACTGCGTTCCTGGGCGGAATATATGCCAGCTGGCTTGATCACCTCAAAAAATTCCCTCCATACTTATCCACCAAATGGGTTCCTGAAGCATCAGGAAGTCCTTCAAACAATGGCACCATTTTAAAACCTATAGTGGTTTTGGAGCCAAGCTTTAAGGATGCACAAGATAAGAATTACACAATTGAAAAGGGCCATAAATGAAACTCGTATGTTCACGTTAGGTTAGGAGGAAAGGACTTATTTGGAAGTATCCAAACAATCTTCTCTTCTGAGCAGTTTCCTAACAACACATTTGTACACCTGGCTGTGTTTGCGCAACTTGACAAGAAGGACGTGCATATCAATCCGTACCGGGAAGTTTCTACCCTCCACTACCAACTGCTTGTCAGATCAAACTCTCCTCAAACACTCGTGTTAAACCCCAAGGACGTTGTTGGACATGTGGCAGTTTTGTCGAATCCTTCAGGTGTCCTTGGAATAAACACTGAAACCATATCAGTGGCTTTAGTTCATCATTGGGTGAGTGAACCCCTGATATAAAGCCGTCTTATCCTTCTCATTTTCACCGGCTTCAGCTGGCGCAAAGGTTTTCACCTCAGGGCGTGACCAGGGATTGAAACAATCAAGTGGCTCTTTCTCCGCATGTATCCCGGAGCTTGGCACATAAAACTTGGGCTGTTTGACTTGGACAATTGTCCAAGTCTCTACCCCTCACAAGTTGGACGATTGTCCAAGTTTCCACTCCTTCCCACTTGGACAATTGTCCAAGTTCCCAATCCGTCCCACTTGGACAATCATCCAAGTCCCTATTAGGCTTCCCCTTGCTGTATGTGTCGCAGACAGGTCGATCCACACCCTCCAGCCCTTTTCAAACACTTCCTACTCTCAAACACATGTTTTCTTCCCTCAGCTGCTCCGCCCCACTTCCTCCCTGACACATTGCCTCTCTACAACCGATCTGTAGAATTGCTACCTCTCAGAAGATCTAAGCGCCCTCGTATTCCTCCCCCGTTTTGTTCCATTTCTACATCTTCCCCAGCGTGGTTCTCAAACTAAATCAATGTTGTAATTTCAATCTATCTAACACCCCCTCCAATCTTCCCCTAGGACATTGGATATAGATTTACCATTTGGCAATCTCACTGCATGATAAGATGTGCATGGCCCAGCCCATCCTCTACTGTGAAGAGCATCTCCACATGTTTCAGTAGATCCGGTGTGGTGTTTGGTCTTCAGACTGCCACCTGCCAGCCAGCAGGCTTTTGAAAATAAATAAGAGATCCCCCCGCCTTAATGGATATCCCTGTGCCTTCCCCCATTCAAGCCTCCAGCAAAATTTCCCAACTGATATCCAAGCAAGCTTCTCTATGTGTTCCCACACGGAGTCTTCCAAAAAAAGAGATTTGGATGGTTCTTGGACCAAGCACCTGACCCAATCCCAGAAGGAATGGATGTACCGCGTAATTGATTCCATGAAATCCAAGATCAATACTGAGTTTGAACCAGACAACAACAGGAGGACCCCCCTCAAGAAGGCCCTGGACAACAATCATTTCCTGAGGCACATCAACATTTACTACAATGGTGCAAGACAGGAAGCAATATCCATGGGGTTGAGGGAAGATCAATTCCCCGACCTTTACTCTCTCTGGGTAGCTTGCCGGGCCAAGATGGGCAGAGGTTAGTCATTCTCCTGAACGAACACCCAGGCACTTCTGACACTCTTTTCCAATCAGGAATCCCCGTGAACAAGGAATTCAACATAGTATATTGTTTGGCCGTTCAGAGAGGTGAAATCCCCCGCACCAACAATGGGATTTAATTGAGAGAAGATTTTCCTGGAATATCTATTTACAAACCCTAACATTCAGGCGCCTCACTCCCCATCAATGATAAACATATATATATATACACAAATGAGATAACTGAGGCACTACTATGTACATCTATACCGGGAAAAATATTGGCCATGATTTACCAAATCTTTAAGTTACGTTCAGCCTTGATTGGCCTACATTTCAATAGAAATACACAAAGTCTTGTTATACCTCATACTATCCCCCACCTCCTACGCCGTTGTGAATGTTCAGGTCATCCCAATCGCCATTCACTATTCCCCGTGTTATCCTTTGACAATCCAGACTCCCTCTATCTCCATCAAATGGATCCCTGCTCATCACACGATTCCCAATCTAGCCCAAATATCCAAATGTCTCAGTGGCAATCACAGAATTGTAGGTTTGAATGACCAACTAGTAACATACCTTCATCCGGCCATTTGAACTTCTGGACCTGAGGAACCTGCCTGGTTGCTGTTCACTAGTGCCGCCTGTTGAGGCCTGGTTGAATGACTGCTTCCCTGGACCGGGGGGCAAGAATTTGATGCATCAGATGATTTTGCCAACGGGTCGAGTTCCATGTGTTCGCTTGCAATATGTTCTGCTTGGAATTCGCCAACTTCTTGTAAATAGTTATCCCCATATGCGTCGCGGGGGAAACAATTGGGTACAGTTTGCTCAATGCGTTCTTCAGCAGTAGGGCTTTGGGTGTCTTTGCGGTCCAGCAGGCCTTTCACCAACATCTTCTTTTGAGGGGTCTTGGCATGCTGCAATGCAGCGCGGTCAATACAGCAAATTATCTTTTCCATTTGCGCGCTCCGCCAGTATGCTGTGATTCATCGGGGCAATGAGTTTGCATTGTCTTCTTCAAAGTCTGAGATAGCATCTGGATCACGAAGTAAATTCCCCAGGATCTTCTTTGCGGGATAGAGGGATAGGAAGGTGTCCGCCCAGAGGTTGGCAATCTGATATATGTAAAGCAAAAAACTTGCAATTAGTCATGTTGTTCCAAACGGGTCATGAATGAAAGAATCCCAAGGACTAAGAGCATGCAACAGGCAGCTCTTGCGACACAGCAGTTAATTCAACTGATAAGTGAGGTAGATTATGAGCGAGATTGTTCCGGTCCTGCGACACGGTACTTCTCCGATGATTCACGTTAGCACGTTGAATCTGCTCTGAAGTCTCTTTAAGATGACTCTTACTTTGAACAGCCTTTTGGCTTTTGTTGTCCAGCTTCTTTAGCTTAGGCAAAACAGCAAAGTAGACTTTCTGCGTTATCTAACAACAATAGTCTCTTCAGCTCAATAGTTTCTCTTTGACTGTTTAGTCTTAACACAATAGCTCACCATCTTTTACTTCTCCTCTTTGGATAGTTGCGACGAGTGTTTTGGTCTTCTCCTTGTCGACATAGTCTGCTAGGATATTATGAAGCATTAGCTTCTTTTCTATTCTATTGATTGAGATCTCTGAAAGATTTCAGACAACTTAAAGGGTATATTTCTCTAGTATAAGTATTTTTTATTTACAATTTTTGTTCTTTATATAATATATAATAAACTGTTTCACCTTGAAGGCAGATAGTATCTGCTAGCTATCTTTTGCGGATACTTACGAGTTAATAATAACAATAAGAAAAAGTTAAAGATAATCTAGCGAAATAAAGAAAGTAATATTAGCTTTTGTCAATGAATAATCTTTTGATTATCAGTTTAGCTTTGTGCTTTACTTGGTAATAGATGCAAACTTCTTCGCACGACCTGGGTAAGAAGGCTAGATTTTCTTTGATGTTGATTCAATTACTGATAACAATGTATATTGTTCGTCAGTAACTAATCTCTCTTATCTTCTCATTAGAGTATACTACTCACCAATAGGTGAGCTTATACGATCGATGAGGTTAAGGTTGTTTTGTTTATTGAGTGATTGTTGGCTTTGATGTTGTTAAATGGAAAGTAAGAGACCATTAGTTCTCTTTTCCTGAATCAACATCTTGATCGTTAACTCACTTTGAGTTCGACGATCGCCAATGATCATTGTCATTAATGACGTCACTCTGCCAAGAGCTCTTTGCTCTTTTTCCGTTGCCAATCGATTGTTCTACATCAGAACAAGCCAAATCTACAACGTTAATGATAAATCATCATTTTAGTTTTATGTTTTTATTGTTTCTAACCTTGTGAGTATGTATACTTCATACAACTCACCTAGGTTGTTTCTCTTTCAAGAAAAATCCCCAGTAGACAAATTCCAACAATCTCTTCCTTACCTTTGGTTTTGGTTGAGATCCTGTTTATCAATGAAGTCCGACAGTGAGCTTCCACGTGTCTTGCTTGGCTGCTCGCGGATGCCAAAACTGTAAACATCATTGAGATGTAATCAGTATCTGCACTTTCCTGCTCGCGGCTTTTGGACTGCGGGAAATAGTTTGCTTTGCTTACCATTTTACGCAGCTGTTTGGGATCCCGGTAACTTCCTCAATTTATGAGGACGTTGCCTTTCACCTAGGCATGAATTCTCACAGCCTCCCATGCTTCGAGTCGCCAGATTCAAAGCAGCTTCACAAATTTGAATGACTGATAGACCAAGAAGCGCCTTTTGAATTGCTGATTTGCCTACTGGCTTGGTAAGGAAATCCGCCAAGTTGAGAGGTGATTTGATGTATTGGAGCTTGATTAATCCAGCAACAATGAGTTCCTGAACAAAATGTTGCCTAATCGACATGTGTTTGGTTCTGAACCCGTTTTGAGAGGTTTCACTTTTTGCTAGATCTATCGCACCTCTGTTGTCGATGTTTACTGCTATCCCTTCTTGATTTTTGAGCACTCCTGTTTCATTGGCTAAATTTGAGAACCACGCTATGTCTCGGCCAAGGTCGGACAGCGCCTTATACTCTGCCTCTGTAGTTGATAGAGACACAGTCGTTTGCTTTGTCAATTTCCAATTGACCAAGTGTTTTCCAACTAGAATAGCGTAGCCTGTGGTTGAACGCCGCGTGTCGGGGCAGTTTCCCCAGTTGGCGTCAACAAAGGCTCTGAGCTCATTCCCTTCTTGCTTGATGTAAGTTACGCCGACATTCCTTGATCCCTTCAAGTATCTAAATACTTGAATCGCAGCTTGATAATGTTTGATGCCTGGTTTCTCAAGGAACTGCAACAGAGTACTAACAGCGTACGAGATATCAGGCCTTGTCAAGATGCTCAGATAGTTTAGCGAGCCAACTAGTCCTTGGTAGCTGACTCCCAGCTTGTCAAATGCTTTCAATTCTTCCACTGTTTCTTTCTTCAAGTATTCTCTGGGACTGAGGGGACACGTAGCCGCATGGAGATCTTGCAGGCCAAACTCTGCTAGCTTTCTATTGATGTATTGAGTTTGATTGATTTGGATACCTTCCTCAAATCAATCAATGTTCATACCCAACAAGAATTCCGCCTGCCCCATGTATTTGATTTCAAACTCCTTTTCCATCTCAACCTTGAACACCTCAGGCTCATCGCTGATTATCACCAGATCGTTGACATGCGCAAATATCCATGTCGCCGGTTTTACTCGGATCAGAGATCGCTGCTTGAAAGCCCAGAGAGAAAAGATAATTTGAGAGTCTCTTGTACCACACCAACGGCGCTTGTTTTAAACTGTAGATGGCCTTTTTCAATTCTAGGACTGAGTTAGGCGGGCAGTCGAGTCCAGGCGGTGGCAAGAGTGTGACTTTGTCTTCCAAGGGACACGTGAGAAAAGCGCTCCTCACATCTAGCTGGTGAATCTTTAGTCCATGCTTGACCGCAAACAAGAGAACAAACCGTAACAAGGCCGGCTTGCCTGTAGGTGCATATTTTGCTTCAAAGTTGAGGCCATGAACTTGTTGAAAGCCCTGCGCACATATCCGCGCTTTGAATTCTACGACCTGGTTTTCTGATCCCAGTTTCTTCCTATAGGCCCACATTGAAGGAATTGGATCGTCACTCTCCACTCTGACGCGAATGACCCAGACTTGGTGCCTGTTTATATTCTCCACTTCCTTCTCCTCCGCTTTCTTCCAGTCTTCACTTTCTGCTCAGGACATGGCCTGTTTGTGGTTCTTAGGCTCTACCAAGACTGAAACCCTGTCAGCCTTAGAGTCAACACAGTTGACCTAAAACTGCCTTTTATCTCCATTTTATACCTAAATGTGCTCATATCTTTTTAACCTTAATACATAAGGTTGTTTTGACGTCAGATTCCGATTTCTCTTGCAATTTTGACTCTATTGTTCACTGATCACTTTCCAATATCTCTACTCCTTCATAGAGTTTGTGGTTTGTGACACACGTGCGCAGCAGCGCCGTGTAGTCGCGCCTGAGTGATCCAAACCACATGTACATGTGTGATTATGTCATCCAACTTTGAAAATTTTCGAAGTCAGGATCCCCCATGAAGCTGGAGGATCCACAGACTTCAGCACACCAGAACCACACCCCAGATAACCCAGGATCACCACCAAAGAGACCACCACGCTCCCAGTATACCTACTGTCACAGGCGCCTAGGATATTGACAGTAAGTAGACTCTTTTCACTGAACCTTGCTTATCCAGAGTGAAACTCTGTTGCTCTTGACTGTTTCTTCTTTTCTTCAACTCTTTCAATCTTAAAAGATCAAAAGGTTATCTCTGGTTAAGACCTACAAAACCAGAGCAGAGTATTAACCCTACTTCTGAATCCCACCAACGTTTCCTTGTTGTGAGAGGAGGCTGTTGCACTCTTTCTTGGCCTTGCACAGCTGGCATCCAACTTTTCCAGGTTGAGAATAGCCCAGATCAATTAATTAAGACTTAAAGTCTAGGCCTGATCTTCTCTTTCTCTCTTTCTTTCTTCTCTCTCTGTTTGTATTTCTTTATCCCAAGAAATCCAACCAGATTACCCCCATTCTTCTTGTGTCCTGTTGTCACACAAGAGACACAGGCTCACACACCGTGTACGCCTGTCGCCGTTCTCTTTCTCCTTCAACTATGTTCCGAGTATCAATCCCACCAATGATTGCTTTTGCTGGAGGCTGAATTTTGTCCTCCTCCCATTCTCCAGCTTCTAGGTTTTCAGCGCTGGAAGGAATCACTTTCTTCAGTTTTGCCAAAATATCTTCCAGATCATGTTTCTCAGCCTCATCCTCTTCCTCAGACGACACTGACTCTTTGACCTGATCTTCCTCTTTGTCTTCGAAAGGCAATTCGGCATCCGAGTTGAACAGTGGCAGGCAATCACCATTAGAGAGATTGTAGCTTCTTCGGAGAGCTGGACATTCCGGAAAGGTGCTCTCATCAAAATGCGCGTGCTTTGCTGTCACAATTTGCTTGTCTTCCAGCCTGCAGATTTTATAGGACAAGTAATCATTCTTGTAACCAATCAAAATACCCTCCCAGGAGATTGAAGAGAATTTCCTGGTCCGATGTTGCTTGGGCTTGACGATCCACACGCGGCAACCAAAGGGCCGAAAGAAATTCATGTTAGGAGGTGTCTTGAAAAGCAATTCAACTGGGGATTTCCTGTTTCTTGAGAGCGAGGGTAGACAATTTGTCGTTGCTGTGGCAGTCTTCACGGCCTCCGCCCACCATTCTGGTGCCAAATTGGATTGCATAATCATGCACCGCGTCATGTCAATCACGGTCCGATTAGCTCTCTCCGCCAAGCCATTGTTCTGCGGAGTGTACGGAGGCAAGACGTTATGTTGTATTCCTGCTTCCTTGAGGATTTCATCGAGCATCCTGTTCCAAAACTCTCCACCCCCATCGGTGATGAGCTTCTTCATCTTGCATCCGGTCTGGTTTTCAAATAGCATCTTAAATTTCTGGATGGCTTTGGGTGCTTGACTTTTTGCCTTCAAGATGGAGGTGTGAATGTAGCCGGTATGTTGGCTGACCAGTGTAAGGAAGTAACGCGCCCCTCCATTAGTTGCCGGTGAGATTGGTCCAACCAGATCCCCATGAACCACCTCTAACACCGCATTTATTGCTTTGAAGTGACTTTTGCAAGGTTGCTTCACGATCTTTCCTTGCATGCAAGCGTTACATGCGTGAGTTTTTGCCAGATCTAGTGGAGTTGAAATTGCTGTAGCTATCCTCGATGCGCACGCGTGGCCTAGTCTGTTGTGCCATTTGACAAAGTCAGATGGTTGCTTTGACACCTTGGTTAGTAGACCTATGGGCAGGTCAATTGGATCCATTACGCCTTTTATTTCCAGAAGATCATTCGAAACATTGACTGGAATGGAGCGCCCCTCATCGATCTTCACAACGAATCCATCCAAGCCTTGTTGGATGATGGCTTTGGTCTTCATCAGTTGAACAAACGAGACAAGATTACGTGTGAGATTTGGAACAAAGAGAGCGTCTTTGAGCATTAAAGTTCCTCTGCTTGCCAACAAGAGCCGAGCGTTTCCTCTTGCCATTGCCACCAGTTCCCTTGCTCCGCTGCCAGTGGCAATATCGATGCACACCGGATTTGTCTCTTTGAAGTAGGCCAAGGAGGTCAGCATATGATTGCTGGCGCCTGAGTCAAGGATGGTCGTTTGAGATTGTGGACCTCCGGAGTTTGAAAGATAGCTGAATGACGTTTGAATGTTGTTTCCGTCCGCCTCCAAGCCTGGCCCTCCCACAGTTGTGTGGTACGAGGATCCATTTTCTTTCTCCCGTTTTGCCTTCTTGTTCTTCTCTAAATGTTCCTTGAAGAGATTGGGATGCAAGGTCCAGCAGTCTTCTTCAGCATGGCTCGCGGCTGGATTATGTTTCTTGCCGGGGCAGGTGATAGCAACATAGGGTTTCTTCTTCCGATGATCGGTGTTCGTTGCTAGAGCCGTTGAAGTACTGTTTGAGCCAGCTCCAGCGTCAGGTGCTTTCTGTTTGTTGGTCCGCTCAAAACGGCCGACCTGCCTGAGTCGATTGATGACAAATTTAGGCTTTCCAAGAGAATTTAGATCACCAAATAAGCTTTGCATAAAGAAAGGCCTCTTCTTCGTTATCCTGCTTATTATGCTGCAGCATATAACAAAGTCCGGCACAATCATCCCTAGTGAATTGAATTTTGCTAAGCACTCCTCTATTCCGGTAATGTATGCGGCCATGTCATCGTGGAATTGAGTGTCCTCCCACTTCCCCCAGACCTCATAGCTCGCGAGAATTGAGTCTGAGGCATAGACGGCTTTAAACATCTGCCATAACTCGTAGGGATTGCTTGAGTTCTCCTTCTTCACGATCGTGTTGAACACTCCGTCAGTTAAATTGGCGCAAAGAAGGTTCGCGGCTTTCTGGGCTTTGACTTTTGCCTTGCAAGTCATATTGGGTAAGGGTGGATTGTCGATATAGTTCTCCAAGTTGTATTCCGCGAGTACCATCCGGATCTTTTTCTCCCAGATTTCGAAGTTTTCCTCTGAGATTTTAGGTACTTTCATCATGGGTTTGCCTCCCAGGCTGGAATCACTTGAATCACCATCGATATCTGCCATGGGGTTGTCTTGCTCCTAGTCTTTTGGTTTTGAGGTTGCGTTCGTTGCACCAAGACTGTAAATATGAAAGAATCCAAACGACTAAGAGCAAGCAACAGGCAGCTCTTGCAACACAGCAGTTAATTCAACTGATAAGTGAGGTAGATTATGAGCGAGATTGTTCCGGTCCTGCAACACGGTACTGCTCCGATGATTCACGTTAGCACGTTGAATCTGCTCTGAAGTCTCTTTAAGATGACTCTTACTTTGAACAGCCTTTTGGCTTTTGTTTTCCAGCTTCTTTAGCTTAGGCAAAACGGCGAAGTAGACTTTCTGCGTTATCTAACGACAATAGTCTCTTCAGCTCAATAGTTTCTCTTTGACTGTTTAGTCTTAACACAATAGCTCACCGTCTTTTGCTTCTCCTCTTTGGATAGTTGCGACAAGTGTTTTGGTCTTCTCCTTGTCAACAGAGTCTGCTAGGATATTATGAAGTATTAGCTTCTTTTCTATTCTATTGATTGAGATCTCTTCCTTACCTTTGGTTTTGGTTGAGATCCTGTTTATCAATGAAGTCCGACAGTGAGCTTCCACGTGTCTTGCTTGGCTGCTTGCGGATGCCGAAACTGTAAACATCATTGAGATGTAATCAGTATCTGCACTTTCCTGCTCGCGGCTTTTGGACTGCGGGAAATAGTTTGCTTTGCTTACCATTTTCCGCAGCGGTTTGGGATCCCGGCAACTTCCTCAATTTATGAGGACGTTGCCTTTCACCTAGGCATGAATTCTCACAATGAAGACAAATGGATTGTATCTATCTTACCTTTCTCTTTGTAGATTGAATATACTGGGCGCGCTTCCTCAGTGCAAAGATGTCCGCTGGGGTGACCTGAGCCTTCACCCGAGTCAATCCTTGATTGCCAACCCACTCGAAAAATCGTGTCTTGATTCCCGGGATTGCTGCTTCAAGCACATCAACATTAATGCGTTTTTCCCAGGGCAGCCAGTGCCGCACCGTAATGTCAACCATCATAGCGTTCCACACGCTATCTTGTGCAAATCATGCGTTTCAGTCAAAGGTGAAACGGGGAAATCTGTTCTTGGCTAGATCCGCTTCCGGATCCCTCTTCACATGTATGGAGACTGCCGAGGTTGCAGTAAATGGCAAAGGTTGGAACAAAACAGGTACGAGGCGGTTTTTAAGATGATCAATCTCCGTCTTGCGGATGAGTTTGATTTCCTGTTCATTCGCGTTTGGGTTCTTCTTTGTTACTTCTTCCAATCGCTTACTAAAAGCCTCCTTGCGGCGCTCTCTCCAGGTGTCCCAAGAGGCGAGCTCCACTACAGTTACAGAATCCGGCAGCTCATGTGGCTTAGCGTTGGGTGGTAGCCCCATCATGGCCCGGGTGAAAGTTTGAAGACTATGTATCACTTTGTCCAAATGATAAGGCTTCTCGTCAGCTGCCTGAGTAATGATCCTTGACAAATTCTGATTGGTTTGTTGGTCCTGAGTGCGGCTCTTGATGGTCCGTTGGCAACGGTTGCTGCCTTCAGCTAGGGTCTCCAAGGAAACCTCTGTAAAGATACATCCAAGTTTATTAAAGACAGAGAAACACAGAAAAAAAGATCAAGGGTTCCCCCTACAAATTAACCAAATTACAAAAAAAAAATGCAAGGTTTCCCCCTTTCAAAAAAACAAATCACAAAAACAAGCCTCCCTAACACAAAATCCAAACACCACAAACTAGACCCACTATCCATCCCTGTCTAGCAGGGGTTAAAATAGTGGGTGGATGGCCCCCAGCGCACCGCATTGAAGGCATTAATACGATGGGAAGTTACGTTATCCAGTTTTCCTAGATCTCATTCAGTTATCCGGTTGTATGTGGTGTAAAATCCAACATAAATTGAATCTGTGGGTGTCAAGAGAAAGGTATAATGTTGTTTAACAATATGGACACCAATTTATTCCAAGGAAATCCTATTTTTGATCTTAAAATACAAACCGCACGCTGGAAGTACAGCGGCAGTGGAAACCTGGGGACACAAACAAGCAAGCCAATGCCCCCTTTTATATAGACAATTTGGCACTCAAGATCCACCAGCGCACTTGCACATTCACGCTTCCTTGAAAACCACACCACTGCCACGCCCCCAACAAACCCATGGTGACCCTTGCCACAAGACAAATTCAGCCAGGTTTTCTCAAACCATCGCCCTCGCAATACGCCTGGCAACGCGGGTTACTTCCAAAATACACAGCGGGGCAACCAAAACAACCGTGTGGCGCATCGCGGGGCGTCCTTGCTGCCCTGCGGTTCATCAGCGCCACGGCGATGACCTTTTTCGAGACATCGCGCGGGTGTCCCAAGCCACCGCCTCCTAGGCGCGTTCAGAAACCGTCTGAGGGCGCCCGCATGGCGTCCCACTTGGACGCATCCACGCCTGCCCCGCCCAGATGTCGCCGCTGGGACGGTTGACGGCCCACGGGTGCCCTGACCTCAGCCGGGTGCACCTCATCCGATCCGCCTGTTTGCGTCCCGGCCCGCCCTCCCCAAGACGACCCATACGCGCCGTGAGGACCGGGGGATGGCGTACTGAGGGTTGGTGGACGAGAGTCATCGGGGGCCGTCGCAACCGTCCACCTGGGTATGTCTTCCTGCGGCAGAGTGGTCACCCGCGCGGACGCCTTCAAGAGGAGGTCAGGACCGCATTGGGTTGCACAACAGGCTGAGAGCTCCGACGCCGACGGGGCCGGCGTAGTTCATTTTTCTGGCGAGCTGACCCACGCACGCAGCTCAGGGTGTGGGCGGTGCCGCGACGTTAGCAGGCCAAACTCACTGCCTCAGCAGGCCATTGGAGGAGCCTCATACAGCCTAGCATCCACTGAGAAGGGGACTTGCGGGACATACGGCGACGTTTTGTCCACAATAGGGTTTATCAGTGGTACGGTTTCACCTCACCTGAAACCGTACTGCGAAGGTCTTAGAACAATAATCCCAAGGCCTGATATTGGTGAAAAATCCAGAACAACTCCGGAAGAGTTTCGGCCCTGCCCGGGCGCCTTGGGGGCGTGGTGGGCATGGCAGCGGCCATGGGACCGGCCTCAGGACGCCCCCCAGGCCCCCTCCTTTGATTGTGTCATGGTGACGCTAGCAAACCCGGGGCGTCAGATAGATGACGACCCGGTTAGGCGTCGGCGCTGCTGGTGCGTCGAAGTGGCACCCCACCCCGGCGCCCCTAAGGCGTCATGCCCGATTGCGTTCTGATCACGCAGTAGGGGAGGGCGCCCCTGCTTGTGGCGACCTGGGGTGTGTCAGGGTGGCGCCACGGTGACTGTTGGTTGTCGTGGCGTCCTGCGCGGCGCCGGGACTGCAGAGAATTGGGCTCGCTGAACATCCGCTCGTGAACGTACTCATTGAGCGCCGGCTATTGGTCCAAGCCACTGGCTAACAAGGGCAGCAGGCTGATCAAGAGCTAGACTGAGTGAAAAGAGCTCCCCACCGCCCATCCCTTTGCCCCCGCCGCCTCCAAAACCAATGCCCAAAAAAATAAGCAGAAGTCTAGGGACTGCATGCAGAATTCAGGACAAGCAGCTCGGCAGACCCATCCTGCCCTCCGCTGGCTCCTCAACTCTCATCCCCCCCTCCTCTCCCGCCGACCATGCTTCACCCAACAACCTGTCCTCAGACCAGCTCCTGTCCCCCAAAGACCCTGCCATCTGCGGCCACTGGGTCGACGTCATTGACCAATCCTCAGCACCTATGGTATCCCTTGCCAACAGTGTTATGCAGGCCAAGGCCCTACCCACCATTGTCTATATTTTTCCTTCCTCCTGTCTATTTATCTCAAACTTGAGATGCAGTATTAAAATTTAACTCTATCATTATTTGAAGATGATTTATGCTCAACAGAAAGACTCTTTTTCCTATTTTCATGTATATTCCTACTCAGTTGTAATAAGTCTCTCCCCCCCTTTTCATTAGTCATCAGTAAGCCATTAGTATTTGCAGTTTTTAAACAAGTTTGGATAACTACTGGAGATAAATTTGTCATGCTGTACTAAAGGCTTGGATCTCTCCATAAATGAAGTCTAACTGGTTTTATATGAATCAATTTAGCACTGATTGATTTTTTGAACATATTTTTGGCACCCAAAAGAGTAATGCACTAGAAAAAAATGTGAGATTCCCCTTCTAATTGAGGCCTTCTTCACAAGTATCTCTTACAACCTGCAGCCAGATTTAATGGGTTCTTCTCATGAAAAACCCATACTTCCAGTTTATTTTTAGCACCACCCGCTACAATTTGCTGCTAGACTTGCCCCTAAAGAATCCACTTTGACATCCATTTTTACATATACAAGCTTTTCCAGCTTTTTTAATTGATGAACAAAAATAGGAGGAAAATTGAATCAGATCCAATAGTGGCTGATGGTGACAAAAACATTGCACCAGCAAAGAGGATATTCTTAGAATACAAAGAATATATTTTGCAATAATCAATATGAAGCCTAAGCTCAGTACAGCAGATTTGTATACTTTCATATGTATCCTAAATGTGTTTCTCTTTCCATAATTGATTTTTTTTTTCATTTTCAGATTATCACTAACCTGTATCTAATCTCCTTTGTTTTGCCTCCTGTTTTGTTTATCTTTGCAATCAGTCTCTCCTTTTTGTTCCTTCTCATTTCCCATGTTGTTCCTTTCAGTTTTGAACCCTTAGCACTCAGGTTTTTATTGGATCTGTGTTTCCTAATGTTGATAGTGGTTGGAAAAATAAATGGACATTTTGGCGTGCGGGAATGACATCTTGCCATACTTATGAATTCACACAGGATGAATTTTGCTGCATATTTCAGGTGTCCTTGGGGGTGTGCAGCCTGCAGCGGCGAAGCCGCCTTTGCCTCTAGTAATACCAAATTCGCCAATTAGATGTCATTTCTTCCAGTATGGAATTATATCTCCGGAGAAATAATCACTCACCTCCTGCGGGTCTCTCCTCAGGAGTGTTGTCACCGGTAGACGTGAAGAAAAACTCGTCAACATCCATGGTGATAATCGCAGGGGTTTAAACTAACCAACCAGAAAGGTGAATCTAAATGAGGATGGAATAGAATGTGGCCAATGGAAAGTCAAGGACCGAGGTGTTTTTGAAGTTTGATCACTCAAGAAGGGAAGTTGAAGGATACAGCTACCCGGAGGAAGCAAGGAAAAGTGTTGACTTCGGAGACTTAGTGTTGTGGCTTGATCAAGCGATGTTTCAGCTCAACCACAACACCTTTCCTAAAAGGCTGCCACAAAGGCCCCCCAACTTCCAATGACTACATGGCCCCCCATGAACATACTTTTACCTAGAAGCCAATCCTTGTATGTACATATGTAAGTTTCATCGCAGCAATGCACATCACCCTCCTAATTTTCTGCCATTCTCTGTTTGCACATTTCTTTCCCAGTGGACCGCCGCGGCCGTCTTGTGTACATAATGATACATAGTCTATCCAAATACAATAACAGTCTGGCCACTGCCAACGGCGGTGGTTGAATGAGAACAACACAATTGACATTCCATACCACCTGCAATCATTGTTGGGACATCTCATTGGCGTTGGACTGTGCCATTACATAGGGTGGTCCCACCTCTTGGATATGTAGCTTGTAAACTTGAAGTATCCATGTAAAAAAAGTGTAAATAAAGAGAAATACCAAAAAAGGTTTTTTTTTTTCTCAGTTGGCCTGAGGAGGTCACCATTTACATTTAATGCATATCACACAAATCTCCGTGAACAATCAACTTTTTTTCGGGCACAAAACACCGGGCTCAAAAATGACCAGTTGACTTGAATTGATCAGCCAGCCACTGATTGCGCCGCAACACATCCCCCCCCCCCCCCCCCCCCTGTTGTCGCAAGAACTGAAAAACCCCACGCAAATGACACCCGCCACTTTGGACGATTTTCCAAAACAAAAAACACCACAAAACCATAATAAGCCACATATCAGTAACATTAACCTGCGGAATTGACACTTTCTCAGTATGTCCGCTCTTGTCCATTGGGAGCGCTTCTATCAAAGACCACCAGTTGAGTAATCCTTTCCCATTGGGATTTTGGGGCCCCTCCGTGCCCCAAAAGATCATCCCAATCAGCATCCTGGGTCAAGGCAGAATTGCAAAATCAACCTGCTTGCTTCAACTGAATGACTGCCCCATTGGATTGCAGGATTGACTCGGGTGATTGGTCCCGTTGATGGCAGGCTTAACTTGGACGATTGTCCAAGTTGAAGCTGTTGAACATTCTTTGAGGTCACCATTTGGGCGGGATATGTATTGCGTATTGAGGAGTCCTCCACGCATACGTACATACAACCCTCATCCTGACACCAACCGGATGATCCAAGGGGTGAATTCATGTTTCATCATCAATGTTGCGGCCCGCCGGCATCACCTTACTTATGTACATGCATTACATACATCAGCATTTCAACGTTTGGATCCATACCAATAACAAGATCCAGAACGCCTGCACGTGGCATTCACCCCATTATTTGGATTCACCTTGCACCCGCCTATGCACATATGTACATACATATAAGTATGTTTATTACGGAAAAAGTTGAAATACCAATAATTGACTATGTAAGGGCATACAGCTGCTACTGCTTGACCTGCTTGCAAGTGATTGCCAGCACTCCTCCCCCCACTTCGACCAACTAATCTTCATTTTTGGCCTTTCTTGCACTTAGGTTTGGCCATCAACACGCTCCATGCCATCTCCCGCCGCCTTTTTTTATTGGCCCATCCCTTTTCCCAGTGTCCAAAAAGCTCATTGCCTTTCATCGTTCTTCTAGGATCGTGAACTGTATGTATATGTACGTCTCACCTCCTTTCTAAATTTTGCGCTTGTTGCCGATTCACACCTTTTAGTTCAACTTCTCTTCTTTGCTGACAACATAATCTCCTTAGATAGCTCAGGATTGGTTCATAAACTCACCTCCGGCCGTCCTTTCATAGCCCCAAAGCCTGTTTTCCTTTGAACTTTGTATTCAATCCGGCACAATCATGAATGTTTTGCAGGTCTCGTCCTCATCTGTCTGAGCGTTATCGGCTGTGCAATCATCAAGCTGCAACGCATCTGCCTTCAAAGCTCACCGGCCCCTCCAGCACCACCTGCTTGATAGGTATTTAGGTCTCACACCGTTGTCCCTCCTCCAAATCTTTCCCCCTCTCCATTCAACTTCCCCAGACTTTTCCGCCCCCACCTTTGTCTTGTCCACTCTGACACGGAACTAATTGTTGGATGAAATGTCACCAAAGTGTTACATGTCAGGAGCGCGCGCGTTTACAGTTCCAGAAAATTCTCTGCTCATTGCTGTCCCCCAGTTTCCGACCAAAACCATCAGTCATTCTCTAGAAGTCAACAAGCCAAACCACACATCACCGAGCTAAAGCTACAACGCAAGGTAACTCCGGCAAACTCAGTACTTCAAGTCTTGATCACTCACACCCTCCATTCCAATTCACAGCCCAGTGTCCAAAGAACGGATTATCTTGCTAGCAGGGGTAAATTGTTCAGGGGGAGGAGGATAGGTACCTGAGTTCTATTATTGTCTGATGAATCTTTCCATATGCTTATGTTCTAGTTTTGTGTCTTGATCATTTTCCTTCTAGTTGTCTATTCAATCCAATTTCAAACATCTCATTTTAGTCTGACAAAAAAACTAACTTCTTCAACCTGGGTAAAATGATTATCACTTATTGTTTTCAGTTTGACCTCTTTATATTAACATTTTTTTTCCTTTTAAGATTTACTACTACTGGTTTCTAAGTGTTTGCAATTGAAAAGACCTCATTGAACTACATGGTAGAGAGAGTCTAACAATTAGCATAACCGCCAGAGATAGAAAACAGGTACAGACTATACGAGCAGCAAAAATGTCGTCCGAGTCCGATGAATCCATTGCTCCAACCAAAATACGAATAAAGAAACTCAATCAAACAAATTATTCAGCTTGGTGTTACCACTTGGAACAATACTTAAACGGACGAGGCGATGACAACCTTTTTGAAGAAAAGTTCTATCAAAAACCGCATTCAAAGAACTACAAGAAGAAAACTCAGCTGCTATATCTCTCTTACTGAGCACCGTGTGTGATGATCTTCATCCAGAAATACAATCAAACAACAATTTTCTTTCCGCATGGAACGCACTGGCTTGAGCATGCGGAAAAGATTCAATTGTAGTTATATGCGACAAACTTTTCGAAATCCTCTCTTTAGAATATGACCCCTCCTCTTCCTTACAAATTCACATCTCCGCGTTCAAGAACCTAAACACTGAGCTCAACGTCCTCACCGCTTCGAACAAAGATCTCATGGACATTTCCTCGGGTTTATCTGCGGCTTTCTTCCTCCAAAGCATCAAAAACAACAAGAAATTATCACCCTTGGTTCAAACCCTGTATGATGTCAAACCTTTTGACTTACAAACAGTGACTGATTGAATTGGGATCGAACACATTTGTTGTGGAGGTGATAAAGAGAGTGTTATGATGTCTGGATCGAAAGGAAAAGGAAAAGCGTCAACTTCAAATTCGGGATCGTCTCGAGGTGGACGCGGATCATCACGTGGACGTGGCGGTTTCCATGGAGTAGCTCCTACATTTCACACTCATGCTAATCAAAACGCTTTGCTGGAACAAAGATTAGCAAATATTGAGCGAGCTCTTACAAATACCTCCATCCGTATGGTAGATGAACAACAACCGCAAGTTTCAGCGCCTCAGCCAACAAATTACGATGCTGGTGATTCTTGGTTCCATATCCAACATTGATCCAGAAACAATTATGACCGCAGGAGCAGTTAAGGACACCAAACTCATATTTGACACGGGTGCAACTGGATCCGCAGTGTGCAATCTGAGTATGTTGATCGATGTTAAACCGATCCGTCACAAGAAAATTGCCATTTTCTCCTCGCCACTGTTTGCAACCCATTCCAGAACGCTCAAGCTTGGGGACATGCAATTATCTCCAGTCCTTTATGTTCCCGGAGCAAGTGTAAATGTGTTATCCTGCGCTCAAGCTGAAGATCACGGTCTCCAAGTGGTTCATAAGGAAGGGTTGTTCCTATTGAAGTGCGGCAATATGATAGTGAAATCCTTCAAGCGTCGCGGTCGGCTATATATCGGTCAAGCTGAGGACATATCAATTAACGCGGTGCAACATTGTCAAAATTGTCCAAATTCATCCGTCAACCGTCCAGATTGGCACGTACTCCTTGGATATCCCTCCGATCAATATCTAAAAAAAATCCTTGAGAAGATCGGCGTTAAGTCTACTCCTGACATCCTCAATGCACAAAAATTCTGTGATGTATGTCGTTCGGTAAAATTGAAGCAAGCACCCCATGTTAATCATATACCATCTGCGTCCATGCCATTTCAGAAGCTGCATTTCAATACTATGGAAATCAATACACCTTCAAAATACAGTCACAAATATATTCTGGGTGTCGTTGATGATTTCAGTTGATATGTCAGAATCTTTGTGGTCCAATCAAAAACCAAAGTCAAAGGAAAATTACTGGGTTACTTTGAAGAAATTCATAATAAGCTAAATCGATATCCGGCTTATTTGCACAGTGATTGTGGTTCTGAATTCAGCTCTAAGTCATTCTTAAACCAAGTTCAATCCCTCGGAATGACCCTGGAACGCGGTGCTCCCTACTCTCCTCAAACTAACGGTGTGGCGGAACGCTTCAATCAGTCATTACTGGTAAAAATGTGTTGGCTTCTCGCTCAATCCAACGTCCCACTGTGCTATTGGCATGAAGCTGCGTTGTACTCAACCGTACTCATCAATAATGCTCCGCATAGGAAATTGAATTGGTCAACTCCCGTCGAATTGCTTAATGAATTGAACTCAGCAATTGAACCTCAAAGAAAGCTGTCTGACTTAATACCGTTTGGGGCCCTCACTTTTGTTCATTGTAAAGCAGACTCAAAAATCCAACCGGCTGGAGTTTGAATGACCTGCCTAGGTTTTGAACCGTTCTCCGATGCTATGCGCTTCTTGGATTGATCGACTGGTCGTGTCATTCTCAGTCGGGATTACACTCAAGTTGCTCCTGCAAAGGTGTTGGATTTGTACTCAGCCAAGAAAAATGCGGAAGATTTGCCTACTGCAACAAAGGGCTCACACAACACATCTGAATGGGTCACCCTTCCCAAGTTACAGTCCAAGACAAGCTCCTGTTCTGGTGACGATGACCATGAGATACCTCCGCGAGAAACCAAGGACAATCCTAACCAGAGATTACCTTCAACCCCAGCTCATAGATCAACAGGAGGTGCCCAGGACGGTATACGCGGTACGGCACACTCTACAACTAATACTCCTCAGTTTCCTGGATCATTTCCACCTCAGGCCTCAACATCACGTCAAGTTAATTTGAATACAAAAACTCAAACTCAGTCGTCTGACCCTCCGCTCACCCAATCCGCACATCCCAAGCGTGCTCCAACACTAAAGGACCTGATCACTGTTCCTGATTGTGCTCGCAGGCCAAACTGGGAGTATGTTGTAAAGCATTCAGGCAATAGAGCTCAAAATGAGATCAGCAGCAAGATTTCAACAGACAACATCATTCCTTCTGGTGAAGTCTTGAACGATGGCGATTGTCAGCCTTAGAGATACAACAAGTATCCAAAAGACTGCAATAACTTAGTAAATAATAATAATTATTAAATTATTATTGCAGAATCAGATTCCTCATCATAAATTAAGGGGGATCACCCACTTGAAGTACCCCCTTATTCCTACTCCTTCATGTATTAATTGTATAAATAGGAATTGGCCCCAGAGAGCGCCCACAAATAGTATTACATACATAAATTTAGTAAAACAAACAGTGTACATAAAATTAAACTGTTGTACATTAATGAGTAATATTACTTGTGTAAAAATACCCCGTGAAAGTATTATGTAGACTTCTACTGAAGCTCTTTCACATGACAATTGGTTATAAACATGTCATGTGACAGAGTCAGGGAAATTAGTCTATTACAATACAATTAAATTACCCACAGCCAAGCCCTTTTCACGGCTACACCCCTGGATACTCCCATAGGGAGAAAAGGACTCAGTGTTTACGCCCACTGAAGTCCCCTCTATAAATAGAGGCCTATTTGGCCCTCAGGAAAAGATCCCCCAGACCATTCACCGCCTACAAACTGTAAGTTACTGTGAATATTCTCCTCTGCTACTATTGTAGCCCCTTTTCCCTTTAAAACCATCCCTAGCACGTAAAATCCACTGGATTAAACCCTTCAAATTATCAAAAATCCCTTATTAGCATATTTAAAGCTTTATCCTTATAAGTAGTTGCCGTAAGACCTCCGCCTCTGTCAAGCAGCCAATCAGTTTAAGCGCTTACCACCTACTTTTACGCCAAATTAATTCCCTGTAATTAATAATTACATATTATTAATTACATAATTAATCCTTCCTCTGTTACAGAGTGTTTAAACCCTTGTAGTGGCCATATTTGCCACGTAACAAGCTTGGTAATTTATATTACCAGTGTTTACATCAGCACAGTTATAGTGCTAGGGCCCAAAACCCTTATTTTGACGGGTTTTTTGCCCTAAGCTTCATAAACAGAGCTGTCATTTGGGGGCCTCATTCTGTTTTTTTACCCAGAGTACCTGCCAAGGATTAAACTGACTTTTTGCTGAGTTTTTTCCTTATTTTTAGCAATTATCCCCAGATTTTTGCCGTCAGTACTTCAAATTTTACATAAAAACCCATTAAATCCACTAAACAAGTACGAGTCTTTTTCTTGTTTCTGACTTATTGTGCAATAGAGATAAAAATAGTAAAATACATATAAAATACATAAAAACTAAAACATTAAAAAACATTTCTGCCATTTTATCTCATTACCCCGACTTTAGTGTCTGCTCCCGTGCCAGCCGCTAAACTATTCGACAACTACCCGGATACCACCAAGTCCGCTGATCCGAAGACCGCGAAAACCGAGAAACCGGAGAAGAAAGCCAAACGCACCGCCTCTCTCCCACCGGGCTTCTTCCTTAGCCCGTACCAAGAGAGGAAACGACCGCACCCGGCTACACTACCCGCCAGGATTATCGAGAAACAGTTCGACCCGAAGGCCGCAGCACTCAAATTACTCGAAGGTTAGCTTTTATTTCTTTTTTTTGACATAAAACCAACAAAGACATAAAAACAACAAACAAACCAATAACTAACTAAGTTCCCTCCCGATATGGTCGATACCAGATCAGGAAAAGACCACTCAGCGAACCCTCCCCCCACCAAAAGAGGTCGAGGAAGGCAAGGCCGAGGAGGACGAACTCGAGGTAGTAACCGAGGCACCCCCTTGAGGTTAGTCGATACACCATCTAAGTTTACTAACGCCGAAGACTCCATATTAACGTCGCTTGGCCCTAGTCCTCAACAAAGCACAGGAGGACGCGATAGCGATATTCAAAGCGACAAAGGCCGCATACTTGAACGCCAAGAACTACGACGAGATGGATCTCCTCAAGTCGTACCTCGAACAGGTGATCTCCTCATTCAAAGTCGTCCAGAAATTCCTCCCGTGGAAGGAGATCTTGGCAAAGCACTCGGACGGCTGGAACCCGTACACGGAGCGCAAACATATCAAGGTCCTCGAGAAGAACAAACAACCGGCAAAGGAAAGCAAGGAGCGCGATCCGAAGAAACCGTACAAAATCCCAAAAATCAACCGAACCAAACCGGCAGCGTCGGGATCAAAGCCGAAACCTTACAAGCGCAAGCCGAAGAAGGGCGAGAACAAATGGAAAGAAACGTTCCGCATGGCCCGAGTACTCATGGAGGTCAAGGACGCGATCGATGAATAGGTAACAGTCCTAACAACTATATACCGGTACCCTCTTCATCTCAGCATGGTAAACCCGACATTATGAGCAAACAACCCTATATTTCCAACACAGAGCCTGTCGTTTCACACCTTAACCTGTTTTCTAATACAGAGATCATTTCTTCATCTGCCAAAAAGACCGCATTATCTAAAGAGCCTGTCTTACCTATTCCTAAAGAGCATGTCCTACAGTCCGAGAAAGAAACTATCTTAATTTCTGCGAAGCAATATAAACACGTTACCGAGCCAGAGAAACATAACACATTAAAACCAAGCACTGTTGTGCGGGAGACCCAAGCGACAGGAAACAATAAAACAGTGCGCCAAGAAGTCCAACGCTTGAATAAGCAAGGACAACCTAGTAAACAGCCAAAAGAGGTCAAAGGGACCAACAAAAAAGATAAGACAGAAAAACTTGAAGAGCTTATTGACCCAAATGAGCCTCTAGCACGAGTGGAAGATTTTTTTAATCAAATCTTGATTAAAAACATAGAGCACATTGATAGTAAAATCAATGCAATCCACCAGAATGTACATGATAGTGCCTTTAAAATCAAAAATTTAACAGAACATGCGGTGGATAGCGCTAAAGATATTAAAATTATTGTACCAGAGGTTAAGAAAACCACAGGAATAATACAACAAATAAGCAAAATAAAATTAGGACTTGTAGATTACAACAATAAATTACAAAAAGTTACTACAGAAATTCAGACAAATGCTAAAGAAACTACAGTAATTGCCAAATTAAATGCAATACATACAGATATTAACAGATTGGATATTACCAGTAAATTGGACCAATTAAAAATAGATAGTGAGCATGAGTCAGAAAACCGTGAAACTCAAGATGAAAACATAATTGAGATAATGGAAAAAGTTGATAAACTAGAACAACTTATTATACACAACAGTGACAATATGGCAGATGAAATCATCAAAATTAACAATAAGTTTGATGAAATGCAGAGTAAACTTATGGCCAGCATGGATAATATAGCACAAAAAATTGGCAACAATATACAGGTGCAACCACAAGTTCAGACACCATATAAACAAGGAATAAAAGATGTACCACCACATCAATCTAGTAATCCTTTCAGAAGAATGGCAGAGGAAGAAACACCCTTGAGAAAGGAGTACACAGTTCCACCAACACCATTCTTGAAAGAACAATCATACAATCCAAGTATCCAAACTATGAGGGATAACTCTAAAGATGTACCCAGAATTAAAGATTGGCCATCATTTAGAGGCAAAGGAGAATATGACCACTTGGACTTCATCAAAACAATTGATTTGTACCAAGAAGATTTTGAGCTTAGTGATTCCTCAATTACTGGGAGACTGAATAGCCTCTTCAAAGGCTGTGCCAAGCGCTGGTTCACAGACTTACGCTCAACCCATGGCAAACAATCTTGGGAATGGTGGAAAGAACAAATCAATAGCAAATGGGGAAGCCCAGCATGGCGCTTCAAAATTGAGAATAAATTTGATGAAAGCACCTTTGATATTGAAAAGGACAATCCACTTAAATGGGTCATCTCTCAGAAAGATAGATTGAAAGCCATATGGCCCAACTTAACAGACAATGAAGTCCACCTGAGAATCCTCAAAAAATGTGGAGGAGATCTAGAGCATGCCATCAAAAGTAGACTACCCTACAATGCAAGTACAGAAGATATTGTTAACACATTAGAAGATATAACTACACGTACACGCATTGGCAGAAGGTACAAACCTAAATATCAGGGAGACAAAAATGAGAAAACAGAAGAGAAGAATCCTTCTACTTCAAAAGACCAGAGTTATCAAAAAGATAAGAAGTGCTACAACTGTGGTAAAATGGGCCACACATCACCAAACTGCCCTCAACCAAAGAAAAACATTAACAATGTTGAAATAGAAGCAGAAGAAACAGCTGAAGAAAAGACTCAATCAGACACAGAAGAAACACATGATGATGGGTCATCAGTCTCATCAGGGTCTTGCAATATGATCAATATAGACATAGCAATGGCTGAAGCTGAAACAGAGTACAATTTAACACAAGAATGGCATCCTGGACAACCTATAGGAAATATACAGGAAGCTAGACTGATGAAAACTAAACCTACAAGAGGAAAAGGCTACACAGCTGGAAAAACCAACATTACACATATACTGTTTAATGGTAGAGAAGCTGAAATGTTACTTGAAAGTGGCGCATATTGCTCAGTAGTACCTGAGACATACTTGAGAAAATTATGCCCAGATTACAAGGATATTCTTCTACCACTAGGAAAAGTAAGAATAAACAGTGCCAGTAGTACCATGAAACCAATAGGAGTATTTGAATGCCCCATAATAATTCCTCACCCAACAGGATCAGTCAGAATGACAGTGGAATTCATTGTAATAGAGGATGCAGTAAGTAAACACTTCATCCTAGGAAATGACTACTTAAACATCTATGGATTTGACATAACCAATAGCAGAGAAAGATACTTCACTATTGGGAATGACAATAAAAAGAAGAAATTCCTATTTAAATCCAAAGAGCCTTTACCTGTAGAACAAGTAGAAATACATGATGAGGAAAAGGAGAGATTTGGAAGAGAACAATTAGCAGAAGCTAATTTCAATGATAAACTGAGTATAGATCAACTATTACAGTTATGCAATATGCTGTATAGGAACAAGACTGCATTTGCATCAGATAAAGAACCACTAGGAGCAGTTATAGGCCACGAAGTGGACATAACATTAAACATTGAGCGCCCCTACCCACCTTTACTAAGGAGACCAGCTTATCCAGCAAGTCCCAGAGCAAGGGAAGAGCTTGCCAAAAACCTGGATGGACTAGTAAGGCTCAATGTACTCAGGAAAGTAGGGCATAATGAAGAAGTGGAAATAACCACACCAGTAATTATAACCTACCATAATAGTAAATCACGCATGGTAGGAGATTTCCGTGCACTAAACACCTACACAGTCCCAGACAGATATCCTATACCTAGGATACAGGAGACTCTGACTAACCTAGCCAAAGCTGAATACATTACAAGTATGGATGCTTTGAAAGGATTTCATCAGAATGTAGTGACAGAACGTGCAAGAAAATTCCTGAGAATTATAACACATAAAGGAGTTTATGAGTACCTTAGAATGCCTTTTGGAATTAAAAATGCCCCATCACATTTCCAAAGAATGATGAATACCATCTTCTGTGAAGAACTTGGACTGGGATGGCTGATTATATACATAGATGACATAATTATATGCTCTGAAACATGGGAAGACCATATGAGTAGAATAGAACTAGTTCTAACAAAAATAATTAATGTCAACATGAAAATTTCATTAAAAAAATGTGCATTTGGATTTGCAGAAATTAAGGCACTAGGACATGTAGTTTCAGGACTAGCATTATGCATAGACCAGAATAAAGTAGCAGCAGTGTTACAGAAACCAGCACCAACAAACAAGAAAGAAATGCAAAGCTTTCTTGGATTTGCCAGCTACTACAGACAACACCTAGAAGGCTATGCAGCTATGGCCAGAAGCTTGTATGAGATAGCTTCTAATGATACTGCCTTTGAAATGACCACAGAAAGACACATGGCATTTAATAAGATAAGAGAACACCTGACTAGAGCACCTCTACTATTAATGCCAGATTTTAAGAAACCATTTGTGTTATACGTGGATGCCTCAATGGAAGGACTGGGAGCAGCCCTCCACCAACTACAAATTATCAATGATAAACCAGTAGAGGGTCCCATTTGTTTTATATCCAGACAACTCAAGAAGACTGAGGCACGCTATGGAGCAAGTCAACTGGAATGCCTATGCCTAGTTTGGGCACTAGATAAACTCCACTACTATCTAGATGGAAGTGTGTTTGATGTCATTACAGACTGTATTGCACTAAAATCACTCATCAATATGAAAACCTCTAACAGACATATGCTTAGATGGCAGATATCCATTCAAGTGTACAGAGGTAACATGACAATAATTCATAAAGAAGGGAGATTGCATAAAAATGCAGATGGACTTTCTAGATGGTCCCTACCAAACACACCAGACAATCCAGCCTGGGCGCCTGAAGACCCAGATGAACTGCCAATTATGGGAATTAGCATTACTGAACTAGAAGATGAATTCTTTGAAGAAATCAGAAATAGTTACAAACAAGACAAGAACTGTACATTACTAGTACAAATATTGTCCAAAACAGATTCAAAGGATGATGACCTGATTACAGCACTAGACACACCATGGAAAAAATTATACCAAGAGGGAAGATTCCACCTGTTTGACGGAATCATCTATCACAGATCCAAACATACATGTGTACTAACTGTAATGGACAGAGTATTGATCAATACACTACTACATGAATGCCATGACAGTACATCATCTGGCCACCTATCTTCAGACAGAACAGAGGACAGAGTTAGGAACCTAGCATGGTGGCCAACATGGCAACAAGATGTAGAAACATACTGTACTACATGTGAAAGATGCCAGAGAGCAAATAAAGCAACAGGCAAAAGGTTTGGGCACATGATAAAAATAGAAGAACCCACTAGACCATGGGAAACAGTTAACATGGACTGGGTCACAGGATTACCACCTGGAGGAAAGAAAAACTATAATGCATGTCTAGTTATTGTAGACAGATTTAGTAAAACACCTATATTCTTACCATGCCACAAAGATGATACAGCTATGGACACAGCCATAATGATTTGGCAACAAGTGATTTCATGGACAGGTTTATTCAAAAACATCATCAGTGACAGGGATCCCAAATTTACATCAGATCTATGGAGAGGACTGTACCGCCTATTTGGCACTAAACTCTCTTTCTCAACAGCATACCATCCACAAACAGATGGGCTAGCAGAAAGAATGATCCAAACTTTGGAAGACATGCTAAGGAGATTCTGTGCCTATGGATTAGAGTTCAAAGACTCTGATGGGTTGACTCATGACTGGGTCACACTATTACCAGCCCTAGAACTAGCCTACAGGACATCAACCCATGCATCAACAGGGAAAACACCAGCTATTCTAGAGAAAGGATGGAACCCCAGACTACCACAAGACAGCCTGAAAAAGGACTTAGTTGAAGTACACCCCACAGCAGCAAGCTTTAAGAACATGCTGGACAAAGCCAGAAAACACGCCCAACAAAGCATGGATAATGCATTTGAATATAGCAAAGAAAAATGGGATAAAAAGCACAAAGTACCCAGCTTCAAAGTAGGAGACTTAGTATTAATATCAACTACAAACTTTACTAATATTAAAGGACCTAAGAAACTGAGGAATGCATTTGTAGGACCATTTGTAGTTAAAGCATTACATGGACCAAATGCAGTAGAAGTGAAACTATATGGAGAATTAGAAAAGAAACACCCTACATTTCCAGTAAGCTTACTCAAACACTATAATGAATCAGATGCTGAATTATTTCCTTTACGCAAGGAAATACCTGAAGCAGAAGTACCTCCACTTGAAGAGTCAGAGGAGAAGAAAATTCATAAGATCTTGAAAGACAAAAAGATCAGAGGAGAGAAAGATAAATTATATCTTGTAAGATACAGGAACCCAATTCATGAAGATGAATGGCTACCAGAAAAGGACATTAAAGATGCGGATAAATATCTAAGAAGATTCAAGAACTCTAAAAACAAAGATTAAATTATTTCAGAATTTAACCTTTTTAGAGGGGGCGAGTGTCAGCCTTAGAGATACAACAAGTATCCAAAAGACTGCAATAACTTAGTAAATAATAATAATTATTAAATTATTATTGCAGAATCAGATTCCTCATCATAAATTAAGGGGGGTCACCCACTTAAAGTACCCCCTTATTCCTACTCCTTCATGTATTAATTGTATAAATAGGAATTGGCCCCAGAGAGCGCCCAAAAATAGTATTACATACATAAATTTAGTAAAACAAACAGTGTACATAAAATTAAACTGTTGTACATTAATGAGTAATATTACTTGTGTAAAAATAACCCGTGAAAGTATTATGTAGACTTCTACTGAAGCTCTTTCACATGACAATTGGTTATAAACATGTCATGTGACAGAGTCAGGGAAATTAGTCTATTACAATACAATTAAATTACCCACAGCCAAGCCCTTTTCACGGCTACACCCCTGGATACTCCCATAGGGAGAAAAGGACTCAGTGTTTACGCCCACTGAAGTCCCCTCTATAAATAGAGGCCTATTTGGCCCTCAGGAAAAGATCCCCCAGACCATTCACCGCCTACAAACTGTAAGTTACTGTGAATATTCTCCTCTGCTACTATTGTAGCCCCTTTTCCCTTTAAAACCATCCCTAGCACGTAAAATCCACTGGATTAAACCCTTCAAATTATCAAAAATCCCTTATTAGCATATTTAAAGCTTTATCCTTATAAGTAGTTGCCGTAAGACCTCCGCCTCTGTCAAGCAGCCAATCAGTTTAAGCGCTTACCACCTACTTTTACGCCAAATTAATTCCCTGTAATTAATAATTACATATTATTAATTACATAATTAATCCTTCCTCTGTTACAGAGTGTTTAAACCCTTGTAGTGGCCATATTTGCCACGTAAAAAGCTTGGTAATTTATATTACCAGTGTTTACATCAGCACAGTTATAGTGCTAGGGCCCAATACCCTTATTTTGACGGGTTTTTTGCCCTAAGCTTCATAAACAGAGCTGTCAGCAATGACAAGGATGAACCAGATGACGATCAAGTTAATCATTGAGTACATTTTATTGCTCTAGTCAATCAGGTAGCTGTTGATCAGGCATTGAAAGATGAGACGGAGAGACCGGTGTGGGAGGAGGCTATGTGCAAGGAATTTAATTCTCTATCATTCCATAACACTGGTGTGTTGACTCCACCTCCGGCAAACGAAAAAATCATTGGTGGAATGTGGTTGTTATCTTGGAAGCGAAACGAGTATAACGAAGTCTATAAACACAAGGCGCGCTGGGTGTGAGCCTGAGCCTCCATAGTTGCTACAGGACACAAGAAAAGAGGGGGACACTGGTTGTATTTCTTGGGATAAAGAACTACAAACAGAGAGAAGAGAGAAAAAGAAAGAAAGAGAAAGAGACAGAGAATATAATGATCTGGAGGGGGTCTATCTACTCCTTGTAGGAGGATCCTCAAAAGTCAACTTGAATCACCTGGAAAAGTGATAAGGACAGCTGTGCTAGACCAACAAGGGCTACAGCCTCCGCGCGCACCAAGGAGACGGTGGGGGGACACAGAATAGTAATACTAATCTGCTCTGATTTTTAGACTGAGTCTAGGATTAACAGAGTAACCTTTGATCTTGAGAATGGTTGAGGTGAAAGCAATAAAGAGAAGCAATCAAGAGGCACAGAGAATCACTCTGGATAATCAAGGTTCAAATGAAGAGTATACTTACTGTCAATATCCTAGGCGCCTGAGACGGCAGGAGTACTGGGAGCGTGGTATCCTCTTGTAAGGTGATCCTGGGTTATCTACGGCGTGGTTCTGGGTGTCTGAAGTCTGTAGATCCTCCTCAGGCAAGGGGGATCCTGACTTCGAAAATTTTCACAGTTCGCTTATGTAATTACATATGTACATGTGGTTTAGGGCGCCTGGTAGCGCTGACACGTCACAACTGCGCATGCGCGCCACAACTCAAGAACTCAGGGAAGGAGTAGAGTTACAAAGAATTGGTAAGTTGTAACTAGGGTTAAAATTGCATGAGAAAACAGAATATGAAGTCAGAACAAGGATATCTCTTAAGATGGAAAAGATATAAAGCAATTCATATGTAAAAGTAGATAAAAGGCAGACTTTAGGTCAGCTGTGATGACTCTAAGGCTGACACTGGGTCACCTTTGGGAATTACCAGGAATATCAAAAACACTATTGGGACACGTATGCGTTGGTTGGCCGAAATGAATCGCTCAAAACACTGCTCTCTCTCGCAATCAATCAACAAATGCATGTATGTCAGTTTGATGTTGAGACTGCATTTCTGTACGGTGAGATTGATGCTTCCGTATATGTCCGACAGGTAAAAGGCTTTGAGGAACCCGGAAAAGAACATTGGGTGTTGAGGTTAAATAAATCGCTGTACGGAACCAAGCAGGCGCCCCGTTGCTAGAATGGCCCATCTGGTAAAAACTCTTCGATCCGTTGGCATGTTTCCTCTCAATGCTGACGAGGCTGTTTTCGCAAATAAAAATAAGACTTTCTTTCTACATATGCATGTAGATGACGGTTTGCTCGTGGGAGAATCTGAGTCACTTGTTAAAACATTTTTAACTGATCTCCAGAAGACATACAAACTCAAGATCACTGATTGACCAACGCAACATCTTGGCTATACGCTCAAATGGCTGAAGAATGGTGAACTCATTCTGCATCATTCAAACATGATATCTCAGATCATCAACGACTTTGGAATGAAGAACTCCAAAAGTGTCAATACACCTGCGCCGCCTAACATACATGAACTGCTCAACAAATAGGATGAACCTTTGATATAACTACAATGCAAAGAGTTGTAGGAAGTTTAAATCATGTAGCCTTACATACGCAACCTGACATCCAGTTTACGGTGAATCAACTTGCTCGGTACACAAATCATCCGACTCGAACTCACTGGTTTCTTGTCAAACATTTGCTTCAATACCTTCAAGGAACCAAATCACTTGGTGTTCACATCCGCAAGACAAAACCTTCACTTTCACATTCAGCTCATCTGGTAGGCTGGGCGGATGCGGACTACACAAATATTCTTCCGTCTCGAAAATCAATATCCGGCTATTTTGTTGAATTCCTAGGAAATCCAGTGTGTTGGCTCACAAAGAAACAACCTGTCGTTGCGCAATTGACCACAGAGGCTGAATTCATCTCAATAAACGTGTGTGCTAAACAACTGAGGTGGCTATCAAATCTGATTCAAGAAATGGGTATCAAGATAACCGCTCCCCTCATCTTCAATGACAACTCCGGCGCAAACTGTATTAGTCAAGAGGTTCAGCTTAACCCAAATTCCAAACACATTGATGTCCGTTATCAATATGTCCGTGATCAAGTTCAAAAGAAACGTCTTCTAGTTCAGCAAGTCTCAACAAATGACATGACCGCCGACATCCTTACGAAGGCGCTGGGGCCAAACAAAATGAACACCGCTCTCAATCAGTTACACATGATACATGCAAGTGACATTTAGGGGGAGTGTTGGATGAAATGTCACCAAAGTGTTACATGTCAGGAGCGCGGGCGTGTACAGTTCCAGAAAATTCTCTGCTCATTGCTGTCCCCCAGTTTCCGACCAAAACCATCAGTCATTCTCTAGAAGTCAACAAGCCAAACCACAAATCACCGAGCTAAAGCTACAACGCAAGGTAACTCCGGCAAACTCAGTACTTCAAGTCTTGATCACTCACACCCTCCATTCCAATTCACAGCCCAGTGTCCAAAGAACGGATTATCTTGCTAGCAGGGGTAAATTGTTCAGGGGGAGGAGGATAGGTACCTGAGTTCTATTATTGTCTGATGAATCTTTCCATATGCTTATGTTCTAGTTTTGTGTCTTGATCATTTTCCTTCTAGTTGTCTATTCAATCCAATTTTGAACATCTCATTTTAGTCTGACAAAAAAACTAACTTCTTCAACCTAGGTAAAATGATATCACTTATTGTATTCAGTTTGACCTCTTTATATTAACATTTGTTTTCCTTTTAAGATTTACTACTACTGGTTTCTAAGTGTTTTCAATTGAAAAGACCTCATTGAACTACACTAATCAACCCTTGCTTAAAATCAGATTGATCTTTCGCCCTCCAGCCTCATCTCTATGGATTCCCCTTCCGACCCCCTGCTCCGCCCAAACAAATCTCTCCCACCAAATGAGCCTGCTGCCGATGGCCAGCAAGAAGCTGGGGATTCCAATTTTACTAGTGGTATGTACATATAATACATTGTTATGCGCTTCCCTAAAACTTACCTCATTCCTGATTCCTGATTGCGTAGCTTTAGACAATTAAAAGGCTTTTTCCCAACCTACGCTCCTTTGCAGTGAGAGACAACAAGCGGGAAAGAAGGAGTTTGTGACAAGTTGCACCAAGCTTGAGGAGATATTGGAGCAGGCTTTGGGCCTTTCAGAGTCCATTCCTGTTCCTCTGGCTACGATCATTTCTGGAATCCGAGAGATTCAAGATCAGTGCTGAAAAAGAAAGCAAGGTGAATCATTCTTAATCTCATCACATGCATACCACCCCACTCACTCCCCAAATTTTCCAGAGTCAACGAAGGGAAGCCAATACCTCCTGAGGATTTGATTGATCTGACCAATGAGAGCGACGACAAGGATGCTGATCAATCCAACCAAGCAACCTCGGGGTCCAAACCATTCTGCAAACGTCCGTGCGCAGAGGACAATAAATTGTTGTTACAACAGCCGAGTTCCCAGCAGTGCCCGCTTGGCCAATCCATTCCAGATCTATCTGGTATTTCCAAAGATGCCCAGTCACCCAAGGGACAAATCTGTAAGTTTTCATCCTCCTTCCCCTTTATCATCATCACAGCGTTAAGTGTGTTTATTTTAGCCGATTTGGCGGCATTGGCGCCCGACCAAGATACCACCCATACCCCTCTTGAACCTGCCGACTCCTCAACCATGGCTGCACCAACATCAAACAGGCAAGAGCTTGCCAACCCTCACCCATCAGCCACCTCAACCGGTGAGGAGGTTGACGCAAATCTGACCATACAACACTCCACGGGCTTGAGCCCTGCCACCAATACGCCCTTACCACCGTCAACTGCGCCTCAGGACCACCCATCCCAGTCTCTTAGCGCAACAATTTCTCTGGCCGGACCGCCAATCACCCCGGTTGATCCCAGCAAGATACCGCCTGTGCCTAAACCACCAGCTCCCCCCATGATCACTCTCCTCAAATCTACCACAAAAACAGGCTCAACTTCTGATTCCCCTACTGCTTCACATGAAAAATCCAGCCCCGCTACATCAAAACCCTCGGACCAGCTCAATCCAATCAGCTTTATTAGAGATGAAACTGTCAGGGGCAAAGTGCATTCCATCCTCAAGACTTTCCACCGCAATCTCAACTGTCAAAAATTTACGTTAGCACACAGCTCTGTGCATGCATTCATTGACTGCCGTGCCAGATCCATGAACAAGAGGACACCACCACCCAAATTGCCTCAGTTCAGTCTGGTCCAGTCCGAATCTACCCACAAAGTATGGCTGAAAGAGATTCAAAAGTTTTGTACATGTTTCACTGCGGTCCAATATTGTTTTCTTTTCTTCACATCACAATTAGCTGAATCTTTCTTTTTTTGATATCAGTGAGCACTATACTATTGCCTGCAGAAGATGAGCCTTGGTTCTCACCTTCCTTGATTGATATCAAAAAGCTCAGGTTGGCAAATCTGGCGGATTTAAAAGCAAGCAGCCATATTGAATATCCCCTTGTTCTTTTACTCCTTGAAATCCAAAGACCATCCAAGCTTCAATTGTCTTGATGGTCCAACTGCATTGCTTCCTCTATCCAGCTTACAGCACACTCATTTTTGGTCAAACCACCTTCATTAAGCGACTTGGAGAAGGACAACCTTGGCTCCCATTTGCGCATTCTGGAGTACCTCACTCGCTGCAAGACTTTGGCGTCAAGCTCAAATGCAGAAGATGGGAACATCCGCAACAACATGTCTCTTAAACCCTTATATCAGTTACACGAACTGATAATTGATGTTTTCATCACTTACGCCATCATACGAGGTTCTGCAGCCGCCGACGTTGAGCCGGACGTGAATTGTTCAGATAGTCAAGCATTAGTTTTGCAAAAGAAGGAGCTTGACCAATATTGCTCAAGACACAGCTACATCCCGTTTTGCCTTTACCTCATGGCTGGTGTTCGTGGTCTTATGCTGGCTCCTAATAATCGGAAGTTTGCTTCTGGCGCGTCTACCCTGGGTTTCTTGAGCGCTATTGAAATCCTCTTCAAGAGAAACTCACCACAAAGAGAGGGTTTGGAACCCGTTTGGAAGCGACTTGGCGCATACATTGACAGCCCTTTCATTGATTCCTTCCTCACCCCCAACTGCCTATTTAGTTTCTGCCATCCTCAAATAGTCCAACTTGCCCAAGCGGTTACGTCTGACTTCCTTATCTGCCTTCAAAACCAATTTCCAACTAGTAAATTTCAACTCCCTTGCGCTATCACTTCCAAATGATTAGTTTTCTTTTCCTGTCTGTTCCTGTGTAAAATGCTATCCCTCTTTTAAATCCCTTTCCTTTACAGAATAAAAAAATATCCACTGTTAAATTTGGCGTCCACATGTTCTCTTGATTACCTGTGCCTACTGAGCGGTCTGAAATGTTGATTTTGCTCGAAATTGAAACTATATGGATGGTTTTCTATGTATGCTTCCGAATTCAACCTGAATCCAGGAAAAGTCCTTTTGCCTGTCTAAAATGTTTTTTTGAAATTATCAGTATAAATTTCTGCCACCACTTTTGCCTACATATTCCTTTTTTGTACATTTTGGTGTAATGCTGGTGAGGTTTGAATTGATATTTAACACATCTGATGACACATCTGACGGACTTGAACACTTTGGTCTGAAACTAACAAAATGGTTAATATGAGGCTTGAATAACACTTGGACTTGTATTTCTTCAAGAGGAAAAGCTCCAACTGAATTCATTTGCAGCGAGTGCTGTGCTTAGATAGATTTTAATGAGGAACCAGGTGAGGTGCCATACCATTGGAGGGAACATTGGAATCATCCGCACAACACCTCAAATTGTAAAAAAAACGGAAGGCATTGTAACATAAAGGTCCATTTTTTAATATTGTTTCTCATGTTACAACTCACAAGTTAAAAGTACTAGTACTACATTTCTTGAAGGGAAGATTCAATGTGATATAAGAAAAATATAAGAAAAATGTAACAAAAATATAACAAAAATGTAAGAAAAATATAAGAAACACATACAACACATGTTTCAGTTATGTTTGATGCATATACAAGTGGTTTAATATAAATGTTTGAGCATGGCAATGTGCACACATTGCCTCCATTTTGAGGGTGGTGATTGTGGGGTGAAGTTCAATATCTAGCCCTATCCTATTTTCCCTGGTACGAATGAGCTAGTGGCACCCGACTGCAGGTAGAATGTCACACAGCCTTCCATTGAATTTCACAGACTTTCACCCAAATTTCAAACCTGTTCTGGATCCTGCCATTGGTCACATTCAACTTCAACTTGCATCACCTCACATCAACCGCTCCGTTCCTGACACACTTGACTTCAATTTGCCCCTTGACTCAACCTTGGTACAATTTATCCTCTACTGATTGAACATGTGAGCCTGAGTCTCTATAGTGACAGCATGACACAAGAATAAACAGGGCAATATTTGGATAAAGAAAATACAAATAAGAGAGAGAGAGAGAAAGAGAGAGAGAGAAAGAGAGAGAGAGAAAGAGAGAGAGAGAAAGAGAGAGATAGAAAGAGAGAGAGAGAAAGAGAGAGAGAAACTGAGCAGGATCAAGATGAGCAGATATTGAAGGTTATTCTGGTGGGAATGCACGTCCACTGGCAATGCTACCTCTTCAGAAGAGTGCTGCCAAGCTGTGCTAGAGAGTGCTACAGCCTCCTCTCACCAAAGAAAGGTGGAGGGATCCTGGATTAGACAAGTTTAATCCAGCCACAATTTTTTAGCTTCCTTCCGGATAGTCAAGGTTCTTTAAAGGGAAACCTATGTGGTTTTTTTCTTACAAAAACCATAGAAAAAAGAATGCAGATATGAAGGGACAGCCCTGTGATCAAGAATGAGGCAAAGGCCAGCAGAAAAGAGCAGATCAAGCAAGACACAGAGTTTTACCTCTGAGATAAACAAGGTTCAGTGAAAGAGGTTACTTACTGTCAATATCCTAGGCGCCTGTGACGGTAGGTATACTGGGAGTGTTGTAAACTCTTTGGTGGTGATCCTGGGGTTATCTGGGGTGTGGTTCTGGTGTGCTGAAGTCTGTAGATCCGCCTCAGGCAAGGGGGATCCTGTCAGCTGGCTACTATGGCAGAGCCACCGTGACAAGATAAACATGAAAATATAAAAAGTAGTTTTACATATGAAAGAGACATTATTACTCTTACATATGTAAAACTACACAAAAAACATTAAATACATATGTAAATAATTGATTACTTAGCTTTGTGTAATCAATAAGTAAAATATTATAGAAGATTCTGATTCTACGGGTAAAATAACCTAGGGTACCTCACTTACACTTACCCTTAATTATTATCCCTTCCTTGTGTAAAACTAACTTCAAAGTTTAAGCAAGTGCATCATGCCCCGCGTGAATGCACTTGTATGCATATATATATATAAGTACATATGTTTACACCCAGTTTCAGTGAGGTAACTGAGGTGTTGTGTATAGTTTAAAAGATGGCTTTATTTGTTGCGTGGCGCACCCAAGCCCGCGTGCTCTGTTGCCTAGAGCTCAAGCCCGCGCGCATGGTGTACATATATGCATAATGCATAAACTAGCCCGCAACCAAAGCGCTCAGGCTACCAGTAAGTGAGAATGGGCCAGAATACGCCCCAATAGCAATATTACATGTGTTATATGTCTTGTACACATGTAATTAATCACCAAACAAGATGTAATTACCACGTCATTCAATATAAAAACATTCTAGACTGAAAAGGACTCTTGCAGCGTGCACAGGAGAGACTAGAAAGCGCCCTAGCTTCTCCCAAGCCTCATTACACGTAAATTACAACTGTAGTAAATATGTAGAAGGGGTCAAATGAACTGGAGCATTTAATGAGCGCCTCCAGAACATGTATAAAGCACTGCTTGCACATGTACAAGTGCACAGAAGCCAGTTCTAGTACCTTCTGTGGCACATTTCCACGGAAATGTGCGTCACAGAACCCCCAAACCAGCCCCTATGACGTGTAAGGCATGTGTAAAAACACGCAGAACCTCTGTAAATGGTCCTTGGCAACCCTTGTATCCAAGCCCCAAGGTTCCACGACCAACAGCGCCTTCTAGCGCAACCAAATTGCCTCAGAATGCGCCCACAAGTGTCCCCATGTCCCCTGGGCGCCCCTGGAGGCCTGACTAGGCTATAAAAAGGCCTCTTTCTCCGCCCAAAAGGGGATTCTCCATGCTTATTTACACTACTATATTTTACCCGCCTTCAACATGTGCTCAATAGCCTGTTTCCAGCCTGGTAAGACCCTTAGTAGTTATTTTTAGCCTCATTTTTTCGCCAGAAACTGCCCATTTTCCATCAAACCTTCAGAATCACCTTCTTCAAGCGCTTCCAACTTCCCAGTTTCTATCCTGTAGAACCTCAAGACCCTAAGGGCTTTTTACTAGTAAGTTTAAGCCCCTTCTCTTGAGATTCTACGCCATTCTTTGCTGGGATTTAAACCACCCCTGTTCACAGGCCCCAGTGTGTTTCAGGTAACTAAATCCTCTGCTTTTGCACGATGCCTTTGAGGGATTAAACACCCCTGATTTATCAGGCCCCTCTTAAATTTAATTATATTAATTTTATTAATATAATTACTCTATTTTTTGCCCATATTTTTACGCCATAATTACCAATATATCATTGGAATTATCCCTTGGACTTTTGTCCCAGAGTTTTATACTCTTTTGTACTATTTTTGCACCACGTGTAGCTAGAAGGAGTAGTCCTTGGCATCAACGAGGCTGACAGATCCTGACTACAAACATTTTCACAGTTTGCTTATGTAATCTACATATGTACATGTGGTTTGGCGCGCCTGGTAGCGCTGACACGTCACAACTGCGCATGTGCGCCACAACTCAATAACTCAGGGAAGGAGTATAGTTACAAAGAATTGTTAAGTTGTAACTGGGGTTAAAATTGCATGAGGAAACAGAATATGAAGTCAAAACAAGGTTATCACTTAAGATGAAAAAGATATGAAGTAATTCACATGTAAAAGGTAGATAAAGGGGACTTTAGGTCAGCTGAGTTGACTCTAAGGCTGACAGAACATCTCTTGATTCCGTAAGTCATCATCTCCCCCTCCCCCTCCTTCTCATCATTGGTGCACAACTAATCATACCCCAGTTAGGCGTACGGCCCTACAATAACTTGTCTACATGCCACAATTTCTTTGCCCTTTTGACTCTAGATGAAGAATTGATGCAATATTTTCTTGATCAATTATCAGCCAGTCTTTCGCTGAGCTGCCTGAAACTTCAATCACATCCTTGCAGCAAATTACCGGCTGTCCACCCTATTTCTCGCCACTTATTGTTTGCCGATCCGCCTGAAACTTCAATCAAATCATTGCAGCAAATTACCGGCTGTCCACCCTGTTTCCCGCCACTTGTTCCTGTATTGCTTGACTGTAAGACACCAACCTACTCCAAATAAGTCAACAAGAGATCGTGCTTATTTTTTCTGCAAAACTCCTTTCCAGGACTAATCAACACATCCCATTTCATCGACTAACTTCCACACCTTATCTCACAACCTTGGTCTTTCCTTAACCAGCCACTCAACTTATTCTGACAAAAAATTCTGCACTTTTTAGACCAAGTATGACTATATTGTTCAATTTTGGAAGTCCCGTGGCTTTTGGGCGTACTGATCACACATTGACTTGACCAAGGTGCAACCCCAACCCAGGTACCGCGCCGGGTAACCCTGCTGATCCTTGACATTCTGATAGTCTTGGAGAGATCTATCCTCTCGGCTCTTCTGCCACACCGTCCCCATTGGGCGAAGCGGGTACCACTTATCGCCGGGTCCTGGAACCGTGATCCAACCAATCCGGTGTTTTTAATCCCCCCACTGGCATTGGGGTGGACCCTTTGTTGTCTCCTACACTCCCTCCTCCCCTCTCGTTTGTTGGTCTCTCAAACGCAGACACCGCTGCCAAGACCAAGCCCCCTTGCAAGAAACAAGCACCCCGTTGTTCCAAAGCCGCTGTGACTGATTGAGTAGCTACGCCTGATGCTATCCAAACCCGTGCTCACCAGGAATCTCCTCCGCTTGATCCTACTCAGTTCCACGGCCGTCAAAAAAGATCAAAGCTGTCTGATGAGATAATGGAGAAGGTGAAATATCAGCCCCTCGATCAGCTCCGTTATATTGTTGCAAAAGATCCGGAATATGAACGGCTCACTAGCGATGACAAACTTGAGTTGGATGAGGCGTACCGCGCTTATCAGACTGCAGTCCATATCATTGCTATCAAGAACAAGCTTCAAATCAAGCCTGTGTTGGAGTACCTTGGTAATGACACCCGAGTCCGTGGTCCCACCTGCTACAACAGCTACTGCAAGTACAACTTGGTTGCCGGTCTTGTCAGCCAAGACAGTAAGTTACCTCCAGAATTAATTCTTTTGAAACACTGCCAATGCAGTTGTGTCAGACAGCGCTATCCGTGCTTGCATCGGACATTTTCATCTGATGTTACATCAGTTGAAACATCCAATACAACATCCAGCCAATGCAACATCGCGCGCGCCCAATGTTGCATCACACTGGGCCTATTTAATGTGGGTCTCAGCGATGTAACATCGCCAGGGGATCAACCAATCACATTCTTGGTTGATGTGGGGTCGACCACTCCCCCCGCCGATGCAAAGCCCACCCAACTTTGCATTGGCATTGGGTGATGTTACATTGGATGCCTGCGATGCAATGGCCAACTTGATATTGGCTTTGTCAATTTTGAATCGGCCGGTAGTCATCCCTCATGGGCCTTGCTCAACTCAACCTTGCCGTTTGGCGAGGTAACCTCAGCTGCGGAGACCAATGCAATCCCCGGTGGATGAAATTGTCTCCCCAGTCCAGAACCGTTCATCAATGAGGGGAAAACTTTTGCAACTACCGGCTCAGAAATGGTCATCATAGAGTGTATGTACCTGGATGACCGGCTCAGAACCGGTCGTTTTGAGGAGTGTACACTCTGTATGACAACCGGTTCTGAACCGGTTGTCCAGGAGGGTACACTTTCTTGATGACCAGTTCTGAACCGTTTATCGCAAAGGGAATACATTCTTCAAGGTGACCGGTTCAGAACCAATCAAGGTACACCACGGGGCGGGTTTCTGGGAAACGGCCCCATCCAATGGACGCTTTTGCCCTTGAAGCATCCAGAGGATGCTCCCAAAGCATCTGATGGACGCTTCCGCGGCAACATCATCACTTGGACGCTTTCCAAAAAGCGTCCAAGTGTTGCTTTTGCCCCGGAGCATCACTTGGTCGCCAAAAACATAGCATCCATTGGACACTCTCCATCAGGAGTGTCCAATAGACGCTTTTTGTGCAGATATGCGCACCAACAATTGGGCACTCCAGGATGGACGCCAAAAAAAGCTGCCCACCGGAAACTCTGGGTTGAGTGTCTGGAAAAGAAGGATGTACAGAAGCGGCTGTAGAATCCGCGCCCATTGATAGAATTTGCTACAAATTGGATCAATTGAAAGATGCTATGCAGGCGCTTCATTTGAGGGCACAAGACTGTGATGAAGCTGAGGGAACGGTGTTGATTGCAGGATTTGAAGTTTGGTCAAGCTCCCATTGGGGGCACGCGCCCCGCCGTAGGAGAAGGCATGATGGAAACTGCTGTAAAATCCACGCTCAGAAATATAATCATTTGAAACCAAGATCAATCAAAAGCAGAGATCCAGGTGATTCAATTGAGCCAATAATGATCTAAGTATGTTAAATCTACACTTTCATGGAAATTGGGTTCATGGGTTCACCCTCCCCCTTTCCCAAAAGGCCCCAAAAGGGGCCTACCAGTGGCACAGTGGCCAACTTGGCAATATTTCCCACAGCTCCCTTCTTCCCAGGCAGAAGTATGTTTGACTTTGCTGCCGTGTGAATTAAATTTTAAGTCCCCAAACATTAATGCCTCGGACTGATCCCCCAATTCATGAACCATGAATGAAAAGGGAGCGGATTCTCCCACCTCTGCCTGTTGCAAATGCAAGGGGAGGGAGATGGGCAAATGGTTGGTTAAATAAATTGCCCAGCCTGAGCAAGTGCAACAAGGGAGTAAAATTTGCCTCAACCTGTGCAAGTGCAACAGGGGAGGTTTTTTCCTTCTTTGTGTGATGAATGTTTTGACCCACCTTTGCAAGCGAAGCACGGGGAAAAGATAAGACATAATCAGCCTGCGCAAGCACAAAAGGGGATTGAGATAAAAGATTAAAGCCCTCAAACCTTTGCAAATGCGAAGGCGGAGAGTGTTAACCAACGAATCGTGCTCAACCTCCACAACTGCAAGAGGGGAACTCAACCCGTGAAGGTCCAGCCGCCGTTGAGGCGCCTTTATTTATTGTCTACCTCCCCTCGCTCCTCTTTTTTTCTCTATATCAACAGCGCACACATGTTTCAATAAGTCCAGGAGTCCTCCCCATTTTGGGGTACTCCAACACTGCAAATCTTTACAGTCGCGTGGCGCTGTCCGAGACAAGCAACTGGGACCCTTCAAACAAAACAAAACAAATCAGAACTTCGCCTTTAGATGAACTGCACACTTTTTTGTTGCTATGGATGTATATGTTCACACCCGGGCCAGAACCGCTTTTGGCCAAGGTGGGTCTTTTTTGACGGTTCTCCCTCTCAAAGATGCTGCACCTTTGCTGTACCTTCCTAAACCACGAGAGGCTTTGACTGTCACGCGTGGTGGATTTTTTTCTCTCCAGCTTTGTACAGGGAAATACCACTTCCCAGGTCATGAGGGTATTGTTGCTGGTAGTGATCCCTCAATCACAAAGGCCGAGCTGCTTCTTGTGCATCCCCAGGAGTCCTGCCAATCCCTCCCGCCCGCTACACAGGCCACCAAAACCTCCTTGGCCTGCTCATACTTGCCCAATGCTGTTTGCTTCGCCTCTGGCCACGGCTTTTCACAATGGAGTGAAGGCTCTAGAAGCCAGCTGTTTGGCTGCAATCATGTATCTCAAACACTTCGCCAAGGTCTAAAACCACTCGCCCACCATCATTGAGAATAGCCCCCCCCCCCCCCCCCCCCCTTCCTCCTTGAACTAAGCCTGACCCCCAGGAGGGGGAGGAGAAGTAGGCCGGTCATTGAGAGGAGCGATGACCAGAACCCGGTCATCAAGAGGAGAAAAACACCTCTTGGTGACCGGGACCAGACCGTTCATACATTCAGGGGATCAAGTGCTCCTCTCAATGGGTCCATTTCCCGGTCATCGAGAGGAGTCAAGACTCCCCTCAATGACCGGAGCAAACTGTTCATCACTCATCTCGTTGAATGGTTTGCTCCAGTCATTGGGGGAGTGTTTCTCCTCTCAATGACCGGGTCTGTTCCGGTCATCAAGGAGATTAAGTAATCCTCTTGATGACCGGATCTGCTTGGTCATCGAGTGGATTAAGTACTCCTCTTGATGACCGCAACGGACCTGGTCATTGAGCGGAGTACTTAATTGCCTTGATGACCGGTCTGCTCCCGGTCACCGAGAGGTGTGTTTCTCCTCTCGATGACCGGTTGTGTTCTGGTCATCGAGAGGTGTGCTTCTCCTCTCATTGACGGATTCCGTTCCAGTCATCAAGAGGTGCGTTTACCCCTCTCAATGACCGCAACGGACCCGGTCATCAAGAGGAGTGCTTAATCCCTTAGATGACCGGTGATTTGCACTCCACATGTGTGCTGGCCGGTCGTCCGGGGAGTGTGTATCCTCCGCACTGTGGGCCTGCGCCGGCCGTCGGCACGGCACAGCGGCTGACTTCTGCCCCTCGAACTATGTTTTTGAGGGGCTGTGTCCCCAGGTCATTCATGGCAGGTTAGATATCCCCGGGGAAGAGTCACCGGGGGATCCAGCTCATTAATGGGTATTTATTTTTCAACCTTGTCTTGTGTGATTAAAGTGAGTGTCCCAAAATTTCCAAAAGAATTGTTGGAGGGGGGGGGAAATCTCCTCTGCCGCATGGCAGAAAAAAAATGAGAATTTTATGGTTTTTCAGCTGCAGTGCACAAAGCGTTTTGAGCTTCTGCGCACTGTGGCCGGGATGTTGAGTGGACTCCTCCTGCAGTGCGCAAAGATTTTTTTGTGCACAAAGTACATCCATATTTCTTTTAGAGTGGGCGTCATTTGTCCTGTAGGAAAACATGTAACTGCACTACTCTCTGAATCACATTCACAAAGGAATGAAGTTCAATGCCAGATTCCTCTGTTTTCTTCAGCCTCAGAACTGTCAGGGGCCTTGTCCGTGTTATATGATTACTGGTTCATACAGCTGTAGTGAAACCTTCTCTTTCTCAGAAATTGTGTCCAGGAACAGTGCGGGTATGACTGAGGCCAAGGATGCAACTATTAAATTACGTTTAGCGTAATTAGCGCTAACTTAGCGGTTTTTGAGGCCGCTACGCTACGCTAGATTGTAGCTTAAAATCTATTACATTTAAAGCTAACAGGTATTTGAGAAAAAAGTGTAATTTTAGCTGCAAATTACAGCTAATTTAGCTGTAATGGGTAGCTAATTAGCTGTAATTTAGCTGTAATTTAGCGTTAGCGTGATTTAGCGGCTTTGTATTACAGCTAAAACTAACAGCCAAAATCATTAGCGGCCAACTACTATGCTACAGAATTAGCGCCGCTAATGTAATTAGCGTAGTAGTTGCTTCCTTGCTGAGGCTCATCAGGCTTTCTGTCCATTCCTAGCAATGGTGTCTGTAACATACCAGGATGGGGTTGGATATTTATTGTTTGTTGCATCTCTCAGCAAGGCATTCTTCTACACATCAATTCTCCATAATCTCTATACTGACATGGTTCCAAATTTCAACATATAACCACAGATTGATGGCATTTTTACAACTCTGTGTGGATTAATAGTTTTTTTTTATTTTTCCTTCCACAATAAAAACATGCAAATTCGCAACCCTGAAGCAAAGAAGGTGATAGTCAGCCAGTGTATGCAAATTGTTGGCAGGTGATGTAAGGCAACCTCATAGTGTCCTGTATATTTCCCTACAGCATCATGACAATTCAATTGGAGCAGGATATAACATTGGAAACCCATGGATCCAAAGAAAAGTTCTTGTAGTACCAAGTGGGTTGCACACCCAGAATTCCAGGTGTGCTTCACTGCACATAGCAAAACCTTTCACCATTGTCATGACTACACCCCCTCTTTGAAGAGACCCCAGACTTTTTTTACCATATGTTGTCATTATGGTCATTCTTGGTCTCAAGAGTGCAGTAATTCAGCTTGATGTTTCCGCTGGCATATTACCTGATTAGGATAAGAGATTTTTTGTATGAGAAAATAACACTACTTGAAAATTGATTATGCTGTGAATATTTTTCAAAAACTTTTGGGGTGGTGGGATAATTTGGTTCTCCATTTGTTGGCTATCATCCATCATATTTTTTGAAGTGAAATTTTGATCTTGCTGCTATTCAGATATGTACATGTTTTTGACAATAATTCCTCCTTCAGTATCCATTTCATTACACAAAAGAGGTGGGGGGGGGGGGTTGTGGTTTAGGGTATGTTACCCTCTTCCCCCAAAGGTGCAGCGGCGTAGCCGCTTTGAACTCTAGTGCAATAAAGTTTATGAGAAGGTGTCCGGCAGAAGAAGCAAGAAAGAAAAAAATATAGAAGCTGCTATTCTCACCCAAACTCTCTGGAACCAGGACCAATCAAAATAAGAAATCCAGGTAGCTATTTTGAGCTACTAATTATGCAATAAATCCAAGGGGAAGGTGTCCGTATCAGGGTTTCAAATTTGGTCAAGTGACTTATGGGGTGTGCGCGCTGCCGTTAGAACAGAATGCTAGACAGAAAGCGCTGTAAAAACCACAATCTTCAATGAAAATTGGTACAAATTGGATCATTTGAAAGGATAGATTCAGGCGGTTCTTTTGCAATACTTAAAATGATACAAAGCATGGCGTAACTGGCTTGCCGTTTGGAAAAAAGCAGCCATCAGTCCCCCCAGCCATTCATTAATTTTTTAAGCTTAATTATTCTGTTTTATTTTATCTTTTGATTTGCAGAGAAAGCAACGATCAACTGGCCAAGCCTCTACCACAAATGCACAGTACATCATATGACCATTTTTGACACAATTTCTGACCAAAATGATAACTCAAAGGAAAAAAGTAAGAAAAATATCACATTTGTTGAAGCTAAATAACATCATCAACATTAATTTCATCTTCTCCCCCTGAATTGTTCTTATCAAATTCAAATTGATGTACACCCCAATTCTTTAGGCCATGTACACACATTTAACCATATCTTGGTTAGAAATAGGGTCAGTCTAAATGCACTCCACATTTTTACTTCATGCACTCCAAATATGAGTGCCTAGAATGTGCACTCACAACAAAGCTGGCGTGGGGTCCAGTGCACTCCAAAAGACTATGAGTGATGACATCACCACTCCAAAAAAGGAGGAGTGCGCAACCAGACACTCCAAAGGCCCCCAAAAACAATGAGTGCACAATTCATTCACTCCCTTAGTTTTGAGTGCAAAAACACCGCACTCCCTTTTAGATTTATTGTCCCCCTGAAAAGGGAGTGCATTACTGTGAACTCCAGTTATATATGGAGTTCACAGTTCTGCACTCCCTTTTTGGTGCATTCAGATTGACTCACAAGTCCACGTGTCCCACTCAGCAAGACTCACACTCCTCCCTCAAGACGACCAGAAACATCTTACCCCACCAAGCAGACTTGACGATCTCGACAAACCCCAAAGTTAACATGTCTAACCAACAAGTTAACCCAACCAAACAAACAACATCGAACGGCGGTACTCAAACAACATCAAACGGCGGTACTCCATTGACCACAAGCGCGATAGCTAAAAACTCTGGAATTGGCACTCCAATGACCGCCGGAATGACCGCCGGCGTGACTGTTACTCCAGAGGTTTGGGCACAAATGCAAAGCCTCCTTGCTTTGTTTCCAATTCAACAAGTCCAACCAAACACAATCAACAGTTGTCCGGAAGCTCTTTCGATAGGATCTGCAGCTCCAACCAATCTTGCGATGGCTTCCGATTCCACATTGTTGATACCATCTTTGGACCATTCTTTGTCAAACTCTGGCTTGGACAACGGTGGCTCTAAAGACAAAGAAGTCAAATCAGATTCCAACTGCGGCGAACAACTCTCCACCGATTCCGAAGCCAATCAAGCAGCCAAGGAAACCGTCTCTGATTCCAAAGCTAATCAAGCAGCCAAGGAAACCGTCTCCAAAAATCGAGCAGCCAAGGAAACCGTCTCCGAAGCTAATCATTTTGGCGCCTGTCCTGACACTGAAGTCCTCAAACCTGTTACTCAAGTCCTTAACAAAACGCTCGATTTTTTGAAAAAAAGTGACTTTGATAAGTATGATTTCAAAGCCGGAGGTAATATCTTAGTTGTTTTAGACTGCTTTTCTCTGCCGATCTGACATTTTACTATTTTTTTTGCTATGTAGGGCCATTGGAACCTCCCCTGTCCGCTTGCTTTGCCTTGATGGATGATGTTGTTTGCTTCTGTCAATTGTGGGCAAAAACGCACGGATATGCTGTTTCCAAGTCGAACTCTCACCCCGGCAAAAACGTTTACATCAAATGCGACCGTTCAGGTCATTTTCGTGGCTCGATAATAAACAAATCTGGCCGAAAAACATCCTCAACCAAGATCAACTGCCCTTTTCACCTTAAAGCCTCAATCCCGACCAGCAAAAAAATCACCAACAAAGTATGGACTCTGGAAGTCTTGAATGGAACCCACAACCATGGCCCATCCGATGTACCTGCCAGTCACTCTGCTCACAAACGGCTTATACCAGAGCAGGTAGAGGAGATCAGAAAACTTTCACAAGCAAATCTGAAGCCCGCCCAGATCTTATTACAACTTCGTACTTCTGACAACGAAACATTTGCAACTAACAAAACTATTAGTAACGCTCTCCAGAAGATTCGTCGAGAAGAACTTGACGGTAGGGACCCGATACAAGCCTTATTGGCCGTCCTGAGGGAATCGAACTGGGCCTACGACGTAAAGGTGAACTCAAGTGGTGCGGTTGTCAATCTTTTCTTTGCTCATCCGGGGGCAATTCACCTTGCACGCATAAACCATCATGTTGCTCTCTTGGATTCAACGTACAAGACAAACCGCTACGACCTTCCGCTCCTACACGTAATTGGTCAAACGGCAACAAACTGATCTTTTTCGATTGCATTCTGCTTTCTGACTTTTGAGGACAATGATAACTATCTCTGGGCTGTGAATACCCTGAAAAAGCTTGTCTGGCCACCTCAACGCATACCAAAGGTCTTTATTACTGATCGGGACTCTGCCTTACGGAAAGCTTCAGCCGCCGTCTTCCCGGAATCACAAGCAAACCTGTGCACATGGCACATCAACAATAATATTACCTCAAACTGCAAGAAGTATTTTCCTGCGAACCCCAAGAGTGCTGCTAAAAAATCAGATGAACCCGCTCAAATCCCGAACAATCAGACCAAAAGTCCTGAAGATCGATCTAGTCAAAAATCTCGGGATAAGAAGCCCAAAGCTCCCTGGGATGTCTTCATGCAACTTTGGCAGCAAGTCACCAGCGCAAAAACAGAAGATCTATACAACAAGCACTTCGATACTTTGAAATCCTTCCTTGCGACTTGGCCTGCGGTGCTCCATTACCTCGAAAAAAATATCATCCCAGTTAAACATCTCTTTGTCGTTGCCTGGGCATGTCAGTATCCGCACCTTCGAAATCTCAACACCTCAAGAGTGGAATCTGGCCATGCTTACGTTAAAAACTTCATAAAAAACTCAACTGGCGACTTGCTCACTGTCTTCCATTCCCTGTCCCACGCAGTTGACACCCAACTCAACCATGTTCACGAAGCAATTGGACGAGATACTGGCAAGACTCTTGTCAATGTCCCCAAACCGTTCGTTCCTCTCCTTGGCAAGACATCTACGTTTGCATTGAATGAATGCGTGGTCCAATACAAGAGGCTTGCCAATCTCGATCAAACCAAGCCGTGCTCTAAAACTCTTACCGTTGGAATTGGTATTCCGTGTGCCCACAAGCTATTGGATATACTCAAAAACGGTGATGTGTTGTCTCCGTCGGATTTTCACTCCCAGTGGAGTCTCAAATATAACCCAGAGATAACTGTAGGAGATTGTTTTTTCAACATTATATTGTTTTTATAGTTGCTAATATTATGAAATGGTCCTCTTTCAAAACAACAACAGCATACCGATGACACTGAGATCGATTTGGATGAAGAATTAAAGAAGATAAGTCTCGTACTCTCTCAAGAAGATCCCAGCACCCTCGCAAGGATTCTTGAGCAATTTGATCAAATTATTGCCGGAACTCACATAGCGGTTCCAATTCAAGCTCCCAGCGTGAAAAAACAAACAAAAGGGAGGCCATCATTGAAGAAAGCGCGATCAACATCGACTAAAAGAAATCCTTTGACCTTTGAACTAGTCGAAGCAAAGTTAAAAAAGCAGCAATCAGCGGCCAGAAAGCGCGCCTTGAAGGCTCCGGAGCAAAAGTCCAAGCAAATCAAAAAAGGTACCAACAGTTATAAAGCCGCCTCCAAATCAGAAGCGGCCTCCAAATCAGAAGCGGCCTCTGAATCAGAAGCGGCCTCTGAATCAGAAGCGGCCTCCAAATCAGAGGAATCTGTCGATGAAGTAAGCAAGAAAGAGAGTGAAGAAGAAAGTGGAGAAGAAAGAGACGGAGTTTCTGACCAAGAAAGTGGAGAGGAAGGCGAAAACCGTGCTTCTGAGAATGAACGCAGCGGATTGGCTAATGAATCCGGGCAAGATGGTGGAGTTACTTTGTCTCCCAAAGTGATTTTTTTTCCTCTGCTTTGCCTTTTTATGCAATAATTGCCTGACAATGTACTGATTTTTGCGTTTTTTTAGCCTTATTATGCTTCTCAGATCCCGTCAAATCTTCAACAGTATGTCAAATTGATTTTTGATCCTTCAGCCAATGGCAATTGTGGATTTAGATGCATTGCCAAAGCGCTCGGGTACGATCACGACGATGGTTGGTTCCGCGTCAGGAATGATATCTTGGACGAGGTCAAAACAAACAAAACAATTTACTCTAAGCTACAGGGCGGCAAGACGGAGATGGAGAGGATCATTGCGGGCCTCAAGTTGGAAAGCTTGGAAGCCGAGATTGACCGCAGTCAATGGCTCGACAAACTTTCGCATGGACAGATGCTTGCAAATGCATATGTCCAACCAGTAATCTTTCTTTCTTTAGAGTCCTGCAGCACCTATCTTCCGCTGCGACTTGGTCCGGTCTCTGGAGCTTTGGAGCCCATCTACCTGCTGCACGTAAATGGCAATCATTGGGTCCTCCCTAATGTCGAGGGGGAAGATGGGGTACAACCAATTCCCCCTATCATGAAGGCCACAAGAAATACTACTAAGAACGCAAAGATCTGGTACAATTTCATCCAGAAGGGCCTGGATCTCTTTGTGGCCGGGCAACTTGAAATGTAGTTTTTTTCTATTGTTTCTTGATTTTCAAATCTTATTGCTTGGTTTCCTTCCCTTTTTTCTTTCTTTCAGATGCTTGTGTCCGGATGATGACTGGTCCCATATGAAACTTATCCTCCCCAGCCAATATGGCTTGCTTCACTTGCAATTGCACCAGTTTCAGTTTCTTGGAGTGCACTTCAAGGTTCCTTCTAAATATTGGAGTGCACTGAAATGCACTCCATCTAGCATAGTACTAGCTGGAGTGCACTCCAATTCACCTTTGTGGGAAATTGGAGTGCATGCCCCAGCACTCCAATGTTAATGGAGTGCTTTGACCCTCACTCCAAAATAAATGGCTTTTTGGAGTGGCCATCACTGCAAAAAAAACTTGGTCAACTGCTTTCAGTTGACATGCAGAGAACTCAAGCCAAGCTGCCATTGTAACTCCACCTGAATGCACAAGTGTCTTTGTTGGCACAGTCACTGTGCAAGGTGCACAGTGACTGTGCATTAAAGCTTGGGTTGAGTCAAACCTTGAGTAAGGCTGGTGTAACACCACAAGCTTCCTCAGAGTTACCACATGTCAACTGCTCACAGTTGACACAGTTTTTTTTGCAGTGCATGCCGGTACTCCAATAAATGTGGAGTGCCAAGGCAGGCACTCCTACATTTGGGAGTGCAATAACCCAGTACTCCAGACTTTTTGGAGTACCATGTCAAATTAGCCAAAAACATGGAGTGCATGAAGTAAAAAAGTGGAGTGCATTTAGACTGACCCTAGAAATATGGGATAGGTTTGTCTGAGAAACTTGATGATGTGAAAACGGGTCATGGAGCAAAGCAGTGTTGATCACAAAGTGTCTGTTGTTGGTGTGTTCAACTTGGGCAGTTATGATTTCTATTTCTTGGCGCTCAATTTGTGCCATTCAGGTATTCTTGATTGGGCAGTTTTCTCTGTTGCAATTATGCTGAAGGTTGATGCAAGCTTGAACATCCTGAAAAACAAGTAACACAGTTATTTATTTTATTTATTATTTCAATAAAAAATCTGAATTAAAAATTCCAAAAACTCACCCTTGCGTTACAGTACTGTTTAGTCTTTTTCCAAAAAATTTCACGCATTGAATGATGCTCATTGATTCCCTTGAGTTCAAAGTGATTAATAAGGATGTCAAACTTTGACCTTGCGCTTGAGTGAAATTCCCATAATGATTCAACAGATCCAACAATCAATTCTCAGCCGTGTTTTGGGATCTGGAAGGATGAATTAAAAGGATTTCAATGCAGAAAATAATGGACTTGCCACAACAAAACTTCTTTGCTCCAAAACTTCATGTTGCTTGATTTAAACTTGAAAAACTTGTCTGATTTGGTTGCTTGAGCAGTGTTCAGTTAATCGCTGAGGTACGCCAAGCTGTTCTTCTTCAGGAAATTCAATCACAGTGCCAGGGCACTATTCACATTGCCAGAGGCACTATTCACAGTGCCAGAGGCACTATTCACAGTTCCAGGGCACTATTCACAGTGCCAGGACACCATTCAGTCCCAGGGCACTATTCACAGTGCCAGAGGCACTATTCACAGTGCCATAGGCACTATTCACAGTGCCAGAGGCACTATTCACAGTGCCATAGGCACTATTCACAGTGCCAGAGGCACTATTCACAGTGCCATAGGCACTATTCACAGTGCCAGAGGCACTATTCACAGTGCCATAGGCACTATTCACAGTGCCAGAGGCACTATTCACAGTGCCATAGGCACTATTCACAGTGCCAGAGGCACTATTCACAGTGCCATAGGCACTATTCACAGTGCCAGAGGCACTATTCACAGTGCCATAGGCACTATTAACGGTGCCACAGGCACTATTCACAGTGCCCTAGGCACTATTAACAGTGCCAGAGGCACTATTCACAGTGCCCTAGGCACTATTAACAGTGCCAGAGGCACTATTCACAGTGCCCTAGGCACTATTAACAGTGCCAGAGGCACTATTCACAGTGCCATAGGCACTATTAACAGTGCCAGAGGCACTATTCACAGTGCCATAGGCACTATTAACAGTGCCAGAGGCACTATTCACAGTGCCCTAGGCACTATTAACAGTGCCACAGGCACTATTGACAGTGCCAGATTTTTTTCTAGTTCCATCAATCATTGGCTCCAGTCTTGACTCTCAGGAATTTTTTTTTCTTGTCTCTGCCCCATTTGGGAGCATCTCAGTTCACTGGAGCGACTCTAGCGCCGCCGCCTTCTCCTTTTTTGAAAGCTTGGTCCCTCTCGGAATCCGGACGAAGCTCCCAACCAATTTCGTTGCCTGGCCAGCCTGGCCTACCAGGACCCTCAGGACCAACCCCAGACCTTCGGAAGCGGCCTCAAACAGCCTCGGACCCAAGAAGCTTGTGCTCCATCCCAACTGAACAGAAGCACCCAGAGTGCGCCAAACGGCCCCTGCCCCTCCTGTGACGGATCTGCGCCCACAGAGCCCATCCCCTCCAACAGATAAGAAGCACTCGCCAACTCCGCCATATTCCGTGACACCCTCCTCGCTCCCCCAAAGCTAAGCTGCCGCCGTCGCTTGGTCCAGACAACCCAAGCCGCTGCAACCAACTGCTTTGACAAGCTGCTCCCCACCGCCAAGCGCAACCCCGTCCAGGCCGGCCGTCTGCTCCGCTTGATCTACAACAACCAGCCCTTCCGCACCAACAAAGCCCTGCTCCACGAATGGCTCTCCAAGTACCGCATCGGCAATTTCAACCTTCCCAATGTCTGAACGCACCACCTCCTCTCAGATCCGAAGGACCAGACAGGAAACAAACGCACACCCCTTGCCCTAATCCTCATTGTCTCTAACGTCCACAAAAGCCTGAAGTCCCGCCTTGCTCAGCCGGCAGTCCACCACCAGAGACTACGCTGACCTGCTCCCACTACCAAGATGGATGAATTTGCGATGTTGTATATTGATCAATATAGCGTATATTGATCAATTTATATTGATCAATTTTTTTTTATAATTCCTCTTGATACCTTTTTCTGTGTTCCATGTCTCCTTAATACTCTTCTATAATCTCTCTTCTTCCCCCTGTATTTTCTTCAAGCCACAGGATTTTTTTTTTTCTTTGCCTGATAACATTCATAAATTTCTACATACAACATTCAATTCTTCATGAAAAAAAGACATTGCAAGGTTTAGGATTAATCCAGGGTGGATGATGGGTCTCAATTTGTTTTTCTTTTTTTTTACTTCAACAATTGATGTTTCTCCAAATCTACTTTTTTTCAAAAAAGGAAAAACATTGACCCCTGACCTCTCTCATGAGACCCTCCTGCACACATTGTTAATTTGGTTGGTTTAACTTCCTGAAGATATTTCACATCATACTTGAAGTGCTACTTGCATAGAAGGCCTTTTTGAAATTAGTTTACCATGGTTTAGCATATTTGTGTCAGGTTCTTTTTTTTATCTACATTTCATCAACCACAGATTAATGAGGAATATTTCCACATAAAATTTCATCGGACAATTGTTCTGCATAGAAAACCCAGAAATATTGTGTTTGGGGTCACATCCATTATGCAGCAGCTACAATCTAATCAGTTGCCAAATATCACTACAGTTTTTTGGTGTTTCTGCCACCATATCTTATCCCAGCGTGGGAATTCTTCCAAGATTAAAAACAGATAATTGCGTGGATACAACTTTTTTTTTCTGGGCAGCAGTTCCCCATGCAAACTCCGACCAAAAAAAATCAAAGATGTATCTGCGCAATGATCTGTAAGAGGCATGATTGCAGGGGAGACAATAATTTGGGCAAACCCAATCAATACACCCCAGCAGCCTTGCGGTGTCATGTACCCCGCCGCCTCCTTTTATGCCTTTCCAAAATGCGCTCAGCCAGACGGTGTGTCATTCCATGGGCACAACAGTTTCACCGCTTGTTCAAGAATTTTTGCGGTCATCTTCCTTTTTTTGGTCATTGCTTTGCTACCTCCACCAATCCTGATCCGTGAATTTAAATACTGCCATTGAACAATTGCTTGTTTCAGCTCCTGGAATAATCACATTGTTTCCAAACTACCAACCTCTCTTTGCACCCAATTTTTGTTTACTTTTTCCGGTTATTGCTTTCCTACCTCCACCAATTCAGGTCCGTGAATGCACACACAGCTATTTATTCAATTGCTCATTTCAGCTCCGTCCATACATAAGCTTATTGGGTTGTTGCTGTTCCCCCGTCGCCGTTCTCATGAAAAATATTGCCTGACTCACTGGATCCCGTTCCCACCATATTGTTCATGTCCTTTATCCGGCGCAGTATTTCTACCTTTTTCAGCACTCACCGTCTTTAACCCAGCCGCTTCGCGTTTCCTTCCACACCTAAAATACCGCTCACAACCTTGTCCCGGCGCAGCACCGAGGCTTGTCTGTTACCTAAACCTGGCTTTGTTAACCGGTAGTCAACCTCTCTGTTCCAAATGTCCACGTGTAATGGCACACTTCTTTTTCCGGGCCCTTGACCTATCCCATAAGTCAATTTCCGTTTTTCATCTTTTCCGTCTTCTAGATCACGCCATGAGATGCTAAATGCAACCTCTCCAACCCACCAATATCCAAATCCTACCTCGTTGGCATGTTTGTCTTCCGAATCCTGATTATAAATACTCCACAACCCTGATTCACTTTCTCGTTGTCCACACACGCCCCACCTCACTCATCCCCGTTTTCCTGCCTCCCTTTCCATTTCCTGTTTCCACCTTGGTGCCGCCTCTCACACATATTCAAAGTTAGAACTTCGTTGTGCCGCTGCACCAGCTTCCCAACACCTGTACATTGCTTATTCACCCGCTTCCAATTGCCACATAATGGCTCCCGCTGTGTCAACTTTAAAAAGGCAGACCCACCCGCTCTTCAGCCGCTCCCCGTTCAATATTACCAAATGTGTAAGCACATCTCTATTGTAATCACATAGTAACCGTGCCAACTAACTACTCCACTCAGCTCCCCCCCTCAATAAGCCCCGGCTCTACCTATGGCCAACTTCTCTTCAAATCCGCACTTTGTTTTCTGGACACCAACAACGGTTTGGAAATTAACATGAAGCTTTGCCTACAGTGCTATGGATCAGCATCAACCTCCCTGTTTGCTGATAACATTTACTTCCTGTCGGGCCGTATCATTGCTCCCAACGTCAAGTCGGCGCCTACGTTATACTTTGAGCACGACATGACTTTTCCTGTCGCGGCTGCAGAAGGTTTTGTGCCTACTTTGGCAAATAAATCTGCTTGTTATGGCTTTGGAATTGTTGTCTCCAAATTCAAAGAGGAAGATCACACGTCTACCACCACTCATTTTAAAAACCTTTTCGTCAAAATAAGCCACACGGACTACGATAACCAGGTATGTTCCTTTCCCGACCTGTTCAATGCTTGTACTAATGAGGCACTCTTAGTCCCGCTCCCAGGTATCTTTTTTAGTCTAGTACAAGATAGCGGGGAACAGAAATTTGGCAAAAACATTTGGGCTTTTTCAACTTGGAAGAGAGGTAATGTTGTTGGGATATTTCAGCGGTTACAATATTCCTGAACGCATGCTCCAGGTGAATGTAAGTGTTCTTCCTTCTTTATACTTATTGGCGGGCTGAACTGTGCTAATTGCGGGCAAGCAGGCGATGTGGGTCTCCCTTGCTTTGGGCCATGAGTCGAAGGTGTCGGCATAATCGCAAGCTATGCAGTCCACGTCTTCTGGACCCAAGCCCCGTCGTCCTGTTCAGTAAGCTGCTTCTTCCACTCGCCACACCCATTGTCCCACATTGTATCCTGACAACCTTCCTCCCCAAGGATTGATTTTTCAGATGAAGAAGAAGCTGAACCTATCTTGGCTCTAAAACCTACACACACTGATAGTATGCCCGCTGGACCAATCAATAGTTTACAGGTGCAAGAAGACAATCAGGCAAGCATGGGCAACAGCCCCAGCGACGAACCTGAGGGCAATGTTGTATTGCCTAAGAAAAGGAAGTACACTAAGAAGGCCAAGCCAACCTCGGTGGAGTCGCCAGTCCTCAACAATGACTCTACGCCCATTGGCGAGTAAACTGCCTTACCGATTTTCCTGTGCTTGAATCATCTGCTACTTCTGCATGTTCTCGCTTCCTTGGCGCACATTACATGCCCTATAGCAACTGTTCACGGTTGTACTGCACCAGAGATCTGGAATTCTCTGCCTCTGTCCTCAACCAACACCCATGCTCATGCTTGATTTGTTGCATTATTCAGGTGTTTGTAATTACATGATAAAACATATGTATCTGAGTTGTTCCTGACCGTGTCCTGTTTTGTTAACCTTTGAAATGCATCTAACCCCTCCAATTAATCTTTATCTTGAATCTGTTTGGCAGTTGGTTCTGCGCATGATTTCATACACAGTTATCTTATTTTACATGTCTTCATGACGTCTCTGATCAGCGGTTGTTCTTGATCTCTGCGTGTGTAGCTCAAATTCCGAAATCAGTTTGCGTGATGATATTACCTCCATTGCCAAGTTTCTCTCCGCTTGCTCAGGGGTATGATTAACTACTCATATTCCAACAATCTCTGATGGTAACATTGATGGGAGTAGTGTGTGTTCTACATGGTCATAAACTATGGTTGAGACAATAGCTGGTCTCTCATTGCAAATGTGATTTGTTACCACCACCAAGCTGAGCCTGGCTCCTGAACCGAGCCCATAATCAGATGAATTGAGGGACAGCGTGTGGGAAATCAATTCAAACGCTCAGCATAACATGCAACTGTGGCAATGCATGATGCAATGGTCTGATTGGCCGTGCTCAGGAGCAGAGATAAGAGCCGTTGCACACCACAAGTCCTGCTCACGTTCTTATCCACTTCTCAATAACCAGCTTTGACCATAAGCAACTACGCCGGAATTGGCGCCTGCCTATAATTGTGAAGCTGTTGACTTGAAATGACACTGGAGCCAGACGGCAGAAGTTGTTCTCTATCTGCGCGGGCTCGCAAATCACGTTCTGCCACGGGAAAAATGCTGAAACTACTTCATCACTGGGCAAGTTGAGACGCCCTGTGATTGCCATCATCCACTCAGCCTTTTTATACACCTACCAGACTTCTCTCAATAATTTCCTGCAAAGCTGGTTATTGTTAAATGGATAAGCACGTGACCAGGACTCGGGGTGTGCAACAGCTCTTATCTCTGCTCCTGAGCACGGCCAATCAGATCATTCCATCATGCATCACCACAGTTGCAGGTCCTGCTGAGCGTTTGAATTGATTTTCCAAACGCTGTCCTCTCAATTCATCTGATTATGGGCTTGGGTCAGAAGCCGCACTCAGCTTGGTGGTGGTGACGGGTCTCATTTGGAATGAGAAACCAGCTATTGTCTCAACCATACTTTATGATCATGTAGAACACACATATTTTCCAAGCTATTACCGGCACAATATTATCGGCCTTTTTAGTAACAGTGGTGCAGCAATTTTACAATGATAACAGATAGCGCAGGGTACTTATGAGTACCATAATCATGTGTCACATAGTGATTTGGGAAGTGGTGGAAGCTATTCAAAGTGCTGGGTAACAGTCACATCCGCATTCAGATAAGTTTGGATCCATTTGTGGACTCTCAAAACATTCAAGTTGTGTGCATCTGCTGTGCCATTCAAGGTTGCGGGATCATATTCACCCATGACAGGACCATTCCCAGATGTTTCGGTTAAAGGCTGAGGCTCTAGGGCGTACAGGAAATACCTTAACATTAGCTAAATGTGAATGACATCGTTTCTTAATACTGTTGGGAGACGTTACCATTATAAGTTACGTTCTGAGCCATTGGCCAAACTTTGATAACCATACGAATTCGTCCAGGGCCGTGAGGCAGGAAATGCACTGTAGTATAGTGCTCAGTTACTACCCCAAAGCGTGCATTCGTAACGACCTTGCGGAACAGTTCTCTGAGCCTGTTTTTTATTGCGCTGCAAATAATATTGGGTTGATCAGTGGTTGTGACGTTGGGTAACACATTGGCTGTTATTTCCGGCCATTGGTGATTAGCAGTGATCTTTAAAACTAAGATTTGGGTGTCACTCATTGCTAGACGCAGGCGCAGTGTTATATATTTGGGTTTTGCCAATGATGAATTTACGCAATGGAGAAGAATATAGAGCTCACGGGACTGATGCATGTTATTGACACGGTTTGTGGGTTTTGTAGTCCAATTTCCCATCAAAGGTTTCCGCCAGATGCCGGATAAAGGTGTGCACTATTGGAATAACAATTCTAACAACAGTCGACTGTTATGTTCCAGAGTCGGGAATCTTTTCAGCCTATTACCACGCGGCATGAATACATTGATAGCTCGGGTCTGGGTTATGAATGCGCATGGCTATAAGCATATCAATACCAGTAACCTTGTCAGGGCGGGTCTCTATTGTGGCCGCGCCCTGAATATAAACCTTAGTTATGATCTAAGGTTTCAGCTGATCTCAGCTGTCATGACGTTAGCCGGAGCTCGACTTGGCCGCAGAACAAGGAGGAAAAGCCGCGCCTCCGTCTGGAGGGGCTGGTTGAGCGTATCCAACCAAATTCCAAAGGAATCAAAGATTGGGTCCTTTCTAGGACTTAGAGAGATGAAAGGAAAAGGTCGGCTTACTGAGACGAAGCGCGGAAGGTCAAGGGATAAATTGGAGAAAAGAGGAAAGGTGGATCAATGGGCCCCAATCGTTGTAAGTTGGCGTTGGTGGTCAAATACAACAATATTGGTGGGCTTGGTAACTGATCTGGGGGATCCTTCCTGGTAGGAAGGTTCCCCAGTACTTATACCCCAGTTGTGCTGGGCTGACTTGTGGTCCGATGCCTACTGGACCATCTATCCTTCTGGGAATCTCTAAGGAGGTCCCAGGCGGGGTTCACTCGCTCACTCAAGGTCAATACCCGAGTCCTTCAACATCAATGTGCTCACTCGAGGGCTCCAGGCCCTCTCTTACTTGGTTGCAGGCCGCCCGCGCTTGTGGCGGCCCAAGGGTTGTCGTCGCCTGCGCTGTCTGGACTAGTAGGCGGCTGACACTCGCCCCCCCAAAAAAGCACTGCTCTGATTGGAGTAGTGCCAGGATTGCGACGCTTGGCGGCCCAAAACTTCCACAGCAACACATCTGCGTTAAGGATTGAGCTCTTCAGCAGCCATTTATCATGGTCCGCCGACAGACCTTTAAATCGCGTCAGGTAAAGACGACAGGCTTGACCTTAGATCCTTGTAAGCTTTTCGTCAAGAATCCGGAACGCAACGTTATTGTCTGTTACCTCGGGAAGCATATCCAGAACAACAGGAGGAGGAGGCTTGACCTCGTCTCCAGCAACAACATATTTCTTAAGCAAGCTAACCGGGAACGTAGGATGTTTAAGGTCAAATCCTTCCGTCAAAAAAACTTCAACGGCGTTCCGCCCGTGCAGAGCTTTAACAAAAAACGGCCCCAAAAACGCGTCTTTAAGCTTGCGGTTGCCACCCAAATTCTGGAAATTCACAGTGGAGACAAGCACTCTGTCGCCAACACATATGTCATGGTCGCAGTGTGTCTTGTCCCACCTCTCCTTGTTATACGCAACGGCCTCCGCCAGGCATGAGCTGGCTTGCTCTTCAGCACGTAGCATCATCTCCTGAAACCGTGCAGCCAATGGGTGAAGAGTAACTGCCTTACTAAGAACCAAGTCCCGCGGCATATGCCGAATCCAACCGCGTTCCAGCTCAAACGGCGTCTTACCCGTGCTGGAATAGACACTGGAATTGTACGCGTGTTCCAACTCCGGTAGCAATGAGACCCAATCGTGGGTATAACCCTCACTATCCTTGAACTGCAGCCCAAACGCGCATTACCGACAGATCATATCCTCCAACGTCTGGATCATCCGTTTGGCTAGCCCGTCTGTCTGCGGGTGGTAGGCCGTAGAGAACAACAACTTTGTCCCCATAAGCTGGAAAAGGCTCTTCCAAAACTCAGAGGTGAACTTGGGGTCGCAATCAGTAATGATGACCTTAGGGCATCCAACATCATGGATAACCGAATTCCAGAACAAAAGCGCAACATCCAGTGCCGTGTTCTCCTTATAGCAAGGCAAGAACCGTGCCCGCCTAGAAAAACGGTCTACAATAACCAGAACGGCGTTAAAGCTGTCCTTACCCCCCGGCGGCAGCGCAGTCACAAAATCCATGTTGATTACTTCCCAATGCTGCTTAGGCTCCTCGATAGCCTGCAGCAACCCAAACCGCTTGCCCGTCGCTTTATTAGCCTTCTGGCACCGGTCACAGCTGGAGCAGTACTTCTCCACACAAACGGTCCATCCCGGCCACCAGGCTAACACCCGCAACCGCTCCACCGTCCGATCTTTTGAAAAATGGCCTGCCGCAATGTTATCGTGGCACTCGTGAAGCATAAGGCTAATATGCTCTTCCTCAACCAGGACCAACGCACAATGATTTCCGGTGCGATGGTAAAGAAGGCCATCCAAGAGAATAAAACGGCCGGCGTTGAAATTTGCCTTCCAGGGGTCTTCCAACTGAGAAACCAAATCGGGCTGCGGGTACTTAGACCAAAGAATCCCAACCAGGGCCGCTGTGTTTCTGTTCCCATCGTAGCTACGCTCGACGGAGTCCCAAAACTCGTCGGATAACCCACTAACACTGATAGCCATGATGGGAACCTCTCCCGTAACATCCTCTTTGTCAGACGCCGGGTTATCACTGTCATTTGGTAAAGCCCACCTGGACAGCCCATCCGCGTTCTTATGGACCAACCCATCTCTATGCACAATTTTCATCAAGCCTCGCCATTCCTGTATAGAAATTTGCCAGCGCATCATGTGCCGACTTGGGGTTCTCATGTTAAGTAGGGACTTTAACGCAACACAGTTGGTAATAACCGTAAAAACACATCCGTCCAAATAATAATAAAGCTTCTCTAGTGCCCAGACCAGGCAGAGGCACTCCAGCTGCGAGGCACCGTACTTCTTCTCGGATTCCTTCAGCTGCCGCGAGATAAAGCAAATTGGGCCCTCCTGCTCTTTATCACCGATCATCTGAATCTGGTGAAGGGCTGCGCCAATGCCCTCCATACAAGCATCAACGTACAGAAGGAAAGGCCGGCGCGAGTCCGGATGGAACAGCAGCGGCGCCGTGGTAAGAGCAACACGTAACGCCTTATACGCTTTAACCCTCTCCAGCGTCATCTCAAAGGCCACATTAGGGCTGCAGATCTTGTATAAACAAGAAGCCATAAGGTTGAAATCCTTTATATGGAGGCGGTAATAACCTGCGAAGCCCAGAAAGGACTGAAGTTCTCTAACTGAAGCAGGGATAGGTTTCAGGAGGACAGCCGCCACACGGTGTTGATCAATTCCTAGTGACAGGCCATTAACAATATGCCCCAATGCTTTCAATTCCGAAAAACCAAAAGAGCACTTGGTCAGCGAAATCTTCATACCCATCGCAATGACCTTCCGGAGAACAATGCCCAATTTAGCCAAATGTTCCTCCCAAGTGTTAGTGAAAACAATGATGTCGTTGATGTAGATAATCAGACACAGCTCACTCAGCTCCATACGGAACTCCGTATCCATCATGCGCTGGAAGTGAGACGGCGCGTTTTTTATGCCGAAGGGCATCCGCAGGTACTCATGAATTCCCATGTGAGGAATGATGCGCAGGAACTGTCTGCTATCTTTGCTAACCGTGTTCTGGTGGAAGCCCTTCAGAACATCCATGCAAGTAATGTACTTAGCCCCATGGAGCTTAGTCAAAGACTCAGTGATCTTTAGCATTGGGTACCGGTCGGGAGTCGTATAGGTGTTCAGAGTGCGAAAATCGCCCACCAGTTGAGACTTCTCTTTATTCCATACAATAATTACCGGGGTTGTGATAGAAACCCCCTCATTGGATCCTACTTTGCGTAAAATGCCCATCCTGACCAACAGTTCCACATGCTCTTCGATAGCCGCTCTGGTGCGCGGGCTGGCCGGGTAGGTAGACTTACGCAGCCCCAGGGGATAAGGCTTATCCACGGTAAGAGTGATTTTGACCTCATGGCCTTGGATCGACCCAAAAGGCTGGTCCGTTGTAGCAAAGGCCGCTTTGTTTTCTGACAAGGCTCGGAGGAGCTCAGACCGTTGCAGCTTGGTGATCTCGCCACTGATCTTGCAATCCCGTAGAACCTCTTCTTCAAAGGAGAGCGCCACCTCGTGCTCCGGAGTTATCAAATTGATAGTTTCATCAAAGTCAAAGGTGCGGTTCCCAATGGTGAAGCGCCGCTTATCGGAATTCAACAGGGAGATTTTATAATGGGACAAGTAATCATTACCCACAATAAAATACTGTGCAGACATGTTGTCCATTACCACGAACTTCATAACCATTCGCACATTCTGTAATACCAAGCGTATATTAACAACGCCCAAAGGAACCAGCGCTCCTGACGCGCTGTGGAATTTTCCAGGCTGAATGGGCAATATGAACTTCTCCCACCCGGGACAGAAGCGGGCCAAGTAACCTTTACCGACCACCAAGCGGACCGCGCCACTATCCAGCAGGACCAGACAGTCCTTGTCACAACAAGTCATCTGAACCAAATTGTTCCTACCACGGGACGTGTTGACAGCGGCCGTGCTACTAGAGATAGCCCCAATAATTGGGCCGTCACCCTCATGGTCGCTGCCTTGTTCTGTCGCGGGGTCAGCCTCGGGCTCCTCGTCGACACTGTTAACATTCTTGGGACATTTGCGGGAGGTATGACCCGTTCCTTTGCACGAATAACACTTAACATCCGACAAGGGAGCCTTACCCTTATCTCCCACCGCACTTGGCGGCTTAGCAGGGGCGGCTGGGGAGGTCGGCGTACTCTTGGGAGGGAAACGGCAAAGGCCAAGGCGGGTCTTATCGCAGAGGTCCTCCAAGATGTTAATGAAGGAGCTCAGATCCTCATCCGGCTTTTTCATAGCATTCTTGGCCGCGTACTCAACCTCGTTGTCCATAAGGTTTAAAAGTTCAAAATTTATGGAATCGTTGTCAATCGTCGGCTCAAAGCAACGGAGCCGATTGTACTGGCGCATGACCCACTGCGCCGGTGCAGTCTCACCAGGAATGAACCTGTCGGATGAAAAGGCATTTTGCTTCTTCCGTTTCCATGCGGAGTGACCAAATTTCTTACAAATCTCCCTCTTCCAAAACGCCCAGGTAGTGTCATGGTGAGAAAGCCGCATTGTTTTGTACCACAACAGTGCCGTACCCGTGAGCATTGTGAGGAGCTTCAAAACAATAACTTTGTCATCTACGTGGCTGTCCTTATGTGCGGTGTCTATCAACTGCACAAAACGTAGGTAATAATACTCACCTGCCCCCGAGAAGGTAGGCCAATCTGACTTAGCAATTGCCATGTTCAGACGCTTCTTTAATTCAGGGTCAATGCCTCCCTCATCCCGCTGGGGAGGCCGAGCCAAGGGGGCATAGGGGTGAGCATGGGCGAGATGGGGAGGGGCATTGCGGCTAGGAATGGGTTTAACAGCTGCCTGGACTGTGTCCAACAGGCTAGAGATCTCTTCCCGCAGGCGGGCTCCTTCCGAGCGGTATTGACTCATTATCCTGTCGATTTTCTCATTTAGCTTAAGGAAATCAACACGCTGATTCTCACTCTGTTCCTCAAGCTTTTGTATGACATCGCTATTGGCCTGTGACTCTTGCGGCGAGGAGCTTCTCTGCTGGAGACGGTCAAACAGTTTATGCTCGAGTTGGAGGAACTTTTGGTCAAAGTAGCCTGTCCACTGCGGGCCCGGTGCTTCAACCTTGGCAGGGGGAGAATCATGCCAAGGTAGGCGCAATATATGTTGTTCCAACTCAAAGATCCGGGCGTGCAATCTCTGTACCTCATGTATAAGCTTGTTGTCGCTGTTATTAATTGCGGCTCACAATATCAGAAACCGTGATATCAAGCGCATTCTGCACAAAGGCTTTTATCCTAGACTCCATGCCATCAGTGTCACCACTCCGCTCTCCAAGCCTCAGCTTTTCCACCGTATCTTCTAGCTCATTCACCCGTGCGTTCAGGGTTTGGACCAACTCAACATTTCCGGTAACAGAAGCAGCAATAGTATTACTAGTTTGAGACAGACCATGAATAGAAAACTTAACAGACTTAAAATTATCGTGTATAATATCTTTAAGAAGGTGAACATTATTAGACACAGGAGTGGAAACATCTTTGTGTACTGATTTGACTAGGGAGGAAATAGAGGAATCGGTGTGAGACATAACTCAACGGGTATTGCCGTCAACAACTTTCTCAATCTCAGCAAACATCTGCTTGAGTATACCTGTGGCGTCCACCAGAGTAAGTGGCGCTAACAAGGCCCTTGGTTTTGGGTCCGCGACTGATTGATCGCCTGATAGCCGCCCTGGATTGTTTGGCTCATGCGAAACAGTTTGTCGTATATTGACGTTCTGTAGTTGCGACCGCCCCTCATGCGACCGTTCTGTCCCAGTCCGTTCTGGCCCGGTCGGGGTCAAGCTGCTTGCTGAGCCGCTCCCTGTGGCCCGTTTGCCAGAGGCGCTGTTGGAGGGGCCTGTTGGCGTACAAAGGCTGCTGGGCGGTTTTGGCCCCGAGTCCGTCGGCTGGGGATGCTTGCCGGGTTGTTCGCTGGGTGGTTTGGCTGTCTGTTTGCCGGGTGGTTTGGGTGGGTCACGTGGGGATTCCATCCCTCCGTCAGAGACAACAGAATTTCCCGGCTGATCAATCATTCGAGGCTGTTGTGAGTCGTGATAGCTTGGTCCCGCAGGAGTATCATTGACTCCTGGTTGTTGCCCGCGCAAGCCTCCAGGAACACCTGTTTGAAGCGCAGGTGAGTTTGCAGAAGAAGCTCCGTTGTTGGGTTCCAACCGAGGCAGGCCGCTGCCACGTTTAAACTCGCCGGCCGGGACGAGGGGGGGTTTCGCGGACCTAGTAGACGAGGCATGAGACCCAGTTTTACTGCTGGTCTTCTTAGGAGGGGTCATGGTATTAATCTCGAAAGACTCACCTGCTGGTTCGGTTACAACAATAATAGATTCGACGCTATCCGGAGATTCTCCCCGTACCGTGCTGTTGAGACGGATCGGTTCCTCAAGGGTGAGGATTCTTTCGAATTCCACCGTGGAGCCTCTATTGGATGTCTCGCGGGATCTGACGTTGTCGATTAACCTGGCAATCACTGGATGCGCGGGACAACTTGCAGTAGAGAGAGCAGGATCGATACCAGTGGCCACCGGAGATTCCTGGGTTATTGCAGGGTCACAATGGGCAGTAGTGGAGGTAGTTGACGGGGGTACAGTATCGGCTATATTGCCGGTTCGTCTGAACAATTGATCAAAAAGATCCGCGACCTCGGTGGATCCTACTGGGGGAGCGGAGTTTCGTTGGACTTGTTCTTCTCCGGGGGCAGACGCAGGTCTTGGACGGATTGACTGAAAAAAACTATGCAAGGAAGTTTGTCGTGAAGACACTAGCAAAAAAAGATCCTTGTTAGGATCGGATTTCCCTGACTTGTGGGAAAAACCAAAACTTACTACTGTTACTGGTAGAAGTTTTTTGCGAGAGAATGGGTTTGATTTTTGGGACTCGTGTCTTACGATCGAACCTAGAGAGGAAGAAAAAATCAAATCACACCGGTAAGTGGATGATAATCGGGTAGATATAGGCTCAGGAAAAGGAAATTTCCCGATGAGGCCCCCAAATGTCAGGGCGGGTCTCTATCGTGGCCGCGCCCTGAATATAAACCTTAGTTATGATCTAAGGTTTCAGCTGATCTCAGCTGTCACAACGTTAGTCGGAGCTTGACTTGGCCGCAGCACAAGGAGGAAAAGCCGTGCTTCCGTCTGGAGGGGCTGGTTGAGTGTATACAACCGAAGTCCAAAGGACTCAAAGATTGGGTCCTTTCTAGGACTTAGAGAGATAAAAGGAAAAGGTTGACTTACTGAGACGAAGCGCGGAAGGTCAAGGGATAAATTGGAGAAAAGAGGAAAGGTGGATCAATGGGCCCCAATCGTTGTAAGTTGGCGTTGGTGGTCAAATACAACAATATTGGTGGGCTTGGTAACTGATCTGGGGGATCCTTCCTGGTAGGAAGGTTCCCCAGTACTTATACCCCAGTTGTGCTGGGCTGACTTGTGGTCCGATGCCTACTGGACCATCTATCCTTCTGGGAATCTCTAAGGAGGTCCCAGGCGGGGTTCACTCGCTCACTCAAGGTCAATACCCGAGTCCTTCAACATCAATGTGCTCACTCGAGGGCTCCAGGCCCTCTCTTACTTGGTTGCGGGCCGCCCGCGCTTGTGGCAGCCCGAGGGTTGTTGTCAGCTCCGGTCTCTTATGTGACACGGAGTTGATGGGTTTGAGGTACACGCTGTAGCGGCTTGAGTAGCGGCCAGCGGTAATAATTGCCACACTATAACCTAAAAAGGCCAATGGGAGGAAACCACGCCTCAACGCTATAATGCGGAGGGGCTAGCACCCTTATGTAAAGGGGACGCGGCGAGATTACTCGAGCCAGGCGCCGTGGCTACACAAGGTATGAGCGTCTTGTCTTCTAGGATACAGGTGTTATAACACCCACCTGTACCTAGGGGAGAAATACACAAAGAGGAAAGCGGTAAAAGAAGAGAGTTAGTAGACTATATTATAAACCCCACTCACTTTATGTTTCAAAGTAAGGTTAGCAGGTTTGTATGTGTAATAATCTTGGGGGGAAATCTCTCCAGGGGAAAGATCCCCCCTTTTATATTACAGGATCAGCTCCCTCCTTTGAGTCAAGGTCCTGAGGGATCCTTAACTCCAAGGAGGAGTGAACACGGAATTCAGAAGGGGATTTACATAAATATGTGTGTAATCACCCTATTTGTACATATATTAAGCTTAATCAGGATAAATACACAGAGAGATAAGATTGTCTCTCTCTGTATAAACAGATATGTAATCAATGTGAAATAAGCTTAATTACATAATCAAAATAGTGTGAAATATGTACTAAATACATAATAATAGTACATTGAAATAAAAGGTACATAATTAATGTAATGACAGGGGATTTTAACTTTATGTACATGAGTCAATCATTAAAGAAGTCTTTAACCATTAGGCTATAAGACATGTACTCTGCATTGTAGACACATTGACTTAGTGTCTCAGTGTCTGACAGTTGTTGTCGCCTGCGCTGTCTGGACTAGTAGGCGGCTGACAAACCTTTCTGGTGACGCACAAAGGTATTGTGCATTCTGTGGTTCTTCGTCCGAACACATGTGTAGCGCAACACGGAACCACTTCCGGAAAAGGAAAGTTATGAAGGAGCATCTTGACTGTACATGACCTCGATATGGTAAACTACTCAAAAATGCAGTGTTGACATGTCCCTACAAATGGATGTATACATTGTCAACCACTCAATCATGTTTACAAACCTACCAATTGTGAATTAGGCATGCAACCAGATTCCGAGCGGCCTCTGGGAAGAGCCTGCGGTACAGTGCCTTGTCCATACCGATACCCCTCAATATGTTAAATGGGCATGTACCAGGACATAAGAATGTGGTCCCAGGCGGCCTTCAACTTGCTTTGATCTGGGAATTCCTTGCCCGGAGTCAAACAATGCCTTCATCACTTGCGAATCAACCCCTGCTTTTTCTCAAGTTTGGAAATGTTTCCAATTGCCCTATGTATAGACTGTTAGGTGCCCGCAGAAACCGTTTGGGTATAATATGTCTTGAGTGGGAATTGAACCCTGGACCTGGGTAATTCCTATATGTATTTGCAAGAGTTGGCTATTTTCCAGAGTGGTGGCATGTGTGGTTGGTTAGGTGACTCATGCCTACCCGCTGTACACAATCTTGTCTAGACTCTGCCTTGTGCATGGGAATCTGGAGATGTGATATAGGTCTCCTCAGCTCGCTAGCGGGGCAGCGGTTGCTTTTTACTCTCCTACCTAATTTTTCACTATTTCTCAACTCCTCACAAATTCAGTGATGAATAAAAACACAACGCTTGTTGCTGATACCTCATCCGGATAATTGACTGTAACTGCTTGAATATTTATCTGATCTGCATGGGACATAGGGTCTCTCATCGCACCAGAATCTGCGCCGGAAATAGCAGTAAGCTATTAGACAGTCATAGCCAATGTTTGAATCAGTAGTCATGAACGTTAGTACAGGCATGTTGCTGGACATTTAAGTGGTCCGGTTTGAGGCCCTGTCATCACATACGCATCCTACACATCTCCTTGGCTCATTTCCTGTGCACATACCATTATTATAGCCTTTTTTCAAACCTATTACCATGACACTGTTCAATCTCACACTCCGATCCACCACATTTGTTGCGGACACACCCCGAGCCAACAAACGTGGCCTGCATAAGGTCTCCCATTCTATACCCTGGACCTGTTGGTTGTCAGGGATAGAGCCAATGCATGGCACTGAGATAGATGTTTTTACTCCAGCTCCCAAAGAATCAGGCACCAATGCTCGCTCGTGGCTTTGTTTCAAGGGCAGATTCACGGCCTCAAGGACATCATCAAGGCCGGTGGTTAATGCACAAGCTTTGGGTTATTATCACAAGATCCCGCTCAGGTACCGTCTCCCTTATCCTCAATTGAGTGGCGACTTACAGGTGGTGAAAATCGTTGACAATCACGTTCTTATGATAGACCCAAATACTGTTCAGGTAAGAACCATTTGATTTTCATTGATACCATGTACTGACTCAACTGTTTGACAGTCGTATCAGTATAGTTGCACCAGTAACAGTCAGTCAACCCGCGCTTCATTGTTACAATTGCAGCACAGATCTGTAGTTTGGGTCAGCGCCCAGCTTAAGGACATCCAGGAATTCAACATTAAGCTCAACATAAGTTTCTCCGTAATCTGAACAAGGTGATCTGGACCTTAACAATCCGTATGTTTCAGGTACAAGCAATGTTTTTGGCATAAGTTAGTAGTCTTTCAAGATCCGAGCCCGGTTCAAAGGATCAGTTTTTTTTCTGCTGGGAGTGGTTTCTATTAAAATCATTTTTTCGTCCCTGTCATATTCTTCTACATGTCATGTGCTCTTTGTTCCAGCAATCTAGGTGGCTTGCAGGGGTGTCCTGGGCACTGATCCAATAACATATCCTGTTCAGGGCGCACCCCCGCAGGATAATCCAGTTGATAATCCAGAACTATACAAATCAGCATATTGTCAGAGTCCTTGAACTGTTGGACAGAAATCCTGATCATGCCATTACTAAAAAGTAATTTTTCCCGGATCAATTCCATATGCTTTATACTGTTCAATGTGCCTCAAGAATGATTCAACCAGTGTTCTAATATGTAATATGGGGGTTACTAAACGTACCCGGGTATTTCCGCGTTTCTACCCGGTTTTTGCGTACCCCCTTTTCCGCGTACGTACCCGGTTTTTTTCTATTCATTTCTACGCGATGCAAATAGGCTTAAAATTCATCTAAAATCCTGAAAAGAATTATGACACATTCAAAATTCCAAAAAAGCAACTTTAAATGATTTAATTAATTTTTTGCATACTCCCTTTTCCCCAGTGTGTACTAGGGGAATATCTTTTTTGTTACATGTACCAGGGTCCCAAAAAATTGAGGGAACATTTAAACATGCATTAGAAACTTCCTTTGAAATTTTTGAGAGAAAAAAATAGGCGCGTGGTGGGTACATGGTGTGCTTAGTAGAAAAATGACTGCTACATGTACAACTTTTTTGTTACACATTTAAAGAGTCTAAAAATGTCAAAAATGTTTCTATAGTGCTTATTCTGTGCGCCATTAAATTTATAGCAATGGGGTAAACACCAAACATGAGATATAGGGGGGCCGGGCAGCCTTAATAGGAACAATCTGCCTAATTATTGAATATTTTTTTTGATAAATTTCCCAGAAGTCTAAAGACTCAAGGGGTTAAATAATGATGCATATTCTCTGCGCTCTGAAACTTTTGGCAATATTGGTACCTCAGAACATGAAATATAAGGGGTGTGTGGTAGTCATATTGCCTTACTGCGCACCCCTTATATCTAATGTTCTGGATACCAATATTGCCAAAAGTTTCAGAGCGCAGAGAATATGCATCATTCTATAACCCCTGCAGTCCTTAGACTTCTGAGAAATTTATCAAAAAAGATATTCAATAATTAGCCACATTGCTCCTATTAAGGCTGCCCGCCCCCCCTATATCTCATGTTTGGTGTTTACCCCATTGCTATAAATTTAATGGCGCACAGAATATACACCATAGAAACATTTCTGGAATTTTTAGACTCTTTAAATGTGTAACAAAAAAGTTATACATGTAGCAGTCATTTTTCTACTAAGCACACCATGTACCCGCCACGTACCTATTTTTTTCTCTCAAAAATTTCAAAGGAAGTTTCTAATGCATGTTTAAATGTTCCTTCAATTTTTTGGAACCCTGGTACATGTAACAAAAAAGATATTCCCTTAGTACACACTTGGGAAAAGGGGGTATGCAAAAAATTAATTAAATCATTTAAAGTTGCTTTTTGGAATTTTGAATGTATCATAATTCTTTTCAGGATTTTAGATGAATTTTAAGCCTATTTGCGTTGTGTAGAAATGAGTAGAAAAAAACGGGTACGCACGCGGAAAAGGGGGTACGCAAAAACCGGGTACAAACGCGGAAAAACCGGGTACGTTTAGTAACCCCCATGTAATATTACTGTGTTCATGTGCAACATGGTGTTGGTGGGCTAGATATATGTTCCCCAAGGTACTCAAGGGCAGGGATCTTGAACCAACTGAGGTATTTATTTTGGAAGAGTAGAAATTCCTAAGCCACCAGGCAAAAGAACTTCCGTGATGCCTTGTACACATGTAAGTTCTTTTGCCTCTGACTTTTGATAGTTTGAACCATGTCTAGAACAACCCCAGCAATACACATTCCATTGCCCATTGTCTATTGAGCAGCAACACACATGATGCATAGGTTATTCTACATCTACGCAAAGCAGGCCCTGTCCTTAAGCGACGCAGGGATGTAGAAATTGTTTGTCTGTTACACTTACAAATTCCAGTGGATGTGACCCTTGGGTTTGTCATTGCATGTTGCACACCATTTTTGCGCATACCCTATCTATTCAAAAGATTACCGGCTATAGGCCTTAGGCATTGGCACCGACAACTGCCCTGTGTTCATTGGCACTTCTTTAAATTGGGATCTTTGCTCAAGTTTTTTTTCTCCACCCTTTATCAAACCTTTCTGTGTTAACTATGAAGATCCAAGGGTGTGAATTGATCAAGATCATGTCTTACAAACCTGAGACTCAAACATACATGATCACCATCCCACCGGAGCTTAGGAAAACTGGGTCCGGCGCCAAGGAAGAATACATGTCCCCGGAGTACGACTTGGCGGTTCAAATTACGGTCAGAGGAGGCGAACTGGTGGAGATCGGACAGTGGATTTTGTACAGCGGGGAATTGTTTAGTCAAGTCAACGGCAAAAATACTGTTGTGGTTGTACACGTCGCTAACATCAGCCCAACACCCCCACCTGATTTTTGTCATTTGGCTACCAAGGGACCGGTTGTTGATGGTGAGGTGGACTTTTGTCACGGCGTTGTTTCACCACTCCAACCTATAGTTAGGGATTCAATTGTCAGTTGATTTTCCTAGATTTTCCTACGTAAGGAACTGGACTCCAGATGACTTGGTATTGAGTAAAGACTGGGACCTTGTTTCTTCAGGTGCCAAAACATCTGTTTGAATTCCATGTTCACCCTTTATGCCACAAGAGCAAGGTCTATGTTTGTGCTTGTTTGGCTCAGAGTACAGTTGATAGTGACATGGCACTATTATCGGTGAGTATTTATATTGGTAAATGCAGCAACCAGTTCCGACGCTGAAACCAAGTCGGCAGTGTATCTCAATGCTTCAAAACATTGTGTAGTAACATCTCTTGACTATGCTGTGCTATGCCCAATAACCGCTCGATCAATCCTTTTAGAACAATAGAGGAATTGATCGCAGATCCTTTTAGTTTGTACATACCTGGTGTCTGTGGGGAGCGGCTGATACAATGAGACAGTTAGCTAGCGCGGATTGGTTGTGTCGGTGAGTCTATGGGTTGAGTTGTGTGAATGCCGCATCAGATGCAAGAGCAACTTATGGACGCATGTATTTGTTTCCATCTCCAGGTTCCGTAAAATATATGTATTAGCAGTGGTGTGCCCTGAGCTTGGGACCGTCAATGGCAATATTGAAGTCACAAATTTTATCCAAAAGGACACCACTAAGACTGACATCTCCGGTTGCAGGTATGGTTATATATATTTGGGGTGATTCAATCTGTGCTCTTTAGTCAACTGCGATGGGTGGACTTCAGATGTTCACAGCAACCCTAAAGCCTCGTTAATTTTGATTCTGAATTGTTGACTGTTTTGGGGGAATAACAATGGCATCATGGATATATCCCAATCAATGGACATTTTGCAGAGGATCGGAAAAGAGACAAAATGGAGTCAATGTCCAGCTCCGGCGTTCAACAAACAATTAACGCCGGGCTCAAATTGTAAATTGTTACCAACTTCGGTCATTGCCACACACCGCTTTGCCCGTTGCTCATTGCCTGTAACTGTTTAATATTGAGTGAACGTGCCTCAAACTACCACATCTTGATTCGCGCAGCCATCCTCTCGGCCAGTTACCATTACTTTATTTCTGTCAAGAGTTTGTATCTTGACCAACACGAAAGTCACTGTTCACTTTTCCTAACTGATTTTAATACCCCTTCACCCTGTTTGCTGGTGGCATCTTACATTCCCAAAACATTACTGCCTTGATTCTAAACCTAACTGTTAATAATTGCCCCAAACTCAATGCCTCTGAACAAGGCTGGAATCGTGACGAAATCACTGTCTCAGAATAACGAGCAATATATTATGCAGGAGTTTGTCCATGAAATTCCGCACTCAACAGGGCAATGTATTGATCCATGTCTTAGATGTCAGTCTTTGCACTGGACTCTCAAACGGAACCTCGCCAATCGGCGTTTGGACCGTGCGCAATATCCATTGTGTTGCCAAATGGGAGCAGCTGTCCTTCCAACGGAGTATGATACAACATACCGAAAGCTTCTGAAAGATCTATTAACAGGATAAGCCCAGGTCGGTATGCTTTCTATGATGCTAAAGGTGTTGCATTGGTGTTGATGGTTGTTATTTCACAGAGTCAATCTCCTTCCAGCGGTGCATTTGGAACTATAATAACGCACTGTCATTTACCTCTCTTGGAGCGCAAGTAGACCGTTCTACTCAAGGACCGCTAGGTATTTTCAGTTTCATGGTCAAGGGAGCTTTGTATCATAATATGTGATCGCTCCGGCCACCCAGTCATGAGCAGGCTGGCTTTTCCCAAATATATGTTGTGGGCAACGGAGACAAGGAAGAGGCGGAGATGAGGGTTTGGAAATCAGGATCAATGCTCAATGCTGGTCTCATGTTAAAGCTTCAATCCATGATGTCCGCAATAAATCCTTATGCGCAAATGTATTGCCAAGTGTCGGCAATCACCGGGAGTTCACCGACAGCTCAGTTGGTTTTGCGCAATGTGACACATCATAACTTTAATCCAAAGACGTACAATAAGCCTTTGGTACAGGAAATTGTGATGGTCGTCCACGATCCAAAAGACAATAGGATAGAGCCGCGGGATGTGGTGCTGCACACAAAAGCAGGTCAAATTGTTCGGATCACGGACAAGCACTGCAGGTATCTTGCGCTGCGGTACCGAATCCTTTTCCCCCACGGCCAAGGAGGATGGGTTTTCCAGAGCCCCAGTACTTCAATTAGGAGAAGTAAGCCTGTGAGATTTGCCTAATTAGTATGAATACTGATTGCTTTTATGTTATTAGAAATGAATATTACGCAGACCAAGTGGTACGCATCAATGCTATTTGCGAAGCCAGGAAGATTTAACCAGTTCCATTGGGCAAAGTCACTTTTCCAAGAGTTGGTTGTTGATCTGTACATTTGCGTGGAAAGAGGGCGGCTAGAGTTTGTTCGTCAGAATCAGGGCAAATTAAAAGCGGATTTGTACAAGGGCATTGAGGAAGCAATTTGCAACAAACTGGACATTACAGGCAGGAAATTCATATTGCCTTTGACTTTCATTGGGTCGCCAAGACACATGATACAAATGTATCAAGATTCTATGGCAATTGTGGATCATTATGACAAACCATCCCTGTTCATGACAATGACAGAGAATCCTCAGTGGCCTGATATTCAAACTGCCCTTGACCCAGGGAAAAAAGCTTCTGACAGGCCTGACGTTGTAACTTGCGTGTTTCGGCTGAAAATGGAATGCCTCATTGAAGATTTGACCAAAATGCACCGCCTTGGACGAGTCCAAGCCCACGTGTTTTGCGTTGAATTCCAGAAACAAGGGCTGCTGCATTGTCACATCATGCTGATGCTGCATCCAGCAGACGTGCCCCGCACAAGGGATGCTATTGACGCAATTGTGACGGCGGAAATTCCTTCCCAAGATACAGAACCAGATCTTTATAATGCTGTTAAAACACAAATTATTCATGGACCGTGTTCCACCGTCAGGGGATGTCTGGTTGACAGGAATTGTACCAAGGGATTTCCAAAACCTTGGCAGGAAGAAACAGTAGTGTCAGAAGATTCTTACCCTTTGTACCGGCGTAGAGACCTGGGCCTGAGGGTGATCAAGAATGGCCAGACTTACTCAAGCCAACACGTGGTGCCGTACAACAAGTACCTGCTCCTTAAGTACGACTGCCATATTAACGTGGAAGTACTATACAGCATCCACACAACCAAGTATCTGTTCAAATATATTTGCAAAGGTGTTGATTGGTCGGCGTTGGAACTTAAAGAGGCAGACAAAACCGTCAAGTTTGTTCATGGTCGTTACATTGGGCCTTGTGAGGGTGAGCTATCCATATCCAGATTCCATTTACACAAGCTTGGGCTGATGAAATGTCTGGTCATAGCGGTGCATCGTTTGTTACAATTTCCGATCACAGACCGGTATCCAGCAGTGATGCGTTTGGCTCTACACATGCCAGGTCAGCAGACCGTCTATTACAGAACGGCTAAAGGAGCTCGTCAACAAATGTTGTCAGGAATGGCCGGCATCACAACCTTAACCAAGTTCTTAGAGTTAAACATGAAGAATGCATTCGGATACGGCAAATTTGCACGGGAATTACTTTATACAGAAATACCGGACCATTTCTACTGGGCAAGGACAAAGGAATGGCTTGCTCAAGAAACGCCTTCAGACACAATTGGGCGGCTGTATTTCGCCAGTCCAACAGATGGAGAGCGATACTATCTACGAGTCCTTTTGCTTAATTTTTGAGGTCCAACGAGTTTTGAAGATCTTCAAACCGTTGGCGGAATCAGATACCAAACGTTTAGAGAAGCCGCCAAAGGGAGGGGTTTATTGATGAGTGACAAGCATTATGATGCATGTTTGGAAGAGGCGTCCTCTTGGATGCTGGGGCATGGTCTTTGAGCTGTCTTTTGCATGCTACTGGTCAACAGCCCTTCAACAAATCCCGATTGTCTATACTAGAAGTTTAGAGACAAATTGGGACACAATTGTGTATACAAGTTGCAAACGCTTCTTCCAATGATAGAACCATCCGCTGAGGCAGCTGCCAGTTTGTGTGACTTTTTGATTGACAAATGTCTCATTGCCAAAGGACGGACTTGGGACAGCGTTGGACTACAGCCGGTAACACAAATCAACTGGGACCTGTACAATTCCCATGCCTTTGCTTTGGGTGTTATCGGGAAACAGACGAGTTGGGCAGACGTAGATAGACTGAACCAAGGTCAGAAAACTATTTACAATCACTTTATCAGGAAGTTAGTGACTCAGCAGACAGTGCCCATGTTCATTGATGGGCCCGCGGGTTGCGGTAAAAGCTATCTACTTAACTCAATGATTGCTTATTGCAACGGCAACAGAATTGAAGTTATGGTTGTTGCTTCTTTGGGGGTCGCATTGATGGTCCTTGATGGTGGAGGGACCGCACACTCAAAACTCCAGATCCCACTTAAGGTGAACTCGTCTTCACACGCCAACTATGACCCGCGTACTGTATTAGGCCAGCAACTCCTCAAGCTGCGGGTTCTAATTTGGGACAAAATTACTATGACCCACCGCTCTGCTGTGGAGATGATTGACCGGTCCTTGAAAGACCTGCAAAAAGACAACTCACCCTTTGGAGGAGTACAGGTTGTGTTTGGAGGCAATTTCCAACAGACATTGCCAGTTGTACGAGGTGGCAACATTTTTGCCCAAGGAGCCGCAAGTTTGATTGCATTGTATTTGTGGTCCCATGTCTCACGGCTCAGGTTGTCGGAGAACATGCGGCTGGCGACAGGTGGCAGTTGTGGTGGAAATACAGACCTGCGCTCAAGGGAGTTTGGAAAGTGGTTGCTAGGTATAGGATCAGGGACTGGAATGAAATGTAATACAGAGGCTGTGGCCCTGGACAAAGTACACGTGTTCAGGAATTGACTCAAATTGGTGGTACTCGAAGAGTTGGTCAGGTTTGTTTATGGTGATCTAGGTTTGGTTCTTGACGTTGGCCGCGCTGAGATGAGCATAGGTTACTACATTTCTTGAGCGTTATTGACACCGTTAAACGTCAATGATGATTTGATCAATTCCCTTTGCCTCAACCGGCTTCTGGGGCGGTGTCTTGTGGTTCAAGCCATGGATCAAGTTCTTAGCAACACCAACAAGACAGTGGGTACGGAGATTTTGGCCAAGATTGTGTTGCCTGGATTTCCTCTACCTTTCCTCCGCTTGAAGGAAGGGATGCCGGTTGTTTGCCTCCGGAACCTGACAATAGGTACAGGCTTATGTAATGGTACTAGGTTGATAGAGGTCGCTATCCCTAAGGTTAGCATCATCCACAAACCGGATGAAGTGTTTGGAACGAAGTTTTCACGGTATCAATTCCCAATTAGCCCCACTTTTGCAATGACTATCAACAAGGCTCAGGGTCATACCCTAGGCCGTGTTGAAGTTTTTTTACCAAGACCAGTTTTTGCGCCCGGTCAGTTGTATGTGGCTTTGTCAAGAACCACAAGTGTTGACGGGCTGATGGCAGGCTTAGTGGAGGAAAAGAGCAAATTATGTGGCACTTCCAACGTTGTTAATCTAGGTGTTGTGAAAGAAGGGGTGGAGTAGTTGTGTTTTATTTGCAGGACTTCCGCAGTGTGTGTAGTAGTGTTTTGTGTGCTTGTGTATATTATGTAAAGGGTTTATTTTTTGTCTTCCTGATACTGTGTGAAATGTACATTATTGCGCGTGTGCATAGCGTGGGCGTGACAGGGTGGCGGTGGGGCATGTGCGTGGGCCACGGCGGAGCCGCGAGTTTACTAGGATTGTTAAAAAAATGTTGAAAAGCGCCCAAAGTTTCATTATGTACCTTTACTGACCACAAAACACCTAAACATAGCAGCTACAATCTGATCAGTTTCCAAATATCACTACTTTGGTAGGTTCTTAGTGTTTCTGCCACCATATCTCATCCCAGCGTGGGAGTTATTCTGCAATGTTATTACTAAAATGTTTAAAATCCCCCAAAGTTTCATTACCTACCTTTACTGACCACAAAACCCCCCAATGTAGCAGCTACAGTCTGACCGGTTTCCAAATATCACTATTTTGGTAGTTTCTTGGTGTTTCTGCCACTATATCTCATCCCAGCCTGGGGATCCTTCTGCCACATGGTTGGAATCCTTCTGCCACATGTTGAAGAAAATGTCTAGAGGCCCCCAAAGTTTCATTATGTACCTTTACTGACCACAAAACCCCCAAATGTAGCAGCTACAGTCTGATCAGTTCCCAAATATCACTACTTTGGTATTTTGTTGGTTTTTCTGCCACTACATCTCATCCGAGCACGAGAATCCTTCTGCCATATGGTTAGCAAAATTTTCACAAGCCCCCAAACTAGATCTCATCCCAGCGTGGAAATCCTTCTGCCATATGCTTACCAAAATGTTTAGTGCCAGAGGCACTATTCATAGTGCCAGAGGCACTATTCACCGTGCCAGGGCACCAGAGGCACTATTCACCGTGCCAGGGCACCAGAGGCACTATTCACCGTGCCAGGGCACCAGAGGCACTATTCACAGTGCCAGAGGCACTATTAACCGTGCCAGGGCACCAGAGGCACTATTCACAGTGCCAGAGGCACTATTCATAGTGCCAGAGGCACTATTCACAGTGCCAGGGCACTATTCATAGTGCCAGAGGCACTATTCACAGTGCAACCGTGCCAGGGCACCCAGAGGCACTATTCACAGTGCAGAGGCACTATTCATAGTGCCAGAGGCACTATTCACAGTGCCAGGGCACTATTCATAGTGCCAGAGGCACTATTCACAGTGCCAGGGCTCTATTCATAGTGCCAGGAGGCACTATTCACAGTGCCAGGCAGCATATTCATAGGCCAGGGCACTATTCACAGTGCCAGGGCACTATTCATAGTGCCAGGGCACTATTCATAGTGCCAGAGGCACTATTCATAGTGCCAGAGGCACTATTCATAGTGCCAGAGGCACTATTCATAGTGCCAGAGGCACTATTCATAGTGCCAGAGGCACTATTCATAGTGCCAGAGGCACTATTCATAGTGCCAGAGGCACTATTCATAGTGCCAGAGGCACTATTCATAGTGCCAGAGGCACTATTCATAGTGCCAGAGGCACTATTCATAGTGCCAGAGGCACTATTCATAGTGCCAGAGGCACTATTCATAGTGCCAGAGGCACTATTCATAGTGCCAGAGGCACTATTCATAGTGCCAGAGGCACTATTCATAGTGCCAGAGGCACTATTCATAGTGCCAGAGGCACTATTCATAGTGCCAGAGGCACTATTCATAGTGCCAGAGGCACTATTCATAGTGCCAGAGGCACTATTCATAGTGCCAGAGGCACTATTCATAGTGCCAGAGGCACTATTCATAGTGCCAGAGGCACTATTCATAGTGCCAGAGGCACTATTCATAGTGCCAGAGGCACTATTCATAGTGCCAGAGGCACTATTCATAGTGCCAGAGGCACTATTCATAGTGCCAGAGGCACTATTCATAGTGCCAGAGGCACTATTCATAGTGCCAGAGGCACTATTCATAGTGCCAGAGGCACTATTCATAGTGCCAGAGGCACTATTCATAGTGCCAGAGGCACTATTCATAGTGCCAGAGGCACTATTCATAGTGCCAGAGGCACTATTCATAGTGCCAGAGGCACTATTCATAGTGCCAGAGGCACTATTCATAGTGCCAGAGGCACTATTCATAGTGCCAGAGGCACTATTCATAGTGCCAGAGGCACTATTCATAGTGCCAGAGGCACTATTCATAGTGCCAGAGGCACTATTCATAGTGCCAGAGGCACTATTCATAGTGCCAGAGGCACTATTCATAGTGCCAGAGTGCCAGGGAACTATTCACACCTGCCACTGTGAATAGTGCCTCGGCACTGTGAATTTTGAGTTTTGGCAAACCAATTCCTTGGTTCCAAACCAATGAAAAAAATGATCTCATCATTGGTTTGGGACCGTATAGCTCCCTGACCTGATCAGGGGGCCAGCCCCCCTTGTCAATGGTTTGGGACTGTATAGCTCCCAGAGCTGACTGTGCCAGCCTTCCCAGCCCCCTGAGCTAGACCACTACACCCAGCTCACCCAGCTCCCTGCACCCCACCACTCCAGCCAGCCCACCCAGCTCCCTGCACAAGACTTATACCCAGCTCACCCAGCTCCTTCCCCACATACCTAAGCCCAGCTCAACCAGCTCCCCAAAACCCACCAATATAGCCAGCTCCCAGCCCACCCAGCTCCTAGATTACAAAAAACCAGCTCACCCAGCTCCCCAAACCAGCCAATAAAGCCAGATTCCAGCTCTCCCAGCTCTCTGCACCACATACCTATCCAGCTCACCCAGCTCCCCAAAACACACCAATACAGCCAGCTACCAGCTTACCCAGCTCCTGCATTACACACAAAAACCCAGCTCACCCAGCTCCCCAAACACCAATACAGCCAGCTCCCAGCCCACCCAGCTCACCCAGCTCCTTCATTACACACAAACACCCAGCTCAACCAGCTCCCCAAAACACACCAATACAGCCAGCTCCCAGGTCACCCAGATCACCCAGCTCCCTGCACAAGACTCATACCCAGCTCACCCAGCTTCCCAAAAAACACCAATACAGCCAGCTCCCAGCTCACCCAGCTCCTGCATTACACACAAAAACCCAGATTACCCCACCCAGCTCCCCAAAAACCACCAATACAGCCAGATTCCAGCCCACCCAGCTCTCCGCACCAAATACCTACCCAGCTCACCCAGATCCTGCACTACACACCTAAAGCCAGCTCACCCAGCTCCCCAAACCCCACCACTACTGCCAGCTCACCCAGCTCCCTGCAACACACTCATACCCAGCTCATCCAGCTCCTTCACCCCACACATACCAAAATCTGCTCTGTGCAATTCAACATTTATGTACCTAAGCAACGTTTTCTGCCCTTGCTTCACAGACAAATCAGCAGATATAGATGTGGTTTTAGAAGATATCTGCTGGAACTGTTGTTGATAGCCACCAAAATGGCACTGCCTTCTGCTTCATGGCAAACATGGGCAAGCTACACTAACTGTAGGATTTGTGTGATGTAGTGTAGCACAATTCAGCTAACATGGAAGGTAGTGCTAGTGGAATTCTGCTGAATGAGCACTACAGCTACGCGCACAGCACACAGACAAGCACCCCCTAAGCTGAGCAACAGCCAATCTCAGAAGTTTTTAGGCACATTTTGCTGCTCAATTTGCTGTAACCTAGTGTGAAGCAGCTTATAGGTGTGCTATCACTACAGGAAAAAGGGTGGCTGTTCCCAGGGGTTAGCTAACAATTAGTATCCCTGTAGTGTAGTTTAGGGTTTGATGAGCAGCTTTCTTCCAAGAAAGATTTTGATTTTATTCTGAGCTCCCTACTGTGAGACATGCAGCTCCTGCCATTTTGCTTTCAGCCCTTCATATTTGCCCCTCCACCCAATCCTCAAGAGGTATAAACAAATCTAAGTTCACTAAAACCTGTAACTCATGGAACTTTGGTTCAAGGGTTTCCCCTCATCAAAACCAAAAAAACCATGAGTTTTAACTCAGTAGGGCTGGCGCGAATCCCGCTAACCAGTACCCTAAGCCCCCATTGCCTTTGACACTCCCCTGTGGCTTTAAAGTGCCTAGGTGGGGGAGCGTGGGGGAAAACCGTTGGTGAAAATGGAGGCCCTATTTATATTCTTTTCTACTGGAAGGTCTTCCTTCCAGTTGGTAGGGTTTACAGCCCTTTTGACAGGAAGGGATTCCCTTCCGGTCAAAGGGGCTCTACAGCCTCTTTGACTGGAAGGATTCCCTTCCGGTCAAAGGGGCTATACAGCCTCTTCGACTGGAAGGATTTCCTTCCGGTCGAAGGGGCTCTACAGCCTCTTTGACTGGAAGGACTCCCTACCAGTCAAAGAGTGTAGCCCCTTCGACCAGAAAGGAATCCTTCCAGTCAAAGAGGCTGTATAGCCCCTTTGACCGGAAGGTAATCCTTCCAGTCGAAGATGCTGCAGAGCTTCTTTGACTGGTAGGGAGTCCTTCCAGTCGAAGAGGCTGTAGAGCCCCTTCAACCGGAAGGGAATCCTTCCAGTCGAAGAGGCTGCAGAGCCCCTTGGACTGATAGGGAATCCTTCCAGTCAAAGAGGCTGTAGAGCCCCTTCGACCAGAAGGGAATCCTTCCAGTCGAAGAGGCTGTAGAGCCACTTTGACCGGAAGGGAATCCTTCCAGTCAAAGAGGCTGTAGAGCCCCTTCGACCGGAAAGGAATCCTTCCAGTCGAAGAGGCTGAAGAGCCCCTCCGACTGGTAGGGAATCCTTCCAGTCGAAGAGGCTGTAGAGCCCCTTTGACCGGAAGGGAATCCTTCCAGTCAAAGAGGCTGTAGAGCCCCTTTGACCGGAAGGGAATCCTTCCAGTCAAAGAGGCTGTAGAGCCCCTTTGACCGGAAGGGAATCCTTCCAGTCGAAGAGGCTGCAGAGCCCCTTGGACTGGTAGGGAATCCTTCCAGTCAAAGAGGCTGTAGAGCCCCTTCAACCGGAAGGGAATCCTTCCAGTTGAAGAGGCTGTAGAGCCCCTTTGACCGGAAGGGAATCCTTCCAGTCAAAGAAGCTGCAGAGCCCCTTCGACCGGAAGGGAATCCTTCCAGTCGAAGAGGCTGCAAAGCCCCTTCCACCGGAAGGGAATCCTTCCAGTCAAAGAGGCTGCAAAGCCCCTTCCACCGGAAGGGAATCCTTTCAGTCGAAGAGGTTGCAGAGCCCCTTCGACCAGAAGGGGATCCTTCCAGTCAAAGAGGCTGCAAAGCCCCTTCGACCGGAAGGGAATCCTTCCAGTCGAAGAGGCTGCAGAGCCCCTTTGACCGGAAGGGAATCCTTCCAGTCAAAGAGGCTGCAGACCCCCTTCAACCGGAAGGGATTCCTTCCAGTCAAAGAGGCTGCAGAGCCCCTTCGACTGGAAGGCAATCCTTCCAGTCGAAGGCTGCAGCAATGGTGAAAGGCTGCGCTGTGCTACAAAAAGCGCCCGTTTTAGCGCAGCGCAGCGGGCACCCACTACGTGCCCGACCCAAAAAGCTGTGGCGCAGCCATAAACCGCTGCGCTACGGCTAAATGTAGCTCACTTGCGCTATTCCCCAGGTGAAAAAGCGCAAGCGCAGCGGGAAAAGCTGCGCTTTTGAGCTAATATAGTGCAGCGCAGCTGAAAAAAGCTTTTTGGCGCTAAAGTTGCGCTGCATGCGCTTTTCTGCTGTGAAAGCGCAATAGCGCAGCAGCTCTGATTTGTTTTGAGGCGGCAGCATAGCCCACAGTCGAGGTCTTGGATATGATGGATCCCAAGACCTCTGCTGTGCGCTGCAAGAGTCTCCGGAGAGGGTGGCCGCTGGCTTTGCAAATACCCCTTGGCTCCTCCAATTCATACATCCCGCTGTGGTTTGATACCTCAAGCTCTACTTCCCTCCCCTTCCTCAGTCTGTCGCCCCCATCATTTGTTCTTTCAGAGTTTTTGCTTCTGAATTTTTTTAGTTATGGCTGCCAAAGACAAAGACCCCAGACAATCAACCCTCCAAACAATCCCGACCTCGCCAGTGATCAACATCAATCAAACCGCAGATAATCTTCCCGTATGCGCACCCCAATTACTTGCAACTGTCTTGCTTGTCCTGCGAGCTCTGCTTTGGTCAAAAAAACATTCTATGGCGCAGAAAAGGTGTGCTCATCAGGTCGGTCTATTCTTTTGGTCCAAACAATCAAGCACTGCATTAGCAGCCACATGGGGCTGTGAAACAATGTTATGTATACTTTTCCTCAACACTGATTCATTGTTTATTTCAAAATCATCTGATGTCCCCAAATGAAATGATTTCACTTATTGAATTATATTTCTTCAGTGGCTGTGAGGGAGACTTTGCAATAGTGTCTGAATTAAACCTGATCTTAATGCACAGTCTGAGGCAAGCAGCGGCGAAGCCGCCCTAAAAGTCTAGTATAAGGAATGTGGACTTGGTTAGTAGTGCAGATCCATCTGGTTCAGTCTGGGTAGATCCTGCCTACATTGCTGGCCTGCTGAGGCAAGCCTGGGACATGTATGTAACAGGTGTGTTACAACAAAACCCTGTGAATTGGTCAAGGTGCCACCGGCACCGGCACAGGCACCACCAATCACCCAACAATACCACCAAACCACAAATCACCCAACAATACCAAAAAACCTCACTCCACCAAAATTCAAACTCATACTCACTCCACAACATCCACAATGGTTTCAACTCGATCACATGAAGAAGAAGCACTAGCCACAGGAGATGGAATAAGTCAAAGAGGCAGAAGGTGCAGCGGACAAGGCAGCATACAAGGTACGGGACAAGGCAGCAGACAAGGCGGCAGCAGAGGCGGCGGAGGACGTGGTGGCGGACAAGGCGGTGGCAGAGGCGACGGAGGACGTGGCGGCGGATGAGGAGGTGGCAGAGGCGGCGGACAAGGCGGCAGTCAAGGCGGAGGACATTGCAGTGGACAAGTCACCGGCGATGAGGGTGGAGAACTGGGTAGGGGGAATGGAGGTGGCAGAGGAGCTCTGCAAAATGACCAACAATCCGAATCAGAGTAACCACAAAATCAAACTGGAAACCAAGAACAAGAATCTCACACTTTTGAATTGACGTTGGAAAATTACGAGAGCCAGTTAAGCAAGTGGAACAAGACTCAACTCCAAAAAGTTTTAGAAAAGCAGACCAGACCATCAAACCAAATCCCAACCAATGTACAAGAGGCGCTCCAGTTCCACAAAAGAAACTACATAAAGTTGAAGTTGATGCTTGCATGCATTGGCAACATCTCTGAAAAGACCATCAACTTGTTTTTGTAAGTTTAACTAGATTAATATCATTAACCAAATCCGCATCAACTGAAAAAGTTCATGTATGGCATTCCTAGGGGCGAAAATCAACCACCACAAAAGAAAAGCAACTGGAATCGATATGTTGCATTAAGCATGGACAGTGGGGAGATACCAGGTCCGTAACTCTTATGTGAAATTGTTTTACTATCAAATGATTGATGAACATTGGACTCCAGTGCCTCCCAGAGGATGCTCAGAATAGTTTGGATTTCTTGGGATAAAGAAATACAAACTGAGAGAGAGGAAGAGAAAGAGAAAGAAAGAGAAGATCAGGCCTAGACTTTAAGTCTTTATTAATTGATCTGGGCTATTCTCAACCTGGAAAAGTGGGATGCCAGCTGTGCAAGGCCAAGAAAGAGTGCAACAGCCTCCACTCACAACAAGGAAACGTTGGTGGGATTCAGAAGTAGGGTTAATACTCTGCTCTGGTTTTGTAGGTCTTAACCAGAGATAAACTTTTGATCTTTTAAGATTGGAAGAGTTGAAGAAAAGAAGAAACAATCAAGATCAACAGAGTTTCACTCTGGATAAGCAAGGTTCAGAGAAAGAGTTTACTTACTGTCAATATCCTAGGCGCCTGTGACGGTAGGTATACTGGGAGTGTGGTAATCTCTTTGGTGGTGATCCTGGGTTATCTGGGGTGTGGTTCTGGTGTGCTGAAATCTGTAGATCCTCCTCAGGCAAGGAGGATCCTGACTTCAAAAATTTTCACAGTTTGCTTATGTAATTACATATGTACATGTGGTTTGGCGCGCCTGGTAGCGCTGACACGTCACCACTGCGCATGCGCGCCACAACTCAAGAACTCAGGGAAGGAGTATAGTTACAAAGAATTGATAAGTTGTAACTAGGGTTAAAATTGCATGAGGAAACAGAAAATGAAGTCAAAACAATGATATCTCTTAAGATGAAAAAGATATGAAGTAATTTCATATGTAATAAGTAGAAAAGAGGCAGACTTTAGGTCAGCTGTGTTGACTCTAAGGCTGACAAGTATGAGGTGGACAACAATGGCATAGATGAAGTGGAAGACAACGACAACTATCAATTGGTTTCTGTTCTTACTCCGGATGAACAGTTGTTGTATAAACCTCTTTATGAGAATCTAGTCAACCATGAAAAGGTTGCAATGGTGTTGGATAAGCCTGCTGAAAACAGCACCAAAGTTGAAAGAAACGCGCTCAAACATGTTATGCGGATCAGTGCAGAGTTGATTAAAATTGTCTTCTTGGATTAATTGATCAAGATACTGACACAGGCTGTCAAAGCTGTTTACTCTTTCAAACCTTTACAACTTATTGTTCTATCTGTTGTCAGCCACCAGAAACCCAGGAATTGGCAGATTCTGCAAAGAGATATCAAACAATCAGTTTTGGCTTGGAGTTGCCAAAGACTATTGGGCTGCCAAGGAAACCTTTGAAGCATGTAGTCATGGAAGGGATATTCAAAGGATTGTACAAAGATGCTCGGTTCAACAATCTTCCAAATCCAATCCCTCAGCTAGGTCAGATCCTCCCCGCGCAAAAAAGGCAAAACATTCTGATGAATTACGATCACAACTTTGTGCCAAACTTAACAGTCTGCTTGGTGAGTAAACTTTCAAGTCTGCAGTTCCTCTCATTGAATAAATTTTCATGTTCTCTCTTTTATCCCACAGATGAAGCATTAGGCCAAAATAAAGTCAATTTCCCAAAGCAAAGAGACCCTATGGGGATTGTAACAAAGGATTGTCCAATCAGAAGATTCTACTCTGAGTGAGGAAATCTTGTTGGTGGGATTAGAATCCATGCACTCTGAATATAGAGAAAGATGGCTGAACGACATTGAGAGTGGAGCTTTCCAAATCATTCCTTGACTTGAGGAATAGTGGTCACTCTTGAAATATTATTTGATATACCACCAAAAATATTGTTGTTTTTTTTCTTCTAAAAGATCTATTTATTGTATCTTTCTTCACACAGAAGATCCAATTGCTCTATTTTTCTCATATTGGTTTCCTTGACTGGAAAGAAGTTACTCCAATTGTGAAGAGTAGATTGAAGATATGGACCAAAAATGTTGAACAAATTCTTAATTTTTCCACCCTATTGATTATATGGAGCTCAAATGTCAGATAACAAACAGTTGTTGCATTTTAGGAGATGAAAAGGTTTTATTGCAGAAAATTTTGGAATGCAGCTAACATAAAAATGTGACTACTTGTTGGATAATGAGTCGATTTCCCTTTGTTTTTTGTTGAGTTTAAACTCTTCTTTTAAAGAGTTGGAGACTTGCTCTGAAGAGTATTTTGGATAAACAGGAAGCCAGTACAAACTATCACTCAATATCTGTTGGTTGTAATGAGTTTCAGTTTGACTTCACTTAAATTGAATAAGTAATACCTGAAGTGACTTACATTATTACCTGCTTTATGTGCAGCACCACAAGCAATTGCCGATAATGAAGACAACCTACTCCACATGGCCAGAGAATATCACCTTGGTTCCTGGACATCTTTGGAAAAGTAAAATTGGGAAACCCCATGGAAAGGAATACAAAATGGACCATGGAACAAATAACCATGCAATCCTGAGTATGCCACCCCAAGGGATGGGAGAATAAATTCACCGCCTGGATGGTTTCCAAAAAAGAAGACGCTATCCATCAAGAGGGCATTGTTCACATCCCTATGGGTGTAAGGCTGCAAGTTTACTGAGATGGTTTGAGCTGGAGGAGGATATTCATGATCAAAAACAATACTTTTGATGGGCTTCTGAGAAACTTACAAGCTACAATTGGATTGTTTTCCTTTTCAATTGCTTCTTTGACTGCAGAAGAGCGATTTTTGGATAAAAATTCAATTGCACGCTCCGCAACTGAAGAAGATTCTCGGATGAAGGTTTTGTTGATCCAATATGAGACCTTTGAATAGAAGAATGTATTGTATCGGAGTTCAACAAGGCCTCAAAAAGCTGCACAGGTTTCAGACCTCATTGGTTCAGGAAGGTGTGGTTCTGGTTTGGATTTCCATGCTTCTCCATGACCCTGCAACATTTTGGTCTTGATTTGGTGAGTTGAACAGGGGATTTTCTTGTTGGCGGCTCCGGCAGAAAGTGGCTGGTGGGCGTAAGGGTGAGGTAAGTCCTTAGAAAGTATTTTTGTCTATGCAATTGACTCACACTACCCAATCCAAATCCATAGGCCTGAAACGAGCATGTTGAATCCTTGGCTTCTTTTGAAGAACGAACATCACCTTTTGGGTTCAATGATAGCGGAAAGGGTGATTGTGGCGCAGTGTTTCCATTTGGACCAACTCGGACAACAGCTTGTTCATTGATTTTGACCACATTGTCTGATACAAATTTATCCAAAGTTTTTCGGGCCCTGACCTGTAATAAGAAAACAAGCTTTAGATTCATCCTACTTATCTATTCAAAGTCATCAGTGTATTACATCAGGAGGCATGTGAGCGGTTTGTTGGGCAGAGGGGGGCTTTGGAGGAAGCCCAACTCCAACACAAATGCCACCTTTGTCAATCAGTACCACCATAGAATCTGTTGGCAATACCTCACACATTCCTTCCAGTTTGACTGAATACTCTAAGAAAGAATTGTATGTTGGAAATCGGAGGCAAAAGGGTTTTGGGGTGGCTGGGTCGGTTTTCAATTTTTCTTTGTATGCCTTGATACAAGCCTTGACCAATTTAGCTTCTTGAACAATTTGGCTCATCAGCATATTTTGAGGGGGGTTCAACTCAGTAAAAGCCCCCTCAATCATTTGGATGATCTTCCTGATGTGGTGTTTGGCATTGAATTCCTGCATCAGAAAGACTGCCAGTAGATCAAAATCGACATTCCTTTTGATGGCCCCAGCATGTTGTTTCTGCAGGAATTGAATTGCTTGCGAGTTAAGGCTGGCTGTGTTAGAATAATCGGAGCCACGTTCAAACAACACCAGGGTCTTGCTAGAATCTATCTGTATCCCATTCATATTGAAATCATTTTTAATTGTCAGCTGGGCCCCTCTAAAAGTGATGGAAATGTTTAAAAGTGTAGGGTTCAACACCGCCTTGCCTTTGCAGCAATTTGCCATTGAACCCACAATGTGCTGGTAGGTGAGGACTCGCACTTCATCCTAACAGCACACTGCACACTTGAAAACATCCACCAAATTACAACAAAGCCTTCTGTATAGCTGGAGAAATTCACTTACTGGAATTTAAATTCAATTTCTTGGCTGGCTTAGCCCACCAAAGACCAAAAAAAATAAACTATCAGAATTTGTGAATGGGAACTACAGTCAGTATATGCAATTATCAGGATAAGTACGCAGGGTTGGGTTTGGGTGAGGGCAAGATTCAGGGTGAGATGTTGATTGAAAAGCCGCCCTGAAGAACAGCCCACACCAAGATCAGCGGTTGGTTTTTTTGGTGAGAAAAAACTGCATAAGGGAACGGAAAAGGGACTGAAGTATACGTACTGGAGGGCTGGTGATCCATTGTAGCATGGGGTGCTGAGCGGTTTGGGGGGCGGTGTGGAGGAGAGCCTTGTGCTGACAATGGTGGAGTTGAAGATGAGGGTGGTCCAGGCCTATTGGGTGAGGATGGCAGGCCAACGAGCGTGTGCATGGGCAGGACAATGAGCGTGATGAGGTAGAGACGGATGATGATGAAGTCTTGGGCTTGCTTGGCCAAGTGCAGGCCAACGCGGAGGATGCCCAGGTAGGCCAAATGGGCATTCAAGAGTAGAGTGTCGTAGAACGAGAGCGCCTGGCTCAGCCCAACGATATGGTCTGTCTCGCCACCCCCTCTCTGGTCAGCTTCCCTTTTTCTGCGATCGTTGGTGGAAGGGGGCAAAAAAACAGACCTTGCAGTTTGCCCAGGTAGAGCCCAATCTCCATTGACCGGCCCTACGCCTCTCCCGCCCGAGCCCTCCCCCCCACCCGTTGGGCCAACAAAGCCATCGACACTCATGCGCTTCTGGAGGGCCTCAACGGTCTGGTGTTTCTGCGCAATGAGGTGGGCAAGGGAGACAACAAGTCTGTGGTTGGTCGTGATCCGATTCAGCATCCGAGCGCGCTCAATCATAGCTTCCGACTTCAGCTGCTCTGCTGCCCCCCCGCTCCCGCCGCCTGTCTCACTGCTGTTACTACCCCCACCTCCTCCCCCACCTTCCTTCACACGCCCTCGCTGCCCTCGCCGGTGTCTTTGCCTTTCCCCCACTCCTTGAGACTCCTGCATCTTCAGACCTAATGAGTCCGCCAGTAGGTACTCCTCCATCTTGTCTGTCTCCGCCTCGATCAACTCGAGCACCAGGAAAAAATCATCCACGATCGAGTCCATCAGTACGTACGTTATCCAATCTGTGTACATGTCCGTCTCTCTCAGAATCTCGGCAGTCATAAGAAGGGAGGGGGATTGCAACGTACACGGAGAGACGTGGCCGGTGTCGGTGCTGAAGCTATGTATTTGTTCCTTGACACGGTTGATGTGTTTGTGTAAGTTCTCAAAATGGAACTAGAAGAGGACAGGAATAGGATGAGACCCAATGGGCAAGAGGAGGAGTGTAGAAGAGAGACTCAACGGAGATGTCCCTGAAGACAACAAGATACATGTTGACCGCGCCGACGCCTACGCCGTCCAAGGTCTTATTGAGGCTGTGGTCCGCCGTTGTCTGGACGGTCCGGGCACGCGGGTTGGGGCGATGCTCTTGCAGGATGGGGTGAGGGGTGGGCGAGTTGAACTTGGGCCACTGGACGTTGAAGAGGGATGAGGGCAATGAACTGGATGTGGCTGATTCTTGAGTGCCGGGGGTGGAGAAGTGGAGGAGGGCGCCGGAGCAGAGGAGACCCTGGCCGCTCCAGACAAGCCACCAGATGGCGCTGATGTGTGGGAGCAGGAGGGATGCGGAAAGGGTGGTGGGGTTGTGGTGCTGGTGGTGGTGGTTGAGTTGGGGGGCGGCCTGGGCTTCCCGGTTGAGCAGTCGGAGACAATGACGACCCAGAGCCTGGCGAGGGCGCAGACAAGGAGATATCCAAGCAGGATGGCAAGGGGGGCCCATCAGAGCAGGCTGAAGTAGATGGAGCGGTAGCTGGAAAATAAGAACACACATAGCCGTATAAAAACAACATCAGAGGTATCCTATCCCAACCCATCGGATATGAGTGCGGCAGGCGGCTTACCAATAGACTGTTCCAGGAGTCAAGAAGCTGCTGAGCCGGAAGAAGATCTCACCATGTTTCCGCCGGCCAGAGTTTCTCCCAGCGCTTGCAACACCTGAGTGAAAATTGAAGACATTTTTTTCAAAGGGCATAGAGGGCATGCAGAATCCAGGCAAGGACACGACAGGAGATGTGGGATGAATGAAAAACTTACTGTTTGATTTACAATGGGTGGTTGCATTTGGAATTTGATACATATACCAATGGAATGTAGGATAACTTCGAACAACCTATGGAGTCTTGAGTCCGTGGTGTACTCAGGCACCCACCCTCACCCCAAATTTCACCCAAACTCTGGGAGCTGCTGGTGAAAAATTCCTCCAGCATCCATCTGGTTCCAAACTGGGCTGAGTGCAAATTGAACTCCATGTAACAGCAGTAATTCTGAGCAGAGGCTAAGGGTTTCTCTCAATAATCACTCATGATGTATTAAAATCCCTGAGAATGAATAGTAAGACTTAACTGAAGAAACCCATATTCTTACAGCAGATGGTTGGAAATATATAGGTTAAAATCCACCCCAGGCTAGATTATTGAGTTTTAATGGTCATTTGATATTTAATTGAGATAGACTGGGCCCAGCTGACCACATTTTCATAACTAGCTACCAATTGCCCTGTGGAGATCAGGGTTTCAAAAATAAAATTCAATAATATGCCATTGAAAAACTGTGGTGTCCTGGAGGTTCATTTTCCAGAAAACAAGAGTGCATTGAATTGAGAATGGAAAATTTATTGGTATGATAAACAAAATATAATCCAAGTTTATTGAATCCACACAATCGTGGAGCTCAAGATCATGGTTTTGGCCTATTTTTTTCTCAAAAAACTGTTGAATTTACTCCCCAAACACTTCCGAGAGCACCTTGGAATCACCCTCCAGCCCGTGCCGCAGCAACACGCAAAAAAGGGTGGGTCAAAATGAATTTCAAGGAGGGCCTAATCAAGTGATTAGGGCAGCTCCAGGGAGGGGGTAGGACGAAACCAGATCCCCTGGGGGGAAACACACCTCCTCCTCCCTCCTTAAATAGATGTTGGGTTGCCATAGCTGTTTGTCACCCGCGGCAACGCTGCAACAAATCCATTACAGGAATTTGTATTTTAGTGTATTGAACTCAAATGCATTCCCGATACCATGTATTGGTATTGTATTTGTCCTGCAATACAATACATTGTATTTTTGCAGATTTGTATTGGCTTTCCAATACATTTTTTTTTGGCTATCATGTATCAAGGGGGTCGATGCAATACAGATAAAATCCCAATACATTTGACATGTATACATGAGATCATCGGTTTTGGTAGTGGCTGGGCCGGGCCTGACAGTGAAAACCCCTGTCCAGCCCAGCCCATCCCCTCAACCACCTCATGCGGCATCTGGAAAGCAGTAGCCGGTAACCTCTCCACTCTCAATCACTGCGCTGGATGGCATTGCAACCTCCTCGACTCCAAATCACCCCACTGGCCGGCAGCCTCTCCAATTCCGAATCACTGCGCTGACCGGCAGCCTCTCCGACTTCAACTCACTCCACTTCGATATCCACGATGGCCTGTTCCTCATATTCTCCACCTTGCTCACAATCTTGTTCAAGCTGCAGTACTCTTCCCTCCCACTTCCCATCTTGTCAATCTTCCCGGGTTCCAACTTCTGTCAAGTCGCATGCAAGCTACATCTGTACAGGCAACAATAATCGCCAATCCCTCCGTCAAGATACCAAGAATACCAGCTCATTGACTCACCCTGTTTCAAAAAAAACTGCACCTCGAAAGAAGCAAAATGCATCAAAATCCAATCCCAGCAAGCGCCCACGGGTCGAAACTCCTCATTCGGAACGGAATGTCACCCCTGAACCAGATGAGGATGCTCGCTTGATGAACCTGCCTCAAGATTCAGACAAAGCAAATGCCAAGGTCATCACTCTCGCTCAAGCAAAAAAAACCCGAGGAGAAAATTCAAGTGATTTTGACAGTGTCAATTGGTACTTTCATCCTCCAGTGTATGATGACGGGCAAGTAAGTTATTTGGAAGCTATTTTATTCATAAACGGTATTAATCAAATTTTCCTTTGTTTATAGACCAAAGGCCCAAAGCTCCACTATAGATGCAAGTGGTGCTTGCGTACATACAAGAAGGGCGCTCATACTCAATCCAACCTTTACAAGCATTGGGACGGCGCTGTGGGACGCGCACCTTGCTTGAAGAGAAAGAATGCTATTGAGAACGGGGCCCGCTTACCGGTAACAACAAAACAAAAGGAAGCTAACCTCAAGAAGAAACAGGCATTAGACAACATTGTCAAGTCTTCAGCCTTTGAAAACCGAACTCTGAACCAGATTCTTGTAATTTGGCTCATGGACTCGGCACTTCCTTGGATACGTCTTGAGGATGCTCTTCTGGCGATATCCTTCAAATATGCTTGACCTGGTATCAGCCTTTTTTTGCGCACATGGGCAGCATTCAAAGCTCATAAGCTATACATGAACTTGCAGGATAAGGTCATCTCAAACCTTATTGTATGTTTTCTCTCATTCCAACTCACAAGTTCTAATTCTTATTAATTTTTGGCTAATTTTTGATTGGTATTTCTGCATTTTAGTCACTTAAATCAAAAATCACCTTAATCCACGACGTTTGGACTACAAAAGGTAACCATCACGCCTTTTTGGGGATCGCTGCTGCAAGATTGGGTGTTTCACATCTGCCACCTTAGCCTCAAGTACATATCTTGGACTCACAAGGGGAAGTACCTTGCTTTCCCTTTTGCAAATGTTATTACCAAGTCGTCACTCCACAAAAAGATAAGATAATTTCTTTAAACTGGTTTATTATTTGTAGTGATTCCTATCTAACCTACTTTGCACTTATTACATCCTAGCTCAGACAACAGACTTGGGTTCAAACAACCGCACATTAACTGCTGAAGTTGATTGCTTAATCACAAAGAAGACCGGGGTCAATCCGAACCTTAGCGCAAACCACATACAATGTGTGTGTCACAAGATTGCCCTAATTCTGAAAGCAGGTCTCAAGGCAATTGACACCAACCCTGAAGAACTAACAAAGTCCAAACGAAAAACACTTGGCTATGTTCCGATCCTTACCTCGATTGCTGAAGACTTGGGGGTTCAAGACACGTCAATTGCTGAAGACTTGGGGGTGCGAGACAATGACAATCGAACAAGCGACTTTGTTTCAGATGACAAGGACCTTGACGAGGAGGATGGAGAAAATTCTGAAGAAGAGGGGAATTCAAATCAACGTGGGAAAGACTCGGGTAGCCGCCAGACGATCTCAGATATCCTGATCAAGGTCGATTTTGTCATTCAGCGTATCACGTCCTCAGCTTCCAAACGTTTGGAGTTTGATGTATGGCACAGAAAGCTTGACGACACTGGGCCGAATCTCATTGCTGGTTATGGAATTCGTTAGAATGTCAAATGGCAGAGCAGAGATCGTGCTTACCGGGCTCGAAATGTTGTGAACAAGCTCATTGAGAATGAGAAGGACCAACAAGAACGGGACGGTGGGAAGAATTTCTTTCAAAATAATGTGATCGCACGCAAGGACTGGGATGTTGTGAAGCGTCTTAATGATATTCTGGGTTTCAGTATTTCACCTTTCTTTCCTTCTACTTCAATCTATTGTCTGACACATCCATTGTGCATTTCACATAGGAATTTTATTTCATCACCAAAAAAATGGAAGGCGACCATTCGTTGGCAGGCCTGTTACTAGTAGAATACTACTACATCAAGGAATTTCTCCAAAAACAAATCAAATCTAGTACGGGACAAGAATTCAAGGGTATGTTGGAGAAGATGATTGAAAAAACCAAAACTTATCTAGACAAGGCATTGTTCTGTGATGCAATACTGCTTGCCACAATCTTGAACCCATCCTATCAACATTCCATTTTCTGAATCTATTTCCCTTCTTGTCGTAGCTATGCCAAACGATTGATCTGACGGAAATTTGCTGAACAAAAGGCTGAACTTGCCATGGACAACCACTCAAGAGAAACCACTCCGCTACCCTCATCTCAACAACCAGCATCCAACAATTGCCGACCAATTGATGATATTGACTTATTCCCACAGCAATTCGAGTCTCTTATCACTGACGAATTAGCCATATACCTTGGCGGGAAGCATAAACTTCTTCCTTCGCAAGCTGGCCAGTCTCTTGAATGGTGGAAAGTAAGTGACATCCTCCCCATGATCTATATGTTTTGATTAGATTCTAATGTTGAAATTCCGATTTATTTTTATGCAGGAACACTGTGAGGACTTCCCCATTTTGGCTTCCTTGGCAAAGGATTACTTGGCTTGCTTGGCAACCTCAGCAAGTGTTGAACAATGCTTCTCAGCTGCCTCCAACATTTGCGGACGTGACCGAGGTAGCTTGGTACCCCAAACCATCGAGAGATCAGTGAGCTCTCATCAGTGGCTACAGCAAGGATTCCAGGCAGATGGCGACTTTGAAAATTCTCAGGAGGTCATCACACAAAGTTTTGCCAAATTGGAGGAGCACAAATCAAAAATTGTGGTTGCTTCAGGCTCCGCTTAGCTGGTGTTGCAGTTTTATCTTTCTTTTTATTTTCTTTGGTGTCCTGTACATTTGCTCATCCTTTCACAAACTCACCACCCATGTATGTATGCTAGAACACACGAATTAGCAAGAAATGCGCCTGAAGTCTGTTTTAAAAAAAATACAACCAATACTGTATTTGTATTGTATTGGATACCTGATACAATACAAATCTTTTTTGAATTTTGTATTGGGCAGACCAATACATTGTATCTGTATTGTATCTGTGCCCCAATACAATACAGATACATAAAAAATCATGTATCAAAGCCAGAATACACTGCACAATACGCGCCAACACAATAAATGTGACACTAAAGTACATGACACATTAGAAAACATGTAACAAAAAAAAATCCAATACACTGTATATGCAGATACAATACGTGTATTGGATTTGTTGCAGCATTGCCCGCGGCCACCGCCACCACCCACGCCTCACTGTTGATAACAATGGGCTCCCACGCAAACTATCTGGATCAAACTCGTCCGTCTTCGGACCCTTCCCCTCGCCTCGTTGGTTCACAACCAACGCCACGGCAATAGTACCACCAAGCGGTATTAGAGATGTCATCAGGTACCTCTTTGCGGGTACCTTGTGTTTGTGGGCGGGTAGCTGTTGGCGGCTAGCAGGTACCCACCGGCGGGTGCGGGTTTCTGGCCTGATGAGCTGCTACCCCAATACCCGTCTACCTTGCCAAGTGGAATCCCTCATGGCAAGCTGTATACAAACAACCCCTCGCCAAGAGGGATTCCACTCGGTGAGCTGGTATACATATACCAACTTGCCAAGATGGATCCTTCTTGGCGAGTGGGTATACTACACATACACCAGCTCGTTGCCAAGAGGGATTCCTCTTGACAGGCTGGTATGATACACCAGCTCGCCAAGATAGATTGCTCTTGGCAAGTGGGTACACGCACACCAGCTTGTTGCCAAGAGGGATTCCTCTCGACGGGCTGGTATGTATAATGTACACCAGGTTGCCAAGGTGACTTCCTCCCGGCAGGCTGGTGTGCGGACACCAGCTTGCCAAGGTGACTTCCTCCCGGCGGGCTGGTGTGCGGACACCAGCTTGCCAAGACTTCCTCTTGACTGGCTGGTATACATGCACCAGCTCGCTGTGAGGGCTTCCTCTTGGCTGGCTGGTATAAATACACCAGCTTGCCGAGAGGGCTTCCTCTCGGCTGGCTGGTATACATACACCAGCTTGCCGAGAGGGCTTCCTCTCGGCTGGCTGGTATACATACACCAGCTCGCCGAGAGGGCTTCCTCTCGGCTGGCTGGTATACATACATCAGCTCACCAAGAGGGCTTCCTCTTGGCTGGCTGGTATACATACACCAGCTTGCCGAGAGGGCTTCACTCCAGCTTGTCGAGAGGGCTTCACGCCAGCTCGTCGAGAGGGCTTCACGCCAGCTCGTCAAGAGGGCTTCCTCTTGGCTGGCTGGTATACATATACCAGTTCGCCAAGAGGGCTTCCTCTTGGCGGGCTGGAACACGTACACCAGCTTGCCAAGAGGGCTTCCTCTTGGCTGGCTGGTATACATACACCAGCTCGCCGAGAGGGCTTACTCTTGGCGGGCTGGAACACGTACACCAGCTCGCCAAGAGGGCTTTCTCTTGGCGGGCTGGAACACGTACACCAGCTTGCCAAGGGAGCTTCCTCTTGGCGGGGTGGTATACATACACTAACTGGCCAAGAAGGCTTCCTTGCTTACTTAGCCGCAAAAAATCTGCACACCCGCGGGTAGCCGGGTACCTGCTTCCTGCTCCTCAGAGGGGTGCCGGTGCGGGTGCAGGTGCTGAGGATTAGTGGTTTTTTTGGGAGTTACCCACACCTGTGGCGGGTACCCAGGTATCAAGTGACATCTTCATGCGGTATACCCAACGTAATGAGTTCATTCATGTGCAACTGAACTTGACAACACTTTTTTTTTTGATGTTTAGCTTGGTGCCAGCACTTATCCTTGCGATTAGGACTACAAATGCTTGGGGTATATTGCTGATCGCAAGAGTGTTTTCTTGATGATTGATTTCAGTCTAGCACGTTCCACCCCTTGATATGACAGCTTTTTTTTGTTAAATTTTGATGTTTGACAATCTAAATGGCCCATATCTCAGGACTGATAGGCAAACCAGTGGAAACCAACCCCATTGAGGAGTATGATGTGGTGATAAAGACAAACACAAAATGTCACAATGACCACGGTCAAGAATGATATGATTCTGAAAGGATAAAAATGAAACAATCAAGGATTGAATCTAGAAGGCGGTTTTTGCGGGCTGCCAGGGTAGGCCACACAATCACAAAATTGCGGCCATAGTGGTGGCTAAGCCAAGCTTTGTAGATTAAGCGCGCCTAGCTTTGTAGATTAAGCGCAAGCGGTGATCAAGAACTGCAAGCCTCTTCTGGCAGAATTGTTGAGCTTGGGCATAAATGGAAGCAAGGTCGAGAAGATCTGTGATCTATGTTGAGCCCACCCACTTGTTCAAAAAGGATCCTTCATTTTTTCCCCCAAAGAGACTCTCACTCTTGAGGTGATTCCTTTTTTTCCAGACTTGTTTACTATTAACAAAACAATTCCATTTCTGCTGACAACAAGCCCATGTACCAGGATAAGTCCAGCTATGAAGGCACCTCAGCAATCAACACATGTCTTAGGAGATGGGCAAGAAGGCCAACTTCATGCATTGTGTTGTCCAGAAGCTAGATTTTTGATGCTTTTGAGCAACCTTTTCTTGTCATCATCTCACTCCCCGAAGCCTTCAGGCCAAAAGCAGTCAAGTACTTCATCAACCATTCCAAGACAAGGCTGGTTTTCAACGCCTGCCACATCATTCATGAGCTGCACTACAAACATGTGACCTTGTCCATTAAGGTCATCATCTCCGCCAAAAGCACAGGAACTCCAGCCTGTTGAGCCCAAGACTGTCTTTGCTGGGGACCAGCCCCAGCGCCTGAAGTGATTGGACTAACAGCTTGGCATCAGCATCCAAGAAATTGAAGCAAGGATGTTGGACGCAGCACTTTCTTTGGGACAAAAAGTTACACATGTGTACTGAAATCAACACCCTTTCACCAAAGCTTGAAGTTGTTCCCATCCTACAGCTCACATTCTTTCAAGTCCAGCCTCACTGAATTCATTTGGCTGCACCTCTGGGACGCTTGGGATGCTCAAAGGGTTTGCATGAATCAATCAAACCATGGCTCTTGTGTGGTTGGGCAACTGACCTGGCTCAGGTTGGACAAAAGGGCACAACATTGTGTTCTTCTCTAAACTCAGTGGCTACTGTGTCTCAGCCAACCAAACTATATATTTTATTGCAGCTTAGCTATGTTTTGAACTGCACTGATCCTCTGGTTAGTGAATTCTTCCTTTCTTTTCCCCCTCCCCCCCACTTCCCCACATTATTTTATTTGTGACTACTTTGACCTGCCAATTTTAGTTTATTTTTTCTGATGCTGGAGATTAGTTTTTTTTTTTTGCTGCAATGTCATGCATCCTGAGGGAAGAAGAAAAATCAAAATGAGGCCTGTCCTGATTGGGTGTTGTTTTTCTTTTTGTGAGTTTTCTCAGATGTTTCAAACTGTGGTGAATTTTGAATGAGTCCCCTTGAATCTTTTGAACTGACTTATTTGTGATCCATACTTTAAATAAGAAGAAAGCAAAGTTTGATTTTCTTAAACTTATGGGTCTTTGTCAAGTTCCCCCAGGCTGTTCTGCAAAACATGCAATGGTTGTACAATGCCCTATCAAGTGTTTAGGGTGGTGCTAAAGATTTTCCACCAGACCTCTGGCTATAAAAAATTAATAGGAACCTGTAAATACCTGGTAAAATTTCTTTTTTGAAAGGTTTTCCTCCACTGAAAAGTGGGAGAACTCCTATGGAAAAATTTTCAAGTTTGAATTTGAGCTTGGTGGCCTCTTGCTGTGATGGGGTTTGCAGCGGCAAAGCCGCCTTGACCTCTAGTACTTCTATAATCCAAAGTTATTATTGTGTAAAAAGTGCAGTAATTTTCCAACTTCTGGTTATTGTTTCAAGTTCACTTGAGAGGAGGTAAAACCTCAAAAACCAAATGTGTCACTCCAACAGTTTGGATTCTGTTGGGTAAAAAGCTATATTTGACTATATCTGTTTTCCCTGATATCACTGTTACATCCACAAGGTTATTATCATCAATCTATGATTGGGGAAAAATCAAAAATCAAAAATGAATGGAGAAAATGAGGCATAGTTAAATTATATTTAAATGGCATCTGAAGTAATCAGATTCATATGCCAATCATGTTGTTGCTTCTTAAGTAAGACTGAGCACCTAAAAATTTAATATTATAATTATACAGAGATGTGTGATTTTATTATAAATGGAACTCCTATTATAACTTTTGAAAAAAATTGATTCAGAATGAATATCAGCAGAAGAGAAGAAAAACACCAATATCCAAAATTTAAAATTGTTGATGCAAGATACATGGAATCTTTTAGATAAATACAAAAAGCCAAGAGGCATGCTATTGAGAACAGCCTGTCTTTGCCAGTTGAATCTTATATTTACACAAAAGCCAGCTAGCCAGGGGGGCATACACCAGTTGACATAAATTTGTAAAATTTAATTTGATTTGGCTAGGTCTCACGATACAGTGTTGGTTTCAGATTTCAAAGTTTCTTGGTTACACCATTCAACGGTTTCAACTCAACCAATCAACTGTTTCAACTACAAGTCACTCCACTACCAATTTTCAGACAAAATCAAAATGAGGGGATTTGAAGGTGAGGGTGGAAAGAAGTCTTGGAGGCCAAAAAAACCAAGAACGGAGAAAGGGAATCAATACATTCAGGAATCGGAATGTGGCAGCCAGAGCTTCATACAATCTGCACCGCCACACATCAGACCATCAAACCCTTGTGGAGAAACTATAACTCCTCACAATACTGGTCCAGAGCCAGGCATTGATTTTGATCCCAATGGTGAAAATCTTGATTTACCCGGAACTGACCAAGTTGATCCGCAGGTGCGGGGGCTTCTGCAATACCTCACAAGCAAAAACTACAAACAACGGGAAATATTGGAAGAAAAAAACTGGGAGGAGGTATACACTCAAATGTTCACCTGGTTCTACCAGTGTTCTGCAAAAACAAACTCATGGGGGAATCTTGAAAACTGGGATTGCGACTGGAAGCCTGGATGCCAGTGTAGTGAAAATCAAAGTCGGCCAATAGTTTTGGTTGATGTTTTAAGTTCTGCTACCAGTCTATTTTAATCTTTTAAATAATTGCAAAACTGAGTGAAATTTTCCCTCTTTAGCTTGAAAGCAGTCTGAAGTCAACTTCTGTCAATGCCAGCCAGATCAAGTTTGACTCATCCAAATGAGCTATATAGGTGGATCCCCCAAGTTCCCAAGGACAGCCTTTTCAATAAGGTTGTTACAATTCCACCATATAATCTGGAAGCATAGTGCAGTTGCTATGTTACCCTTCTCTAAAGCACTGGACGAGTTTTTGGATGCAAACAATCCACTCATTTTGATTCCAAAAAGGAATGTAGATGATTCTGAATTCTCAGTTTGTGTAAGTTTGATTTTATCTCCTTTTAATTGAACTGTGATTGACCACCCAATTTCAACAGACTCGTCAATGGAGAAGAACACTTTATTCTGCTGTAGATGCCTTTTGCGAAATGCTAAGGAGGGAAAAACTGATATCCGAAAAGCTTTTGGTTATGAGATCAATGGACAAGATGGCCAATCGTTGTCCAGCGTGTTATGGGCCTCATGTCCCAAAGAAATGAAACAAGCCAGATTACATAGTATGTATGGATGGCAATTTCCAGCACAGACGTCATAAAGCAGCAAGTTTGGAAATACCTGGAACTATAAATACACCTAGCCTCTTTATAAACCCGGACAAAGTATCTGAAATGGAAAACTACATGAACATGACTAGTCGGAGAGTTACGGATACTGGAAAATCTGTAGGAAAAAACATTCTATGCTCTAAACATGGTATTGCTTGAAAACTCACATTTCCATTTTAGGATCCATGTACTCAGAGCCACACTGCTGCAGAGGACGTGAGGACCGGCGGAACCTGGAAGGAGTGTGACAAAACTGGTCTCTTTGGAATGGCCTGTCGACATGATCAAATGATCTGAATCATTAACATTGTTCAGAGTGGAGAAAAGTTTGTCTTTTGCTTGCTTTGAGACCTTAATCATTTCTGTTAAAGTCGCTCAGCCTGATTCTTCTTGAATCCGACCAATGTAAACTAAATTTAGGGCTTATTTCCCAATGACTATGATCAATAATCTCATAAAAAGTACCAAAGAAGAAGGGGTCAGTCGGAAGAAATTGGCTCTTCTATATGATATTGGATGTCATATTGAAAAGGGTATTGTCCAAGTAAGGAAGTTATATTCAGCCATTGGTAGCTCACTGGATGATTGAAATAATTTTATTTGTCTTTTCTAGGGGAACCAATTTCTGGAAGAACTCCATTCCAATCTCTTTAAGCTCGGAACAAGTGTATTCCATGCCTATGTACATGAGTGGTCTTGCCAGCTTCGATACAATCCAAGGCGAAACAAAAGTTGGGGAATGTCCGATGGTGAAGGGTTAGAAAGAAGATGGTCTTCTGCATCACCTTTGATCGGCCCCCTCCGCTACTCATCAAAATCTCACAGACTTGTGGCACTCAATATTCAATTCAAACATCACAATGAGATTGGAAAAACTTATTCATGTGAGAAATCCACAATATCTTGTTGAATTCAACATCTGTATGTTAATCAAGTAAATCAGTCCGCTTTCTGTTTGAGCGAGCCAAAAACATTTTCATCATTATGAAAAACTCGGAGGCTGCTTTGAAAAATATACAGGAAAAAACTGGTTATGAACTGACCTATTTCAAGGAACAGTGGGATCGGCAAAGGCAAATCCAGCTGTCAGCAATTGAGACTGATACCAAGAAGGAGATGAGAGAACAAGTAGAAGCTCTTGTCAAACTTGGGGACAAACTCTGGGAGACCCAGTCAGTTAAAATTATCATTTTTGATCTATTTGGTTGGTATCAGTCATTAAATCTGAATTGTTTTGATGTTCTAAAAACCCAGTCAAGATATGCTTCAACTTTGCCAGACCCGGAGAAGAACTCGAACAGAGGCACAGTTGCAGCAATTAGAGCAACTTCCTGATACATTGATACTTCTGGAAAGTGAGATAGAACGTATTATTGATCAACTTGGATCAGATAATTTTCGGAATTTAGCAGGCGGGTCCGGTTAGTAATTAAAAAACGTTGAACAAAATCAAACTAAGGTTACTCAAAATTATGCATCTGATCTAGAACCGCAAACCAAGGCGTTGATCAAGCTTAAAATAAGCAAGTCAAAGCTTTACAAAGCAAAATTTGGTGTCATTGAAATCCAAAGGAAGTGGGATCAAAGGGGATCTGGTAGGTTTTGAATTATAAAGCATTTCTATGTAGCTGATAATGATTAAATTTTCAAAATTTAGGAACTCGAGCCCAAGCAAGATTTAAGAAGTTGATGAGTGCCAAGATGTCTCTTCTCAGGAAGAAACTGCTTGCATATGATCACCGGGCTGATCATTACAACTCTATATTCTCCCCTGAAATCAAGTTAGAGACCCCAACATTTGACGAGGTCAAAGCTTTTGAGATCAAAAATCCTTTTTGGAATCTAGGTTCACTAAACCATCCTTCAGAGCCATGGGCGGTGAATTTGAATACTATAAATGGAATCCGTGCATACCTTCAGGTCACTCATTGTCAGGACGAGCTGCGTCAAATAGCAAGAGAGGCTAGACAAGGTCTGAAATGGTCTGTTGAAAAATCAAGGAAACTCAACAATATAGGTACAATGCTACAAAATAGTGGGTCATGTAATTAATAAGGTGACCTTTACCCCAATACTGAAATTTCATGGGATGTTTCTTTTGTTGAGGTGGCACAGACAATGAGGAGCTTTCAGAGGGCCCACTTCATTTGCAAGAAATATGTTCAGAATACAGATTCCCTGTTACTTTACTCCAATTGATTTTTGGCAACCTGGCCAAATCTCACTGTTGTCTTTGGATGTCTTGGAATTGTCACTGCTTAGCCCTGCTGAGATGAAGTTGCCCCTTTATTGAAGCTCCAGACGATTCTGAACAAACTCTCAAGGAGGAGTGGGATTTATTGATAATGAACTCTCAGGAAATATGGAGAAAACTCATTGGGGGCAAATTGATCATGATGGAATTAGAAAACCCGGAAGAACAAGAAGAAGAGGATGTTCTGGAGGATGAAGCATAACAATTCCATGAAAATTTATTCGAACTTGACCAATCAGAGAATTTGTAGTGACTTATGCCCATCTCTCAATGATTCAAAAATAAATACATATAGCATTAGTTCTTTTTAGTGAGTTTTCTGCGCAACATTGGGCAAAGCTTGCAGCGCGGCTGTTCTTCCAAAGCTCTTTGATCTCAAGAGTGAAAAGGCGTTTGGGAGTAGCTGCCAATGAGCCAAGGGTAATCTCGCTGATCTTGTCTGCGCCCACCACTAATTTTTTCTCCAAGTTTGGATGCGGGGCGTTTTGTGACAAAGGGATCTTGTTGTTGACAATGGTTACTTTGAATTCATCCAAAATTTCCAACATGAAGGCCAAAATTTGTTTCAAGAGGCGCTGAACTGAAGCTTCATTTCCAGTCTACAAAGAAAAAAAGAAAAAATTACATTGGTGTGGTGCTGACAATAAGCTTGTTCAAGTGTGAAAAACAATTACTTTGAGCAAGGTCTTGAGGGCAAAGGTGGCAGGAAACACCTCTATTATCATCATTTATCAATCTTTTTATATCAAGGTTGCAGGTTTGAACCGGTTGGGGATGAGTTAAGGCTAAATTGGCCAGCGTTCTGATAGCGCAAAACTTGAGCGCGCCTTTGGGAGAAGATAAGAACAACTGAAGGACGGCCACTGGCTGGTACAATTCTGCTTAAGTCATGTTTTGCATCTCGCAGAATGCCTGAGCAGCTTTGTAGTTGACCATATCAGATTTATGCCTCAAAAAACCTTCCAGAAATTCGTGCATCTGTTTGTGTAGACTGGTTTGATCACATGGAGGACAAAAAAAAACGCGGAGGGAGATGAGTAAGATCTACTGAAATAATTGGGGAATGGATAGAAATGAGTACAAACTTTGGGTCTTTGTCCATAATTTTACTAGCGAATCGAATCAACATGCAGAGGGCAAAAGGACTTCTCAGAGTGTTACTGTTTCCCCTGCCCACCTGTTGGATGAGCTTTGAGACTGCCATTTGATCCTGTTGTCTGATAGCATACAGAAGCCCCAAGGCGTGATACTGGGTGATGTAGCTCGAGCTAGCAACAGCTTGATAACCGGACTGAGTTTGGCTACCACCACCACCAAAGCTACTCAAATAGCTTGAAGCGCTTGCGGGGATAAAGCCAATACCACCACCAGATCCTTTGGCGTTGAGAGACTCCTGAGCCTTGTTTGCCCATTGTTTGATGACATCCTTGACGATTGGGAACAGGTGATATGAAGAAAGTGCTCAATGTTCTGCATGCAGAGAGCGCAGATCAAGCAGGGAAGGAGGGCCCAGACGCCAAGCCAGTTGAGGATGCGCTGGACGTTGACGTAGGCCTTGTTTAATTTGGTGTGCTTGTTGCCTTGGCACGTGAGTGCAAAGCGCAAGTCGCTGACGATCTTGGGGATGTTGCCCTGCTCTGAGGCCGGCAGACGTTTGGATAGCGCCGTCTCCAGCCGCAAGGTCCAGATCAAGCCCGCAAGACTCAATCCCACCGCCCCGCCAATCTGGGTGATTGTCAGGAAGACCGCCGTTGAGATGCCTACATCTTGGTGCGCAACCACCGCTTGCACTCCCAGCTGGGAGGCTAGCGTTGTGAAGCCGCCCCCAAAGCCCCCAATGACTTGCGAAATCACAATCTCTATCATCGGATTGTCCAGCTTGCAGCTTCGGACCATCAGCAGTGTCCCCACTGCATGCAATAATATCCCGAAAACCTTCAACAGTCACCTGGGTTAGAAAGCTGTGATCAGACATCAAGATCAGCTAGCTAAGATGGACTCACCAGCCAGATCTTGTATTGCCGCGTCCATTTGACAAGCAATCCGCAGATGATGGCCGAGACACAGGACATGAAAAGGTAGGACAGCTCGACGTACTGTGCGTCCCCAGCAGACAGGAACCTGGCCACCTAAGAAGAATCACAGCTCAGCGGCCAAACCCTTCTTCAGCGGTAAATGTTTCAAACATGTGAGCATAGGGGGGAATCGTACCTGCAGAAATCTGGTGAAGTAGCTCTCATACATAAATTGATAAATAAAGTGCCAGAAGCACACTGCCAAACCCAAGAGGACCGTGCAGTGTTCAACTAGTCGTGGAGGGATAACCGGGAACTTGGCAAACTTGTTCTTGTAGATTCCAAAACAAACCAAAACAATGACCCCAACAATGAAGAACAAACATCTTGTGACTGGAATTGGCAAGATTTGACGTCAAGTTAGTTGCTTCAGATCTAGGGTGAGCTACCACGTTAGGGGATGAGAAGACAGACGGACCAGTGAACCAGCTGACGCCGGGTTCTTTCATCAACCAAGTGAGCGGTAACAGGAGCAGGCCAAAGCCCAGAGTCAACAAGACGAGCCCGACAGAGCCAAGTTATTCCCAGGCCTCTGACCAGAGACTAGTAGATGAAGAGCGGGAGTTGTAGAGGATCGTGTTGGGGGAGTTAGGGGGACTCCAAAGGCCCCCGGGTTGGTCCTCCTGGTCAAGGTCGGAAGTGGGCAGGGCAATCCTTCGGGCAGGCGGGCGGGCTTCACTTTTGAGCTTGCGCCACTCCATCCACAAGACAAGCATGAGCCAGCTGGCGCAGAGCAGGACCGCAAGCCCAAAGACGAGGTAGATTGTCCGGTAGCCAAAGGCGCCCTTGGAAAGGAACCAGGAGCCAACGACGGGCCCAATCCAGGTCGTGAATATCCACGGCAAGGTGATTGTCCAGGTCAGCAATGCCCACGAGGTCAGCGAGGATGTGTTGGCTACAATTATCATATGTGATAGCTGCAGGCCTTGCGAGCCTAGGGCCGCTGCTGTTTGGCCAATCCCGTGCTGGATCACCCCCTTGGATGAGGCCGTGAGGATGGCGCCTGTGGAGTGAGCTCTGATCAGTGACCCATAAAAAAGTGGATCTGGAAGTCGCCAATATGCACTCGCCTATTAGGTAGATCATAATTGCCACTAGGAAGCCCTCAGCCCAACCAAAGACATCCATAATCTTGCTCATAGGCGGCTTCCCAACAGCAAAAGCTATCTGGAAAAGTGATAGATACCCAACAAAAAAAAACCACGGCAGTGGTATGTCAGACTCAATACTCCATCACATGTGTTGGGAGATGGAAGTGCACATGGGTCATGATTCCTACAGTTGCAAGCGAGCTGTGGTGGCCGAAAAGGCTCAGGAAGTACGGCTCAACATGAGCGGCAGCAAGTTGTTTTCAGTGGAGGTGATTGTTGAAAGAATATACATCCTGGATTGCGGCGGGAGAGGATCAGATAAAGTCAGTACACTAGCATCCACACGTTTGGTGAGGAGTTGGGCATCCCGGGATTTTTATCATGGCCCCTACAACAACAACCCATGGGGGTGTATGTGCATATATCCGGCGCAGAGTACATGTGTCTGCTGTGATGGTCAAGAGGGGATTTCTGGAGCTCAGAGCAAGGGCGGCTAATTATGGCCCCTGATGGCCGGGCCGCACATGAAGGGAAGCAGAGGAGGGATTGAGTGCGAGACGGCTTACGCAATGTAGATCAACCGGACGCCCCAGCAAATGGAGTGGGCGCGGCGCCGCTCAATGATGGCCTCCATCTTGAGGACGCCGAACTGCTTGGGACTCCTTTTATTGGCCGGGTCTGTGTGAGGATGGACATGGTCTAGTGGATGGCCGTTGTCGTCCAGGCCGGCGTACTCAAGCCGCTGCTGGCCCGCCCGGCGTCTCGAGCCGCCCTGCTTGCGGCCAGCCGTCTCCCGTCGCTTGTCATTGTCTTTGCCCTAGTACATGGTGCGACTTGCTGGGGCTGGCTTGGTGCTGGTTTTCATTGGGTTTGGGATCTTGGGTTTGTTTTGGGTGGTGGTTGGGGACGGCGGCTCAGGAGGGAAGATGCTTGGTGATGGCAAGGGATTGTTTCAAGGGTCGTGCAGATTAGATCAGGGGAAGGCTGGCGGGTCGTGACGGGTTTTTATTGGCAGACAGTCCCGGGAGTTGCTGGTTCTATGTGAATGCTGTGCAATCCCAAATATGGCTGAATATTACCTAGCCGGCCAAGATCACACTGGCTCCGGGACTCCAACAAACCCAGGCCCAGCTCCAAAACCTTGTTGATTTTGGGTTCCACTCCCTTTGTTTCACGGGACCGCCGCCCCGCCAAGCAAGCCTCTCCCAGGCTCCGGGAGTGTTTCATACGGTTCTTGCACTAGAGTCTAGACTGGACTGGACTGGACTGGAACAGAGCCCTAGTTTATAAAATTGAAAGAGGGTGTAATAATGTCTCTCTCATGATTCATATTTTGTTTTATAGTAGCTTCATATGTAAGAGTTTAGTAATAATATCTCTTTCATATGTACTATTTTTGTTATATTTTTTATCTTGTATGTTATGGTGGCTCTGCTATAGTAGCCAGCTTGCAAGCTGGGTGAGCTGAATATGTGTGAGGTGCTAGGTGCTGGGGGAGCTGGGTGTGTGTGGTTTGCATGGAGCTGGGGGAGCTGGGAGCTGGGTGAGCTGGGGGTGTGTGGGGGGGCTGGGAGCTGGGTGAGCTGGGTATGTAGAGAGCTGGGTGAGCTGGGTATTTGGGTGGTATGGAAGCTGGGGGAGCTGGGTATGTGTGGCGTGAGGGGAGCTGGGGGAGCTGGCTGGAGTGGTGGGGTTGGGTGAGCTTGTCAGCCTACGTGATGCCAAGGACAATATCCCTCTAGCTACACGTGGTGCAAAGCAAGAGATTAGAGTTGTAAAACTCTAAGACAAAGTTATAAGGGTTAATTCCAACATAATTGTTGGGAATTAAGGCGTAAGAATAAAGCAATTTGGGCCAATTTGGGCCAATTTGACGTAACAAAATGAATATAATTAATTTTAAGAGGGGCCAGATAAATCAGGGGTGTTTAATCCCTCTAGAATGAAGAACTGGGGCCTGTAAACAGGGGTGTTTCAAATCCCAGAAAGAAATAGCGGAGAATCTCAAGAGAAGGGGCTTAAACTTACTAGTATAAGACCCTAGGGGCACTTGAGGTTCTTCAGGCGTGAAGTTGGGCAGTTGAAGGCGCTCAGAAGAGGTAATCTTGAGGGCAGAGTGGTAACTGGACAGCTTCAGGGCGGAATTTGGGGCTAAAGATCACAAAAGTAGGTATTTTACCTGGCAAATCACAGGCTAATGAGGCTGTTGAAGGCGGGTAAAATTCTAGTAGATAATTTAAAGCTGGGAATCTCCTTTTGGGCGGAGAAAGGGCCCTTTTTATAGCCTAGGCAGGCCTCCAGGGGCGCTCAGGGGACAAGGGGACACTTGTGGGCGCATTCTGAGGCATTTTGGTTGCGCTAGAAGGCGCTGTGGGTTGTGGAACCTTGGGGCTTGGATACAAGGGTTGCCAAGAGTCTTTTACAGAGGTTCTGCGTGTTTTTACACAAGCCTTACACGTCATGGGGGCTGGTTTGGGGGTTCTGTGACGCTCATTTCCGTGGAAATGTGCCACAGAAGGTACTAGAACTGTCTTCTGTGCACTTGTACACGTGCAAGCAGTGCTTCATACGTGTTCTGGAGGCTCTTATTGAGTGCTGCAGTTCATTTGACCCCTTCTACATATTTACTACAGTTGTAATTTATACGTAGTGAGGCTTGGGAGAAACTGGGGCGCTTTCTAGTGTCTCCTGTGCACGTTGCAAGAGCCTCTTTCCATCTAGAATGTTTTTATATTGGATGACGTGGTAATTACATCTTGTTTGGTGATTAATTACATGTGTACAAGTCATATAACACATGTAATATTGCTATTGGGGCGTATTCTGGCCCATTCTTTGAGCGCTTTGGTTGCGGGCTATTTTATGCATTATGCATATGTGTACACTAGGAGCGCGGGCTTGAGCTCTAGGCAACAGAGCACGCGGGCTTGGGTGCGCCACGCAACAAATAAAGCCATCTTTTAAACTATACACAACACCTCAGTTACGTCAGTGAAAATGGGTGTAAATATATGTACTTATATATATATGTGCATACAAGTGCATCCACGCGGGGCGTGATGCACTTGCGCAAACTTTGAAGTTAGTTTACACAAGGAAGGGATAATAATTTAGGGTACTTCTAAGTGAGGTACCGTAGGTTATTTTACCCGTAGAATAAGAATCTTCTATAATATTTCACATATTAATTACATAAAGCTGAGTAATTAATTATTTATATATGTATTTTAGTGTTTCTGCGTAGTTTTACATATATAGAAGAGTAATAATGTCTCTTTCATATGTAACACTACTTTTTATGGTTTTATTTGTATTATTTCTATGTCACGGTGGCTCTGCAATAGTTGCCAGCTGACAGAGCTGGGGGTGTGTGGGGTGCGGGGAGCTGGGTGAGCTGGGGGTGTGTGGGGTGAGTGAGGGGAGCTGGCTGAGCTGGGTATTTCTGGGGTTTGGGAGCTGGGTGAGCTGCAGGAGGTGTGTGGGGTGAGGGGAGCTGGCAGAGCTGGGTATGTGGGTTGTGCAGGGAGCTGGGGGAGCTGGGTATGTGTGGGGTGAGGGGAGCTGGCAGAGCTGGGTATGTGTGGGGTGCGGGGAGCTGGGTGAGCTGGGTATGTGCGTTATGCAGGGAGCTGGGGGAGCTGGGGGTGTGGGGGTGAGTGAGGGGAGCTGGCTGAGCTGGGTATTTCCGGGGTTTGGGAGCTGGCTGAGCTGGGTATTTCCGGGGTTTGGGAGCTGGGTGAGCTGCAGGAGGTGTGTGGGGTGAGGAGAGCTGGGTGAGCTGGGTATTTGGGTGGCATGGGAGCTGGGGGAGCTGGGTAAGTGTGGGGTGAGGGGAGGTGGGGGAGCTGGGTATGTGTGGGGTGAGGGGAGCTGGCAGAGCTGGGTATGTGTGGGGTGCGGGGAGCTGGATGAGCTGGGTATGTGGGTTGCGCAGGGAGCTGGGTGAGCTGGGGTTGTGTGGGGTGAGGGGATCTGGATGAGCTGATGATTCTTTGGATTGATCTGCTGAACTCTCCTGAGACTGGGGAGAGGTGGCCCCTTCAGCTCAGGGACCTACACGGTCCCAAACCATGGACATGGGGAGCTGGCCCCCTCAGCTCAGGGAGCTATACAGTCCCAAACCAATGATGAGATCATTTATTATTTGGTTTGGGACCAAAGAATTGGAGTGTCACAGGTGTGAATTTCACACCTGGCACTATGAATAGTGCCTCTGGCACTGTGAATAGTGCCCTGGCACTGTGAATAGTGCCTCTGGCACTATGAATAGTGCCTCTGGCACTGTGAATAGTGCCTCTGGCACTATGAATAGTGCCTCTGGCACTGTGAATAGTGCCTCTGGCACTATGAATAGTGCCTCTGGCACTGTGAATAGTGCCTCTGGCACTATGAATAGTGCCTCTGGCACTGTGAATAGTGCCTCTGGCACTATGAATAGTGCCTCTGGCACTGTGAATAGTGCCTCTGGCACTATGAATAGTGCCTCTGGCACTATGAATAGTGCCTCTGGCACTATGAATAGTGCCTCTGGCACTGTGAATAGTGCCTCTGGCACTATGAATAGTGCCTCTGGCACTATGAATAGTGCCTCTGGCACTATGAATAGTGCCTCTGGCACTGTGAATAGTGCCTCTGGCACTATGAATAGTGCCTCTGGCACTGTGAATAGTGCCTCTGGCACTGTGAATAGTGCCTCTGGCACTGTGAATAGTGCCTCTGGCACTGTTAATAGTGCCCTGGCACTGTGAATAGTGCCTCTGGCACTGTTAATAGTGCCTTGGCACTGTGAATAGTCCCTCTGGCACTGTTAATAGTCACCTGGCAAGGTGAAAAGTGCCTTTGGCACTGTGAATAGTGCCCTGGCACGGTGAATAGTGCCTCTGGCACTGTGAATAGCACCCTGGCACGGTGAATAGTGCCTCTGGCACTGTGAATAGTGCCTCTGGAACTGTGAATAGTGCCCTGGCACGGTGAATAGTGCCTCTGGCACTGTGAATAGTGCCCTGGCACGGTGAATAGTGCCTCTGGCACTGTTAATCACCAGGGGAAAAAGAGTGGCACTCTCTAGAGAGCCACAGGCCGTAAATTTATCATTCAAATGGTTTGAAGTCAGTTCAATGTCAGTGCACAACTTTTGTTTGATTGTTTTTATAACTCATTGGAAACTATTGCATGTAAGTATGATGAATTGATGTGTTGAGTAGTTTGAACTCACAATTCACTCCTCATGAATTGTTGTTCAAATGACGTAGCCTATCTTACTCACAAGTCTAGATTTCATAATTCATCATCTTTCCTATTGTGATTTGGCAGAACATGACAATGACTGATTGATGTTCAATTCACTCTCCATAAACATTGAATTTTTTCTGCCAACTGAGAGCATCTGTGATAAATAAATTCAGAAGGGTACGTTGTGTGTGTAGGCTGTCTGGTGATCACTCATTCAAGCCATTTTGGGATGAAGTGTATATAAAGTTGTATGAAGGATTAAATTCATGATAGTCTCTTATCTTCTTTTTTCTGGTGTGGTTGGCTTTTTCCAACAATTTTGAGGCAAATTCTATATTTAGTTTGAGGCATAGGAACTAGCCTATTGGGAAGTACAGCTCCTGCCAACAATTTTCATGCACTGGTTTTTTGAGGAGAGTAAGAACTCCTCTTGAAGACCTGTCTGTACCGGCTGGAGTTGTGACTCCCCTTGATGACTGGTACAGGTGGTCATCAAGGGAAGTAACAACTCCTCCTGATGACTGGTCTGTACCAGTCTTTGGGATGAGTTGTTAACTCCCCTCCATGACCTGTACAGGTGGTCATTGAAGGGAGACTTGGAGTGACTCCTCCTCCTGATGCCTGGTTTGTACCGGTCATCAGGGGTAATGTAACTCCCCTTGATGACCAGTACTGACCGGCCATTGAGGGGAAGGTTACACCTCCCAATGACTGATCCAGCTGGTCATCAAGGAGTTTTGAATCCCTTCAATGGTCACCTGTACCGGTCATCAAGGTGGTTACACCTCCTCTTGATGACCGGTCTTGGCTGGTCATCGTCTACCCTTCCAGTTCCTCTCAATGAATGGTACAGACCGGTCATCAAGGCAAGGTGTAGCCCTTCTTGACAACCAGCCTGTGCTGGTCATTGGAGGGAGTAACAACTCCTCCAAAGGGCTGGTACACACCAGTCATCAGGAGGAGTTGTGAATCCTCTCAATGACCTCCTTTGCTAGTAATTGAGGGGAGTTACAACTCACCCTGACAAACGGTACAGTTGGTCATTGAGAGGAGTTGTTACTTCGCTCAATGGCCAGTGCAGGAGTTCATCAAGGGGAGCTACAACTTTTCCCAATGGCCACTCATCAAGATGAGTTGTAACTCCCTTTGATGAACTCCTGTGCTGGTCATTGGGGAGCTACACATCTTCTCAATGAGCATTGGGTGCCGGACATTGAGGGGAGTGATAGCTGTTCTCAATGAATGTTCTGCACCGGTCATTGAGGGGAGGAACACCTCCTCTCAATGACCAACTGTACCGCTTGTCAGGATGAGTTCTAACTCCCCTCAATGAACGGTACGGACCAGTCATTAAGAGGAGCTGTCACTTCCCTTGATTTCTGGAACCAAAACGTTCATTGAGGGGTGCTAGTCTCTTGATGACTAGCACCTGCACCGGCCATTTGATTACTGTTACAGCTGGTCACCAAGATTTTTCATTCCCCTCAATGACCGGCCGTGATTGATACAATGCCATGTCGACTCTGATTTTTGGCGGAGCATCAGGGTGTACACCAGTTTTCAGCGGACCATGTTTGTGTCCACCCTAACGTTCGGCCAAACATCACGGTGGACATGTCACACAAGTGAAAGGGAAGTGATTCCCCTTAGCAGCCCTTGAAAGCAAACTCACCAGGCTGTGTTACCCCAGCACTTGTTCCCAGTAACAAGCAGACTGAGCACAGTGCCCTCCAAGCCCCGGGCTAACCTGGAATATGTTTAAACAGTTGGTAGCAGATGTAGCACCTGTGTGAGCATGGGGCAGAGGGGCTGGTGAGAGAGCAAGGACTCAAGAGAGAATATTACTTGTTCTTGCCCCAGGGCCCACAGCCACAAGTTTCCACCACCATACTTCACCAATCAACCTGGCTCCAGGCAGAATTCACCATGGAGCCAGCCTCAACAACCTGGGAGGTCTTGAGATGCCATTAAAGAGAAATTATTAAATACATATTGGGATCTATGAAGTTCAATTCAACCTCCCTGGAATTCTAATGGATGCACTGGTCCAAATTGCAGTCTACTGCGGCACTTATCTGGCTATATTTTGGGATCTTACCTCATGGGATCCGGCAGAAGAATGAAGGTTGTCCCATCCGCAATTTGTGACAGTAGCCCATGACACAAGCCCAGAGCCTACTAATCCTTCAAATACAGTTCAAGTTGATTTGCACTGGAGTTGTGAATTGGCCAAGGTGAAAATCTGTTTTTTCACCATATTTAATTATAGATAAGATCAGCTTTAGTTGAACATCACATCAATGTTGATTTAAGCTTGAGTTACACATGCTTCAACAGTTGACATCAGTCTGGGTTACTCAAAAAACATACAGTCTGGCACTCTCTAGAGAGTTCCACACTTTCTCCCCTGGTGAATAGTGCCCTGGAACTGTGAATAGTGCCTCTGGCACTGTGAATAGTGCCTCTGGCACTGTGAATAGTGCGTCTGGCACTGTGAATAGTGCCTCTGGCACTGTTAATAGTGCCCTGGCAGTGCCTCTGGCACTGTTAATAGTGCCCTGGCAGTGCCTCTGGAACTGTTAATAGTGCCCTGGCACTGTGAGTAGTGCCTCTGGCACTGTTAATAGTGCCCTGGCACTGTGAATAGTGCCTCTGGCACTGTTAATAGTGCCCTGGCACTGTGAATAGTGCCTCTGGCACTGTTAATAGTGCCCTGGCACTGTGAATAGTGCCTCTGGCACTGTTAATAGTGCCCTGGCACTGTGAATAGTGCCTCTGGCACTGTTAATAGTGCCCTGGCACTGTGAATAGTGCCTCTGGCACTGTTAATAGTGCCCTGGCACTGTGAATAGTGCCTCTGGCACTGTTAATAGTGCCCTGGCACTGTGATTGAATTTCCTGACGAAGAACAGCTTGGTGTACCTCAGCGATTAACTGAACACTGCTCAAGCAACCAAATCAGACAAGTTTTTCAAGTTAAAATCAAGCAACATGAAGTTTTGGAGCAAGGAAGTTTTGTTGTGGCAAGTCCATTATTTTCTGCATTGAAATCCTTTTAATTCATCCTTCCAGATCCCAAAACACGGCTGAGAATTGATTGTTGGATCTGTTGAATCATTATGGGAATTTCACTCAAGCGCAAGGTCAAAGTTTGACATCCTTATTAATCACTTTGAACTCAAGGGAATCAATGAGCATTATTCAATGCGGGTTTTTCTTGGAAAAAGACTAAGCAGTACTGTAACGCAAGGGTGAGTTTTTGGAATTTTTAATTCAGATTTTTTATCGAAATAATAAATAAAATAAATAACTGTATGACTTGTTTTTCAGGATTTTCAAGCTTGCATCAACATTCAGCATAATTGCAACAGAGAAAACTGCCCAATCAAGAATATCCGACCGGCACAAATTGAGCGCCAAGAAACAGAAATCATGACCGCCCAAGTTGAACAAACCAACAACAGACACTTTGTGATCAACACTGCTTTGCTCCATGACCCGTTTTCACATCATCAAGTTTCTCAGACAAACCTACCACATATTTCTAACCAAGATACGGTTAAATGTTTGTTAGATGGCTTAAAGAATTGGGGTGTACATAAATTTGAATTTGATAAGAACAATTCAGGGGGAGAAGATGAAATTAATGTTGATGATGTTATTTAGCTTCAACAAATGTGATATTGTTCTTACTGTTTTTCCTCTGAGTTATCATTTTGGTCAGAAATTGTGTCAAAAATGGTCATATGGTGTACTGTGCATTTGTGGTAGAGGCTTGGCCAGTTTCTGGTTGCTTTCTCTGCAAAATCAAAAGATAAAATAAAACAGAATAATTAAGTTTAAAAAATTAATGAATGGGTGGGGGGACTGATGGCTGCTTTTTTCCAAATGGCAAGCCAGTTACGCCATGCTTTGTATCATCTTAAGTATTTCAAAAGAACTGCCTGAATCTATCCTTTCAAATGATCCAATTTGTACCAATTTTCATTGAAGATTGTGGTTTGTACAGCGCTTTCTGTCTAGCATTCTGTTCTAACGGCAGCGCGCGCACCCAATAAGTCACTTGAACAAATTTGAAACCCTGAGACGGACACCTTCCCCTCAGATTTATTGCATGATTATTAGCTCAAAATAGATACCTGGATTTCTTCTTTTGATTGGTCCTGGTTCCAGAGAGTTTGGGTGAGAATAGCAGCTTCTATATTTTTTTCTTTCTTGCTTCGTCTGCCGGACACCTTCTCATAAACTTTATTGCATCATTATTGGCTCAATTAAATCACCTGGATCTCTGCTTTTGATTGATCTTGGTTTCAAATGATTATATTTCTGAGCGTGGATTTTATAGCAGTTTCCATCGTGCCTTCTCCTATGGCGGGGCGCGCGCCCCCAATGGGAGCTTGACCAAACTTCAAACCCTGCAATCAACACCGTTCCCTCAGCTTCATCACAGTCTTGTGCACTCAAATGAAGCGCCTGCATAGAATCTTTCAATTGATCCAATTTGTAGCGAATTCTATTGATGGGTGCGGATTCTAGAGCCGCTTCCGTACAGCCTTCTTTTCCGGACACTCAACCTAGAGTATCCGGTGGGCAGCTTTGTTTGGCGTCCATCCTGGAGTGCCCAATTGTTGGTGCGCATATCTGCACAAAAAGCGTCCATCGGACACTCCTGATGGAGAGTGTCCAATAGATGCTATGTTTTTGGCGGCCAAGTGATGCTCCGGGGCAAAAGCAACACTTGGACGCTTTTTGGAAAGAGTCCAAGTGATGATGTTGCTGCGGAAGCGTCCATCAGATGCTCTGGGAGCATCCTCTGGACGCTTCGAGGGCAAAAGCGTCCATCAAATGGGGCCGTTTCCCAGAAACCCGCCCCGTGGTGTACCTTGATCTGTTCTGAACCGGTCACCTTGAAGAATGTATGCCCTTCGCGATAACCGGTTCAGAACTGGTCATCAAGAAAGTGTACCCTCCTGGACAACCAGTTCAGAACCGGTTGTCATACAGAGTGTACACTCCTCAAAACGACCGGGTCTGAGCCGTTCATCTAGGTACATACACTCTATGATGACCAGTTCTGAGCCGGTAGGCGCAAATGTTTTCCCCTCATTGATGAACGGTTCTGGACTGATGAGACAATTGCATCCACCAGGGATTGCATTGGTTACTGATTGCATCCACCGGGGATTGCATCGGTCTCCGCAGCCAAGGTTACCTCGCCAAACGGCAAGGTTGAGTCAAGCAAGGCCTATGAGGGATGACTACCGGCCAATTCAAAATTGACAAATCCGATATCAAGTCAGCCATTGCATGGCAGGCATCCAATGTAAAATCACCCAATGCCAATGCAAATTCGGGTGGGCTTTGCATTGGCCGGGGGAGTGGTTGACCCCACATCAACCAAGAATGTTATTGGTTGAGCCCTTGGCAATGTTACATTGCCAAGACCCACATTAAATAGGCCCAGTGCGATGCAACATTGGGCGCGCGCAATGTTGCATTGGCTGGATGTTGTATTGGATGTTTCAACTGATGTAACATCAGATGAAAATGTCCGATGCAAGCACGGATAGCGCTGTCTGACACAACTGCATTGGCAGTGAAAGATTAGTTTTTCACTAACCTATTGCTGTGCTTTTTTCTTACCACAGCTGGTCTGTCCTCAAACAAACGCGCTGTGAAATGCGGAGAACTGTGGCGCCAGCTGAGCCAGGCTGAGAAGGATCAATGGAAGGATCAAGATTACCTTGACTTGATTTCTGCTTGTGCTGACATGGGGGAGAATCAACCAGACGCCAAAATCGGTGATATACCTACTTCAGACAAACCTACTGCCGCCCACAGGTCAATGCCACAAGATTGCTTCAGTCTCAAAACTTGGCTCCGCAAAGTCAAACAAGAGGTGTGTACACATCTCTGAGGGTTGGCTCTACCCAGCATGCAATCACTGAACCTCTATTCTACTCATTCCCAGCTGCAAAGCCTGAGTACCGCGCGCCAGGTTGAGGGTTATGTTGTCCTTGCCTCGCATGATGCCTTACGGCCTGTCCTTTTGACCAGAGGTAGTCTTATGGCAGAGGAGTTTCTTGACATCCTAGCTCTCGACACCAATCAGTGCAACTCGTTCTTCAAGTTTGTTACCGGGAAGCAGGCAGTCAAGGAAGTCTGAGGAAGGTTCCCCGCACCGCTTAACAGAAGAAAGAGACCTCATGGAATTGATGGAGATTCGCCTGCATGCGCTTATGACCAAGGTAAATCTCTTTTGATCTTGTTGAGTCCTCAAATAGGTAGATTCTGATCTCTTGATCCCTTTCAGGAAGCAAGAAAGCCAATGGCAATAAGGTGCGCAATTTGCTGGGAGAAGCGTTGAGTAAGTTACCCCATGCTTGCTGAATAGCTTAATAAATATCCCTCCTGACCGCCTCCTGTTCATCACAGGCAAGGCTACCCATGGTACTTGGCAGAATGGTTGGCCCGGTACCAATACAGCCCCCAGGCTGTGCAAGCTCGGTGTAACACTCTCTATTTGTGAGAACAATCAGAACATCACTGCTGATGAGTTTTGCGCGCAACCCTCCAACATGTTAATCGGAACAACCCAGCGGATAATAATGGCTTTTGCTAAGGGTTGGTTCAAATTGACAGGCCCCCCCAAGCCCAACACTTCTTTGGGAGGTGTAAGTACCATTGGACACAACCCTGATGAAGAGACTCGGCTAACTAAGAGCCTCCCCAAGCAAGCTCAACTAAATAAGAATCTTCCTGTTGGCAAGGCCAATTACGTTGGACCGCCTGGCATAATCCAAAAACAAATCTGTACTCGCAAGAAACGGAAAGCAGCAAGTGTGACTTCTTCCAAAGAGGAAGCTGAGTTCAGCTCATCCGGTGAATCTCTGGCGTCTTCCAGAAGTACAGTCATCCCTTCTGCTAAGTTAAGTTCTTCCGCTTGTTGCAGAGTTTGCATCAGGGACTCTAGTGGTTCTGAGACTGATATCGCTGCCTTAGCATGAAATTTGTGCCTTGAATCTTACCTGCTTCGTAGCCTCCTTCTACATTTCTAGCACTACATACCCTGCGTACCCTACTCAATATCCTTTTTGATCTACACCCGCAGTACTTGACCACATTGCACCGCCAAAACTTAGTTCTACAACAGAAATTTGTCTGCTGTTACCACAAAGCATTCCATCTGATGTTACTGTTTATCCCTCTGGCTCTAGTCTGCTCTAACTACATTTGTTGTGCTTGATGATGAACTTGTTACCAAGGCTCTTCAATCATTTATACTGTGTTCCTCTTAGTTGATCCCTCTGCCTCAAAACAGAGAATTGAATAAATCTCACTGCCAGCATATTTGGCTGGGTTGAGTGCATCCCCGCTTAACTGGGTTGCCCTCAACCCTTTTAAAATTGGTTGCATTTCACCCGATGCATTATGCATCCAAGGCAAACTCGGCCAACACTTGCCCGATGAATTGCTCATCCAAGTTGAAGTTGCCCTGGGAAGGCCCAAGGTAGTCTCGGGAGGACTCCCCACCAATGAAAATGTTCAATCGGTGGTGGTCAGGGCCAGCTTTCCTCGCATGGTGTTCACCGAGGAAATAACACTTGGTTGAATCCCTAGCCAAGCATTTATATCCTCGGTCAAAGCCAACCGATCAAAATTTAGCTTGGCTAGTAGCCCACCGAGGAAAATAAAAATCGGCAGGCTGCACACCGATGAAATTGATATCATCGGTTGGCTCAGCCCGATGAAATGGAGAGTTGACTCCAGCCTTAGCAGGAACGAGCTCGAAATCCCAGTTTGAGCTCTCCGGCTCGGAAAAGCTGACCTCGCTCCGGCTCGGAAAAGCTGTCCTGGGAGCTGCCAGTTCTGCGCCAGTTCTGCGGCTAGAGAAGCTCTCCAAGTTTTGGAGTTCTTTGGCTTGGTGGCAGGTCTCAGGCTCAGAAAAGCTGCCAGTTGACGCTGGCAGATCTCCGGTTTGGAAAAGCTGCCAGTTCTCCGGAAAAACCTGCCAGCTCCCAGTTTCTGCTACACGCTGCTGCACATTGGAAAAGCTGACCTCGGAGCTGCCAGTTCTGCGGCTAGAGAAGCTCTCAAAGTTTTGGAGTTCTTCGGCTTGGAGAAGCTAGCAGGTCTCAGGCTCAGAAAAGCTGCCAGTTGACGCTGGCAGATCTCCGGTTTGGAAAAGCAGCCAGTTCTCCGGAAAAACCTGCCAGCTCCCAGTTTCTGCTACAGGCTGCTGCGCATTGGAAAAGCTGCCCTCGGAGCTGCCAGTTCTGCGGCTAGAGAAGCTCTCCAAGTTTTGGAGTTCTTCGGCTTGGTCTCAGGCTCAGAAAAGCTGCCAGTTGAAGCTGGCAGATCTCCGGCTCGGAAAAGCAACCAGTTCTCCGGAAAACCCTAAAACCTGCCCTCGGAGCTGCCAGTTCTGTGGCTAGAGAAGCTCTCCGAGTTTTGGAGTTCTTTGGCTTGGAGAAGCTAGCAGGTCTCAGGCTCAGAAAAGCTGCCAGTTGATCTCCGATTTTTGGAGTTCTTTGGCTTGGAGAAGCTAGCAGGTGAAAAGCTGCCAGATGAAGCTGGCAGATCTCCGGCTCGGAAAAGCAGCCAGTTCTCCGGCTTGGAGACTGCCAGCTCTCTGGCTCGGAAAAGCAGCCAGTTCTCCGGCTTGGAGACTGCCAGCTCTCTGGCTCGGAAAAGCAGCCAGTTCTGCGGCTTGGAGACTGCCAGCTCTCTGGCTCGGAAAAGCAGCCAGTTCTCCGGCTTGGAGCCCCCCGGCTCGGAAAAGCTGCAAGTTCTCCGGCTCGGAGAAGCTGCCAGGTCTCCGGCTGGGACAAGCTGCCAGGTCTCCGGCTTGGAAAAGCTACAAGGTCTCCGGCTGGGAAAAGCTGCCAGGTCTCCGCCTTGGAAAAGCTACAAGGTCTCCAGCTCGGAAAAGCTGCCAGGTGTCCGGCTCGGAAAAGCTACAAGGTCTCCGGCTTGGAAAAGCTGCCAGTTCTCCAGGTCGGAGAAACTGCCAGTTATCTGGCTTGGGAGCATGTGTTGTATTTCTTCTCACTTGTAAGGATAACTACGCAGTTAAGTGTGCGTGAGGAGCCATGGAGTACTCTGAGGTAAGTGTTATGAAGCTGGATCAGTCGGAAGAATGTGGTTTGAGGTAAGTCAGAGTAGATTGTTGGTTTGAGTGCTGACAGAACTTAAATTGTTACTTTTGTCAGGAAGATCTGATAGTTCCAGGATGAAGATGTCAACCAAGACGCACAAGCCATTTGCGTAAGAATATTCATGAGTACCCGGGGTTGTAGACAGCAGATAAAGAATTGCTTTCCAGCGCTGACGAAGCCCCGCATGTCAAGCAGCTCAATCTCTTGGAGGTCCTGTCCCAGCTGGACGATCTCGGGCTCGGCCTCGAAGACCAAGCTAGCCTTCTCGCTGATTAGGAGTTCCGCTGCGTCCTTGTTGGCCGAGAGGGCATTAGGGAGGTGCAAGAGGGACTCATTAAGGTCATCTGTTGAGTCACACAAAAAGAAGAATCAAGTTGTTTGTACCGTTTCATTTGAAAGACGTTTCCGGGCAGAAAAGAGTGTGTGTGTGATACTGACAGCTTGGAACAAATTGACGGATGGCTTTGTTGGGCTTGGAGTCGAGGATGGTGGCCAGTTGGCCCAGGAGACAGTTGAGATGGAGGGCCATGGACTTCTTGCTTGCCGCCTTGCTTGACAGTCGGTTCGCGAAATACTCCGAGCTCGGCAGGGCGCCAGCGAAGACGCATTAGAGCAGTCTGACGCGCAGGTCGAGTGCTAGTGTGGCATGCTGCCTGTGGAGTGGAGGGTTGGTTGTTGCCATATTCCTGATATTCCTGGAGTGGTGGTCTTTGTTGTGGGTTGCGGTGAGGAGTTCTGGGTGGGCCGGGCTGTTCTGACTGGCGGCGATTCGGAGCAGGACGAGATGAGATACCAACGGCGGATCCCCCCACTCAAGCAACTATCCTCCTTCCCCGGGGGAGGATGACTCAGGCTCTCCTCTGAGACAAGTCTTCATATCAATCAACTGCCTCCCTGTTCTCCCATTCCAAAGAGGGTTCACTCTCTCTTTGCCGGGTGGGGCCATACTATGTATCGGTGGCCCGGTGAGCCCACCCAAATTATGACCGAGGTGTTATCATGCAAGCTGCTTGATAGATTATTTACTTCCACTTCCTCAATCTCATCACACCATCCCAAACGACCGGGATCTCAGGAGAGGCTTCTCCAACTCAGAGGACTGTTAGGTAGCGTATTCCGAGCCCAAAATTGATAACTGGTACATATGCGGTACAGCCCCCAGTTCCCAAGAGAAGCCAAAAACCAGTTTGAGCGCTTGTCTTTTTTTCTTGTTTTCCTGAAAATGTTGCCGATGTGCAATTCCTTTGCTGGAACATCATAGGTATGGGGCTCCACTTTTTCCATGGGATTGACAATCAAGAGCTATCAAAAGAGAAAGAATGCACACAATCCGATCTGTATAGCTGTCAGACAGAAATCTTCGTGTGCTACCACTCGAAACAACTTCATCAGGATTGATTGGAAATGTACACATGCTAGCTGGCATATCATCTGGACCTCTTTGTCGGCGTAATTGAATGTCCACGAAAATTTCCTTTGGGACCAGGTTCCAATTAAAAAGATGTATGCAATGGCTTTGAGAGCAATTTTAACTCTGAACAAAAACCCTTTTTACATATAATTGGCACAAAACATTGATCAGCTTTTCTTGATCATTGGGACAATCAAAATTGATTGCTAACAGCCTATATCCGTCTCGTTCTTCTCAGGCAATTCATTTTTCATGACCACACCGAGATTGGAGCAGTTTTTGGGCGTTTTATTTGAGCAGAGGGGAATCGAGCTAGTACCATTTGGGATCGTATCAAGGTTGCATCTACCATTGTCAAAACGTCGGAATGCAAATTTATCGACTGATTCACCTGCAACAGGTATCTGGTCAGCCCAAAGTAAAGGTATCATTTCAAGTTTGGTACTTCTTACCATCAAGCTTGTGTGCAGGGCAATGCGGCTGGCAGTGCGCATGGATTTTTCTGTTCAGCGTATGGCTTTTGATTCGATGATAGCTAAGACGGCAGTGTTCGTCACATGGTTTCTTGTTGTACTTTGTATTGTTGCAAGTGGGTAGATGCGGACAAGCATAGAAGGTTGTCATCTTGAAGAGACGATGCGAAGAGGGGCTGGAAATAGTCTTGGAAAGTGAGCAGGGGCTGGAAAATTTCTTGCCGGGTGAGCTACAGAGGGATTGGAAGTAGTCTTGCCTAGTGAGCTATCAAACAGCTTGCAGCACCCGGATGCCTTTTGATACCTTTATACGCTTGTGCGCCTGATACATAGAGGACCCTGGAAACCCCCTATAAATGGGGGGTAATGTAAAATCCAGAATTTTGCCAAAATTCATACATTTTTTGACTTGATTCATACACGTTTCATGCCTACACTCAGGGGATTTTCCAGTTTTTCATACATTCTTAATGCCTACCATTGCTGCCGAGGTGGGGGGGGGGGGGGGGGGGGGGGGGTGGCGTAAAAGAATAAAATCTTGGGGGCACCAAGCTGAGGGACCAAAAGTAAGGGCCTGTGCTTCAATTTTGCAAAATTTCCACTTTTCTTGTCCTCTATGCAAAAAAAGAAAACAATAGGAGGGTTCAATTGTTGAAATTCTTCACTTTTGGGCTCAAGAATGCCTTCTGGTGATTTTCAGCTTGAGTTTTAAGAAGTATTGAGGGAAATAAAATTGGTAGAATTCAAGGGTGCTGCTGAGGGGGGGAAGGTCCTTTTCTGGTGAACTCTCAAGAATTTCATACATCTTAGTTACTACCCTCCTTTACCCAGGAAAAAATTCATACACTTGAAGTGCTTACCATTGAGGCCCAAAAAGCCCATTCATACTGTTTTTGTGCCTACCATTTTGGGTTTTTGCCAAAAAATTCATACATTTTCATTACCCCCATTTATAGGGGGTTTCCAGGGTCCTATACATAGTCAGTGACCATTGGACTCAGCACGTGTCAGCACTGCAGTGGCTCAGGCAACCGCCATAGCTATGTACATAGGCCACCTATTGTCAGTTATTTGTCTTATGTATGTAAGCTCCGGAAACCACTGATGTTCGACTTCTAATGCTCCGTTCTTCTTATAATCTCCATGACGCTTTTCATGCAGTCCCACTGCCAATTGGCCCAGGCGGCATGGGGCTACTAGCTCGGTGACAATGATGGGTTGCAATGGTCAGCCTTTTACGTTTAGCTTATGTATATCACCCACAGTCTATGATATGTATGCAGCTTTGTGGTCTATGATACGTATGCAATTTTGTGTTGAAGTAAAGGCCTTGTCTTGAAAAACCCTTAGTCTTGAAAAATATGAAATGAGGTGAGACAAAGCAGACACTACATGTTTAATTAGGAATTCTCCAAAAATTTCTTTATTTCTTCCGCAAGCTTCCACATGCTACATCTTTTTTTTCTTCATGCCCAAAGGCAACATCAGTGCCAATATTGATTTGGTGAGTACTGTTATGAGCTTCGCAGACTACTAGTAAAACAAATCTGAAGGGCTGTCTGAATGTAGCCTTCTCGACATGCGGATGCATCTTCAGCAAGCTTGGACTCTGAATTAGATCCTGCATCAAGGAGAAATATGCTACAATTGGGTGATCTCCCGGGACTCGTACGAAGGCTTTTGGCACCCAATGAAAGTCAACATCTCTATCAGCAAACACCAAAGGTGAGCCGCTGCATATTCAAACTCTAAATGGTCAAGATGAAAAGCTAACACAGCATCCACCAAAGTCCCGGACAAAGTCACAGAGGACCAGACCACTCAAACCAATCCTTCTCAAAGAGAAACGGACAGAGACGGTGAGAGTTAGCATTCCCCACCGGCAACAGAAACTACAGGCTTATGTGAAATGTATAATTGCTTTAGGCAACGTCGCATCACTCCTCCGCCGTTTTGCCAAGAGTTAGGGCCCAATTATAAACCAGTTTTGGGATAATTTTGGGATTGTTTTCAAATAAGTTTGAAAGATTGTTTTGCTTACTTTTTCGGAATTGAAAATCTCAAAACAACCCAAACCACCTCGGGGAGGTGGTTTGGGGAAATTTGGATTACCAATACTGTTTTGATAGCAATTACAGCTCAGCAGGCCCGCCATAACACATAAACTTGAGTAACATGTGTATGGCACATAATCATATGTAACGTCTGCCCAGCTGCCCAACCGACATTTTGGTCCCCCTTCCCCCCCGCCAAAGAAAAACCACCGCAATGAATCCTCACGAGGCTCCAATGACGACGCACCACGCATCCCTCCGGACTACTACCGACCCCAGCAGGTTTACCAGGAAAATGAAGATGGATCCTGGCCAGTCGCGTCGGATACCCTTCCCCCGCCTCCCCCCCCCAACATTACCCTTGGCCTCAGTATCATCAGCCAGGCCCTAAGCGCAGTTGATCCCAAGCCACCAACCTCAGTACCCGCCAATGCGACGACCTGCCCAGTCTCAAGCCAATCCCCTGGGAGCCATTGGCCCCGGTCAACTCGGACGCTCCTCGGACATCATCGCCTACGGCACACGCACAGGCACTGTATGTCTCGCAAGTATCCACTGGCAACAGGCCTCAGGCTCCTCGTGCTGCTCCACATCCTCATCGGAGACCGCCGAGGACAAAAGCCGCCCGGGTCTGGCCGTCACGCCCTTGGCCACTTGGAAACGGACCTCCGCAGCCATCTCTTTGCTCGCCTTCGTGGACAACTATCAGGCCCTGCTTGTCGCCACGCCAACGGCCTCCCCTATCTCGTCTCTGTCGCTGCCCAGCCTTGGCTCCTCTGCGAACTCGCTGGCTACAATTGCAAACCCCTCGCATCCATCCAATCCTCTTCTCTCCGCAGCTTGGAAGGATAGAAATGTCTTCATTTGGAATTGGCCCCCTCAATCTTCCTCTCTTCCCAATCCATTACCATCTAAAATCACGACATAACTGCTAAATCTACTCCTTCATGTACCTGTATACTACTACCTCCTGAACCATTATTGATACCAAAAAGAAGTGTCGGTATCTGAGCAGAAAAGGGGTTGTAGGCCTCTAGGCTACACGATTATCATTGGCCCCCTCCCGGTCCCCAGACCCGTTTGACCTTGCCTCTCAGCAGAACCGCACAGCGCACAGCTCTAGAGGCGCAATTGTAGGAGCAGTATTATGGGCCGGATCGACCACCCACAAAAAACTGTCCCCCAGTTGTCTCTTGTTATCTGATGGTGCCTGAAATCCAATTTGAAGACATTTAAGAAACTTTTAGTGCGCACAGGCTGTCCTCGAAATTTGCCCGACCATCAGATGGAAACTATCATCATCATGTTGCTTTTGGCAGAATAGATCATAAGGGTTCTTGTTTGAAAACCAGGAAAACACCGTCTTGAGTATATACCAAGCTTATCAAGTCTGGGATTACTCCAAGACAACAAAATTGTACACCCAGTATATAAAGATAGGGGAGAATGGCATATCTCTTGCATGGGTCCCTCTGGGAGGGTGGCCTGTTAACTCTTTTGTAAGCAAACTTGGTGCACCGGTGTGAGAACTCCTTTGGGACGGGTGGCAGTTCTGCGAGGGGGAAATATCAGTTATAATATTTCAAAGATGTAAGAAGCTATTACAACTGTTACGGGTGGTTTGAAAGACCTGCCCCTCTATGATACTACACAAGAGCTATCACAACAAATTTATTTATTGTTGTGGCAAAACTAATGATAGAGAAAACTATGTGCAGCAGTCTCTTATCAGACCTAGATCAAACTTGAATTCAGCGGAAAGTGGATTTTGTATGGGAAATGGAGTTAGAGTGGTTTTACAGCAGCCTTGAGTCAGATAATGGAAATGAGTCTTTAACATAAGATATGTTTTATATGGTTTTATATGTTTGTGATATGAAAGGTGGAGATAAACTGATACAAAACTTGTGAGAGAACTGATGTCATATGTGAACTATTCAAAGTGTCTTTGCCCTCTTCCTTAACCTTCAGTTAAGAGCACAATGGGTTAAGATCACTCTGACTTGTTAAGAGCACAAGTGGGTGATGCTTGCTACTTGACTACTTAGAACTACTCTGAGGCATGAAAGATGTTGATGGGCAACTTGATTGAGATCACACTACTGGATTTTATGTGGATGTGACTAGTAACTCTGAGTGAGATGTGTGTTCTGGTTAGGATTGCCTGAGTGGCATGCCGAAAACTGAGGAGGGAAAATCTCCTCCTTTTATAGTAAAATGTGAGGGATTTTTGCTGGTGGGGATCCTTGTGAGGGATTTTTGCTGGTGTGACCACCACACAGGTGTCCATGTGGTGATGGTATCCACGTGGTTGTGGTGGTGGTGTCCATATGGTACCCACGTGGTTGTGGTTGTGGTGTCCATGTGGTGTCCACGTGGTGGTGTCCATGGCGCCTACACAATTATGGAGGTGTCCACAGGTGGAGCCATGCTGTGGTACGTGGGTGGAGACAAACAACAACCCTGGAGGTGTCCACAGTTGGAACCATGCTGTGGTGCGTGGGTGGAGCCAAACAACAATCATTGAGTTGTCCACAGGTGAAACCATGCCATGGGAAGAGCCAAACCACGCCACTACATACACTACAAATATGTCCTTGAGTCTAATTCTATAATATGTACTATCAAAATATCTCTACAGTATGTAATTATGCTTATGAACACAGTATAATACTAGTAACTTTTGACTGAGTGCAGCTAGCCTAGTGGTTCCAGTGAGTGACTAGGGGTTATATGACCTGTAGAATCCAATTATGCAATAATACATCTAGAAATATGTCTCCTTCTCAATAGTAAACTGTGACTTTATGTGATTTGATACTTGAAACACATTTGGCACACCACACCGGTTCAGACAAAAATTGACCCCCCGGGATAGAGACCCTGCGGGTAGTAAGCCTTAATGAGGGGCTTGGTCAAGCTTGTTTGGAAAGCTCCCTCCGGGCCGCAGCCTCCTCGGGAGTTGAGTTGATAGAAGGAGGAATCATTCTGTGGTTGGAGGTAGGACGTTGTTGGTGGTAGGACGTTGGAGGTTGGTCAGGAAAACGGCGCAACCTTTGGTAGTGTGAGGCTCACGTTCAGTTGCGCCGGAAATTCATCCAGCATGGTGGTGGGTTTATAATTTACACTTGGTTTGAAACAGGTTGGAAACTGTTTTGACCCCTGTATCTGCACCACCAAGATAACTTTTTTTGATTTCAAACTTATTTGAAAACAATCCCAAAATTATCCCAAAACTGGTTTATAATTGGGCCCTTAAACTACTGGGTCTTAAAGATCAAAAGCGCATCAACAGTAAGGACTTCGTGCGCTGAGTAGCAGAGAATTAAGGACATACACACCCGGATGAATCGGGCAAAGCTGCGGCGCCATGAGGACGCCAGGGCCGTACAGGCGCCCAGTGGGTGTTACATGACACCATCTTGACCCGGAGTCCAGCTTGGCGTCACTGTGATAGGGGGTGGGGCGCCTAAGGCCAGGTGGCGTCAGGACCCACCCCAGTTTGCTGTATGCCAATCTGGGCGCCTGCCGGTCGTCCGTCCCGCAGGCCAACCTGTTGGGATGGTCGGGCAGGCGTTCATCACCTGCGCAGCCGTGGCGCCACCAGGGGGCGCCACCGGGTCGGCCGGGTCAGGTAGGCGGCACGCAAGGTCCACATCAGGGGGCCGCCCCCACACGGCCTGGGTGGCAACCCACTGAGGCGTCTGGCCCCACCGCGCGGGCGAGGCGGTCTCTTGGCGACCTGATGACACTGGCCATTGACCTGAGCATGCCCGCCGTTTCAGTCCGGCAACCGCTTACAGGCTATGAGACCGTATGAGACCGTACTTGGGACAAAACATCCCCTGCGGTGCAGCTCCCTTGGCAGGGACCTGGCCTCGACATATTGGGGTGTTGCAGTACACCTCAATTCCTTGGAGAGAACCGGAGCGCAGCAAGGTCACGTGGTCCATGGATGAGACGTGGAGCGACAGATCTTGCGTTGCGTCGCGGCCCCCTAGGCCCCAGAGGCACCAAGCCTCGGAGACGAGGACTAGGGGCCCAAGCCTCAGCCCATGTTTCTGACAACAGGCGAGACGGTGTTTGTAAGGGTTCTATGAACCCTCACTGGTGACAACGACAAAATGGCACGGGAGCAAGGCGAAAGAGCCTTTGGAGTTCTAGTTCCAAACGTGGGGCTATAATTTCAAAGACTAGTCGAGAGAGATTAGATCTCTCTTGGCTAGATACAATCATGAGAAGGGGAGAAAAGGGAAAAAGGAAACAGGGGCTCACCTAGTCGAGAGAGATTAGATCTCTGCTCAACTAGGGAAGCGTGGGCTCGAGTCCAAGTACTCGAGTCCGCGGGGGGTTTGGGGTTAGGTGATCCCATAGCCCCTCGTGTGAAGTCCCAGTGTCGAGGGGGGCTTCACAGTCTCCCCTCCTATAAAAAAAGGGGAGCGATCGGGGAGACGAGTGCGAATGGCAAGGGTGGAGTGAGCGGAAAAGAATCGGGGAAGAGCGCAGCTGTTACTCTTGTGTCCTCGGTAGAACGGAGGCTGTTGTTGATTTGATGGTGTGTCGTAGGTAACCGTGTTTTTGTAGGTGACCATCTCGAATTCGGATGGTGTGTTGATTCGTGGGGGGGGAGGCAGATTGGGGGTTGGGAAAATAGGACAAAGCAGGACGGTGGGGAAGGATGAATGTAATGGAATGGTGATCGGGGGATTCCCGTTGGTCGGTAGACAAAAGGTCGGAGATTGGGGACGACGGTATGAATGGGGTCGCTTACAACCTGTAACAGGGGGTCCGCGTAAGCGTCTTCCTGCGTGAAAGGAATGTAGAGAGCAAGGGGGGATTGATTTCTGGTAGGTTGCGGCGTACTTATTGTCTCCCTCTGTTGCGGCGGGATTGTCCAGAAAGTCCAGAAGGTCCTCCTGGTACGTTGATCGGGAGGCATCGCTCGATTGGATTCCAGCAAGGGAGATTGTTTCTTTCACTATCAGGGGTTCTTCGCTATCGGAGGGTACCGAGTCTTCATTATCTCGTTCAATAAAGACCAATGGGTCATCTCCATACTGTAGAGCTTCGGCTTCCATCTGGCCCTCAATCATTGCAATAGCGGATAAACCAGCTTCATCGAATGCTGGCGCCTTGTTGGATACTGCAGCTACACCTGCTGGATGGCCTGTTGCTTTGCCTGCGGTCGGGGCTGAAGGTCCTTGGGCTGTCTTCCAAGCTCGGGGTGCGATATAGTTACTAGGTTTTGGGGGGGTTACGAAGGAAGGGGGAATAAAGATTCGACGCTCTTGAGGGCCTGGGCAGGCTCCGGCTGGGTTTCCGCAGTGTCCTTTGCAGAAATGACATTTCCCGATCGAGTCGAGGTACAAGAAAAGGCGCCATAAGTAGGCTTCCGGTTCCAGGCGGGCCACTGTGTTGGGACCCGGGCTATTCGAGCTTCGGCTGGCGGTGGGTCTTGTACGGGGTAAGGTGGCATAGAATCCGTTAGTGCGGCTTTCAAAGTCGCTGTAGCTGAAGTTTGCGACCGAGAGTAGTTGAAAGTCCTTGACTTTGGTCTTGAGCGCGTGGGGTAATCCAAACATAACAAATTCAGCGAGATCGAAGTCAGAGATAGAGGCCTTCTCGAAGTTCACTAGGCTTTGGAGAGTGCGTGCGCGTCCCGAGAACTCCATGAATGATTCTGTGTTTGCCATTTCGAGGTGTTGAATTGCTTGACGAAGTTCTGTGCGCCAGTCCTCCGGTAGACAGAATTTGAATAGGCAGGCTTGAAATTCATCCCACGACTTGCCGTTGAATGTGGAAGATACGTTCGAATAATAGGACAATAGGTTCGTCTCTGAGATCAAGGCGCCGAGTATCAATCGTTTGTTGTCTGGGTGGGTGACATTGCGAGTAGAGTAGAAGATTGTAACTCCTTGCATCCAAGTGAGGAAAGGTTCAACTTCCTGGAAAGGGCCCTTGAACTGTGGCCCATCTGAGGTTCGAAAACGCGTGAGATCAATGCGACCATCTGTACGCATGCTTGAATGTTGTGTCGGCTCCTGTCTGTTGGCGCTGTTCACGGCTATCTCTTCCAAAAGGGCAAGCTTCTCGGCGTCTAGCCGGCGTTGTTCAACCATCCTTTCAATGTCCAGTCTGCGCTGCTCGTCCATGGCGGCAATCCGGTCTGCATCAAGGCGGCGGAGCTCCACAAACCGTTTGTTGTCCAATCGCCGTTGCTCCTTGATGGCGGCGATCCGTTCGGCATCACGGCGACGCTGCTCATCAGCTTGCGTTTGGGCTTGTTCGGCTTGGAGTTGGGCTGCTTGGAATTGCACTGCCGTGTTCTTCTGAATGGTCAAGAGTGTTTTGAAGCAGTCGGTGATGCTCATTTCACCCTTGGCCTCCTGGTTTGATGAGGTCGAGGGACCAGGTAGGTTTGATTCTTCCGAGTGTTTCATGGTGCTGGGATCGGTCAGGGCGGTCTGTCGAGGAAAGATGTCAGGTAACCTCGGGTCCGCCTGTGGGGCGACTATAGGTAGGCTAGCGTTGTGAGAAGGTGGCGGCGAGCACGGGAGGGGAACGGAGATTGGGTTTGCTGCAGTCAGCGCAGCGTCAAGGCGAGCCCTGCGGCGAGCTGCTTGGAGGATTTCCTTGGGGTCAGTAATGGGCAAGAGGGGTTCGTTGTTTGTGTTACGGGTTGTCATGGGCTTGTTTGGCCACCGAGATAGGAGCAAGAATTTGTTCCAGGGAAGTGCGATGAGTTGGAACGATTCGATGGTCACAATTGACCGGTTGCGAAAACAAGGGGTCACAATTGACCGGCGAGATTCGATGGTCACGATTGACCGGTTGCGAGAACAAGGGGTCACGATTGACCGGCGAGAAACGATTCTGAGGGGGATCCGACTGATCCTGGCTGTTTGCAACGAGAAAAAAAAAGTGTAAGGGTTCTATGAACCCTCACTGGTGACAACGACAAAATGGCACGGGAGCGAGGCAAAAGAGCCTTTGGAGTTCTAGTTCCAAACGTGGGGCTATAATTTCAAAGACTAGTTGAGAGAGATTAGATCTCTCTTGGCTAGATACAATCATGAGAAGGGGAGAAAAGGGAAAAAGGAAACAGGGGCTCACCTAGTCAAGAGAGATTAGATCTCTGCTCAACTAGGGAAGCGTGGGCTCGAGTCCAAGTACTCGAGTCCGCGGGGGGTTTGGGGTTAGGTGATCCCATAGCCCCTCGTGTGAAGTCCCAGTGTCGAGGGGGGCTTCACAGTGTTTTAGGTGGCTTCGGGGCTTCAGAACCAAGCCACCCCCCAACGCCTCAGTAGTTGTAGCTACAGACGGCTAGGACACCCAAGAGGCGTGGAGACACAGCGACGGACCAAGATCTGGGCCCGAATGGGCTAGCCAGCGCACCATAAAAGGCAGAAGCCTTTGGGCACCCGCTCAGCCCCCAGGCACTCTGGTCATTTGTCTACTACCCACTACGTTCTAGTCAGCTTCATAACCTCGACATCATCCTTTTTCCTTTTTCAACGTCCTTTTTCCGACCTTTTTCTTTTTGCACATCTAATTACTTCATTAGACAACAAAACCCCGGAACACGATGACAGACCGACTCTCCGCTTTATCAAACGCTGTGAAAGCCGCTAGCGGGATTCCAGTGGAACCCAACCCAGCAAGCAAAGACTCTACTGTCGAGGGCATGCTAACAACCCAAACGACCAAGGGGAAAGGCTCAGGCTCCCAGGAGCAAGCCAAAACTCAACGGCAAAGCCAAGAGAACCCCAATGTACCCCAGCCATCCAGCAAAGGGAAAACAACCAAAAAATCCGCCCCTCAGACCAGAAGCGCGACAAAGATTGTTGTCGCGAGAGGATCGGCGGAAGGCCTCTCGACCTCAGGGGACAAGGACAAAGGGCAACCCCCCACGGCCGCAGGCAAAGTGCCAAGCACCCTAGCGCTTCTGGGAGACAAAACCAGTAAGCACCTCAATACTAAATACAGCATTGGGGACTACATCACATCTGACATGCCCCCAAACCGCTAAAGTCCCGGAACCCCCAACAGGTCAAAGACAACAGTTCACCGGGAACTTGATCTCGGTGACTGACCGAGCCACCATCATGGCCAAAGCCATGGCAGCCACAAACACCGGCGAAGCGGCCAAGGCCAAGATGCTCTGGGACGTATACCTCTCAATGGCACGAGCGCTACCAGAAGCACCAAACAATCAACCGGCCACATCCGCCAAACGTCCTAGGGAAGACTCCCCCGAGATCCTAGACCTATCAATGGATGACGATGAGCCTCAGGTGATCGGAGGACAAGGCCACGTGGTTAGCAAGAATGATCTTGTCTTTGGTAAGCAACCAAAGAACACACCACGCATACCAAAACCAAAACTCACAACGGCTTTTTCACGATTTACAGCCAGCCAAGAAGTGAATACGCACCGCGATGTGGGCTTCACACCCTACTTTGACAAGAAAATCAAGGAGCTGAGGGGCCCGCTGCCCCTCACCATATTCAATAAGCAATGGCAAGACCGGGCAATCGCGCACTACGCTGAGAAGCGTCCCAAATCCAAAGACAACACGTCAGAAAGCCGACTTCGATACACAGGGTACCCGTACCCTAGTGAATGGACGCAGTCGTTCAGCCAATGGACGACCAACCACCAAGGCTTCCACCAAACACTTCGCGACTTGTAAAACTTCCACACGTTCGCTGGCTGAGTCCTAAAACACAAGAGCCATTGCGACCGCATCATGGCAAAGAACGGCTTCATGGCAGCACTCCGATATGACGTCAATGTCCAATCAACGGTTTTCTCTTACCGAGTCTTAGTGAATGGGAAGCCGGCCGTTGCCGACATCTCTGTTTTCCGGAAAAACATCTTTGAAGATGTCTACGGAGATGCCCAAAACTTCGGAGAGATAGGGATGACGGACAACCCCTATGCCGCCAATGGACAACGAGCGGACTGGGATCCTCTGACCGGCCAACCCAAACAGCTTTCGGGCGGCAGAGGTAACGCCAACAACAACCACAAGAACGGCTACAACCGTCCCTCTGAGGACAACGACCAACCGGGCCCAAGCGGTTTGAAGCCACAAAAGAAAGGAGGCTACCTGGGGAAGAACTTCAATCCAAAGTATAACGAGCAAAATAAGGGGAACGGGGGCAACGGAGAACCTAAGGCACCAGAGGCTACGCCGTAAGCCTCCCAAACTTGACTTGTCTTTCTTTCCCCCCTGTCAAACCCCAACCCAACCTTGACCATTCATGGTTTGCTCTTCACAAATAAACAGGAAATAACGTCAGCCTCTGGAATTTTTAAGCTCATGTTTTCACTGTTTCCTCTCCAAAAAATTTTTTGTTGTGGTCTGCAATTGTACATAGCCAAAGTTACAAGACAACACAGAAATCCAATTCTACATTCTCAAACGCAATAGCTACTGTCCAAGTTTCTGATGATTGGCCTGTGAGAATATCGTGCGAGATGGATATTCCCAAGTGGGAAGAAGCGCTGAACAAGGCGGGCCTGATACCGGAGTATCAAGATGTAATCGAAGGGTTCCGCAACGGCTTCCCGCAAGGCATTCCCCAACACATGTGCAAAAACCTACCGCACTTCACCCCCCCAAACCACGCCTCAGCGCTGCTAGCACGTGATAAGATCAAAGAATTGATCAGGAAGGAAGTGGCGGCAAAACGTATGTTCGGCCCTTTCACACACAATGAAGTCCACAAACATTTCCCCTTTTTCAGGTCAAACCCTCTGGGTGCCGTCATCAACGGCAATGGGTCTCTAAGACCAATAAACGACCTCTCTTTCCCCAGGGACAACCCAGAGATACCCTTGGTAAACTTGTTTGTCAACGCGGACAACTTCCCTACGACATGGGATGACTTCGCAGTGGTGGCGAAATTCTTTCGCGGGAGACAAGAACCCTGCCTACTCGCCCTGTTCGATTGGGAAAAGGCATATCGCCAGATACCAACAGCAGCAGATCAGTGGCCATACCTCCTAGTCCAAGACTTCGAAAACAAACTGTATGTGGACACCCGCATCACCTTTGGAGGAGTAGCGGGCTGCGGTTTGTTTGGCCAACCCGCCGACGCTTGGAAAGAACTAATGTCCAAGGAGTTTGAGCTCATCAAAGTCTTCTGATGGGTCAACAACAACCTTTTTGTCAAGGAAATCAATACCAACGTAGATATGACGCATATTGTCAAGAGATCCGAAGAACTCGGGGTCAAGACCAACATTGAGAAGAACACCAATTTCAAAGCTGAACAAAAATTCATCGGATTTGTCTGGAACGGCGTAGACAAAACCGTTCGCCTCCCCCCAGGGAAACTGCAAGAACGGATCACGCAGATCAGAGAATTCCAGATCGAGGGAAGGAAATACCACTATAACCAACTTGAAGTCCTTGCTGGAAGGCTCAACCACGTATCTTGCATACTCCCCCAACTCAGATGTTATCTTTGCGGACTGTAGGGTTGGCTGAAGGGTTGGCAAAACCACAAAGCCGCACGGAAAGTAACAAAAACCGTCAAAGCCGACCTCAAGCAATGGATGATAACGCTGTGTACATTCAAAGAGACAAGGCTAATCCCCAGCGTAGACCCCACCGACATTGGATGGATCGGAGATGCCTCAACTAGATTTGGGGTAGGAGTACTCATAGACAAACACTGGGCTCGGTTTCAGTTAACGCAAGGCTGGGAAGGAGAACAGAAACCCCGAAGAAACATTGCATGGGTAGAAACTGTTGCGATTCGGATCGGTTTGACTATGTTAGAGAAACTCGGTGTCCAAGCCGGGAATAACCTGATTGTCTGGACAGACAACACCACCGCTGAACTCGCCATTAAAAACCGCAAGTCAAATGATTTCTGGGTGAACGAGGAGTGGAAAAAGATCCAGGCCCTCCTTGTCAAGCTCCAAATAGACCTAACAGCAAAAAGGGTGACCTCTAAGGAGAACAAAGCAGACACATTGTCCAGAGGTGACAGCTCCGGACTCCAACAGTCCCACCTGCTGCCAATTTTACTACCACTAGATCTAGATCCCCTGTTTCTACAAATTTAAAAGATTTACAATTTTGAAACCACAACCTAACCAAACCAAGCTCACGAGACTCAGATCTCAGAGGGAAGAGGAATCTAGACAATTAACCCCAGTTTTTGTTTCTAAAACCAAGGGTCAAACAGCTTTCAAAGAGAATAACACAACGCTCGGCATGACCAGCAGCGGAGTGGGATTGTGTGCAAGGGCTCCTGCCCAGGCCAGAGAGATTTGGGTCTAGCACGGATCCCCCTCCACGCGTGCTCTTTTCTTTTCTTCTGCTCAGGGGGTTTTTTCCCTCCTCTTGAGCCCCCAAGACGCAAAGTAAACTCTTACGCACTCTTGGGGCTCGGGGGACACAAGGTGAAAACTCCCCCCCGACCCACACGCGGCCGTCTTGGGATACCGGTATTGGTATCCAGGACGGCCTAGGACAGTGGTTTAGAGAGTCATCTCGGCACACACATGTCTGAACACGTAAGAAGAAAGAAAAACTATGCATGTCCAAGGTCAAAGACACTTGGCAAGCAACCACCCGGTCCAAACGGGAACGCGCACACAGGCACGCCTATGTGCGCGCCCAAAGTGAGACGGAGGCTCCCGGAGCCTCCTGTCACTACCGTAACCCCTCACTCCCGACAGGTACCAGAAGGGACCCGTCGCGGCAGTGCAAGGAATGGATCGATTCTCTTTCATTGACCACTCCCGCCCTAAAGAACCTGCAACTGTATTTCACGGAATTCAAAACCAGAAACTACAAAACATGATGATGAGAAATAGGCAATAGAAGGAAGAAGTGACAACAAGATAAAGAATAACCAACCCTGATTTGATAAAGATATATATGGGAATAATGGACAACCTGAGAGTAGTGGACAATAAGAGGACAAGACTAAGATAGAAATGAGGTTAGTTGGGATTATGAGGAGAGGATCAATGAGGATGGGAACAAACCAAGTGAAGAGAGAATCTGATCGGGAAGACAAGAAGGGAAGCGAGGTGATACGCGTATGAGAAGGATAGCTAATTAATTGAAGAGATGATCAGTGAGAATCGAGGAGATGTTCTGAGTTGCTTCGGTGCCTTCTCACCAAGTTGGATACTTGAAGAGTTGAGCGCCGTCGAAAGATATTGGCGATTGAGCAGGAAGCGCCGTCTTGAGTTAAATTGGCGAGAACAGATTTCAAATCTTGCTGAAGCTGATTGAGTCTGAGAGATCGAAGAAAATTTGAGCTTCAATGATGAAAAGGTCCCGAATGAGTGAGAGAGATGGAAGAGGGGTTCAACCGGTTAGGTTTGTCTTGATGAGATCAAGTGTCTTGATGTTTTGGACTTTTTCCTCACACGATGCGCTACCGCGTGTGCAGCGCGAGTTTCAACACGCCCTCCATCCTTCACCTCCACAACCTTCCCCAAACACGCAACTGAATATGAACCCCGACAAAGACTTCACCTACCCTGACAACGTCTGCCGCTGCAAGCTCTGTCCCCTGGCAAGGGGGACGAAGCATTGGAGTTGCCATATCCGTGGATCTCAGGTCGAATCAAAGGCCGTCAATCAAAGTCACGTCCGCGGCCTTGGGTGGGGAAAATGGACTTGGTGCCCGCATCAGACACACCGATCTCATGGGCCGGGCCTCCTCGGGCCAGACGCCGCATTCACGGGCGGGGTCACCCGGCCCGACTCGGTTGGGGGGCGTGGCCCAAGTTCATTTGGCCCGCAGCCGCACCCGAATTAGGGCCACGTGCGCAGCTATTGACGCAGCCTCAACAGCCACTTAGGGTACCGCCCCTCGGGGCCCCAACCCTTAAGTAGAGACTATAGAGCCCCCAGCATGGCGAATAGTAGGAGACCAGTTCCCACGCCACCCCAACCATTGGAACCCACCGGACCTTGCCGTCACCTGCCGTCACCACCACCCCATCCCCTTGGCTCCCTCCTTCAGCCCCAGCCCTACTTGTTGTTTGCGCCCATGATTTCTACGCCAAACCCGACCGGGCGTTGGCCCGGGACCCCCAGCGACAACAGTAAGTTCCTCCGAGCTACCACAACCCCCCCCCCCCAGCACCCTTATTTTGCCAGCCCTGGACCATTGCTGACATAGTTGACGATGATCGCCCTGCCCAGCGCGCCCGCGGCGAGGCAACCCCCCCCCCCCCCTCCCACACGAGCCTGGTTTAACACTTTTGCCCACTTCAACCAAGCAAGGGCCAACCAGGGGGACAACCTGCCAGACTTAGCACCCCAGCCGGTAGTTCTGACTCCGACACAGTAGATGTACACCAATCTCGGTGTCACACCTATCCAAGCAGAGCTAGCGGCCAGAATTGAGATGGTGCGTCATCGTCTGTCCCCCTCATGCCCCCGCCCCCATCACCCAAAGGGCCGCCACTTACACCTGACCGCCAATGCCGTTAATGGCCTGAGCCCCCTGTTCCATTGGACCTTGTTCCCTACAACCCCCCCACTGCAAGTTGTTCTCCATGTTATCCTCCCTACCTACACAATCTTATCCAAGTTGTTCCCTATGTTATCCTCCCTACGTACCCCATCTTAGCCCAGAAATGAAATGTATGGCCCAATGCCCATACTCTCGGGCCCCCAGCGGGCCCGTTTCCACCTCGATATCCCTCTCTGCTGGCTCAGTATTGGATTAAGATCTGCCCCCCCCCCCTTCTCCTGCAATGTCTTATTGGACCCCAGGCAAGGAGGGACCCTCGGTGTTGTGATTGCGCCGCCTGAGAGATACATAGTTGCCCCAACCTCATGGCCCCATGGATTTGGTGGCCGCAGGCGTTGCTGTGCGCCCCACGCTACCCATGTTGACCACCATGAAGGCCTAGCGTTGGCCACCCGGCGTTGCTCCTTACGCCCTCAATGATGGCCTAGCCACGCCCGCGCGGCGTAGCGGCGCTCGATCAGAAAGATGCCACGATGGCGGCATCCGACCGGCCACCTGGGCTTCCCAGGGGACGGCTCAGGTAGTCATACCCTGACAACACGCCGAGGGACCGCATGCCGCCCATACGGGCGTCGTTAGGAGGGCCAAACCCCTCGCCTAGCGCCCGCCATCGCCCGCGCCAACCTGACCTGCTTCCCCGGTATGTCAAGTTGACGCCCCCCCCGGCCTAGGCGTCATGTGGTCGATTCAGGTTGGCGCCAACCAGAACGAACGTATGGCGTGGGGCCTGTATGTCAATTTAATATCCTGGGGAGCCATGCCCAGCTGGCGTTCCCCCCTTGCGGGGCGCAGGTGGCGCCCCTGGCTGCGTTAAGTGGGCGCCCCGATGGTCCGGGTGTGTACAACTAAAGAGCAAAACAATGTTTCTTTGACTGACGCAGGTCAATCATCTAGATTATTGTTTCGCTCCGTTGTTCATTTCTATTCTCATCATCTTCAGAGAGCGGCCCAAACTCCTGCTCTTAGGTAAATCACCCCAGCTCTTAATAGTTTTGTCTCTCCTTAAAAGTTGTTTCCCACAAGCTAGAGTCTAACATCAAGAAATACAAATCTTAGTCTCTTGAAATCTTTCAGAACCGCAGGACAGCAGCTTTTTGTGCAGACACGTTCAACAAAGCGGTTCAGGCTTATGACAAAATGTCTTTCTTTCGTTCCGATTACGACTTCAACAATATTGGCCTCAGAAGAGTTGATATTCTGATCAAAAAAAATCTTGACTACCGTTGTAGGACTCCAGAGATGGATGGGTAATTGAAGTTCCTTTGAGGGGGAAATAAATTGTATGAATAGTTTGAAAGGCTATTACAATCTACGGGTGGTTTGAAAGACCTGCCCCACTAATAGTACTATGCAAATAACCAAGAGTCTTGTAATCAATATTTAAAAAAATGTGGCAGATTCCAAGATAGCTCTTACTTTTATATAGTAATCTCTATCAGACCTAAATACCTAATTCAATGTGTTTTTAGACCGGTTATAACTAAGGATAACGTGGTTTGTTATGGTGAAGTTCCTCTACTGTTGTTGATGTTATAATTTGTACTACTACTTCTACTTCTACTACTACTACTAATATGCTAATAAGGAGAATGGGTTGTTGGTTGGTTGGTTGGTTGGTTGGTTGTTGGTTGTTTGTTGGTTTGTTGTTGGTTGGTTGGTTGGTTGTTGATTCAACTACTGTACTAACACTCTACTGACTGACTGACTCTACGGTACTCAAGACTACTACTGCTAAACTACCATATGTGACCAATCCTCTATAGGTTGATGGTGAAAAGAGAAATTATCACTTTTTTGGTGACCAGATATCCCAATAGGGATATCTTGTAAAAAATTTGGGACATTTGGGATATTTGGTAAATTTTGACTTTTTTTTTTTTTTTTTTTTTTGGGTGGGCATCAGCTTGAGAAGCTGTCATCTATATACATACACCATGAGGAGTGTAGGATAGCTAATAAAGATTTAAATATTTACATGTATTCATCTTATCAGTGGATCCTGCTTAAACCAAGAATTCCAAGCAATCAGGACTGTTGTTTGTCTTTTCATGATTGAAGGGTACAGATAATGGTTTATTGTACATGCTCTGCATGATTGATACAAGGAGAAAAATACTCGTGTAGAGCCATGGTTAATGCTCAGCATGATTGATACAAAGAGCTTGAAGGGTCGGACCGGTAGGAGGATAATGCGATGAGGGGCGGGCTCAATAGTGTGTATGGAGAGGATATGGGGCGTGTTGGGGGTTGTTCCGTAGTGCTGAGGATGAGAGTGTGCTGAACGAAGCGCAGCATTTTTAAGGAGGGGACGACAGGGGGATATGTTTCTTGTTGGTAAGGGGACAATCTACTTGAGCAAGGGCTGAGCTTTGGAGGTTGGTGTCTGATCTTCCTGGGGCACTGAAGGCTCTGATGTAAAAAAAATGGCCCCGACGGGTAATATTTAGTGGACACGCAAACTGATGGAGAGCCGAATGGCAGAAAGGTTGTACGGAGGAGACGCCAAAGGTGTCTATTAGAATACCTCCGCTGAAGGTGAATGCACGTATACAGACAATCGTCCACACGGTCGTAGAGACAGAACCTAAGAATTAACAATACCAAAGCCAAGGAGAGTTAGATGATCAGTCAAAGGAACCAGGAAAGAAAAAAGCAAAAGGGAGACGGAGGAGAGGTTACCATAAGGTGCGGAAGGAAAGCTGAGGCATAAGGTGCGGAAGGAAAGCTGAGGATCCAGACGATCGGCACCCGGAACCAGTCTTGAGGTAGGAAGAAGACCGGCGAGCGACGGTACCATGAGATGAGTACAAACTGGAACCGCTAGTGAATGTCCACAAGAGACTGGAGAAGAGCGCGGCGAATTGGATCTTGGCTGAAGAAACCTTTTTTATCTGCCGAGACCATCCGGATATCCAAGCAAGAGTCAACAAGTAAAAAAAAAAAAAACAGAAATTCTACATGATGGTTGGGCATCGGCGGAGGAGGCGCTTTCCGTCCGGAGTTTCCTGATCTGGCCGTCGTTGAGCAGAGACGTGGCGCCACCATACGGTCAAACACTAATGCAGAATATTGAAGAATTGTACAGTATGTAGAATGCCGCAATTAGCAACTCAGCTCACTTCATATTATGTATTTAAATATGTACATATCCACCTTATCGGTGTCCTGGTGGCCCCCAAGAGCCCCCAAGGCTCATCATCTTTCACCAAAAATTGCATTACATAACCTCATTTACGGATATGTCTATGATAATAAAATTCAAGGCGGATCGCGAAATCTACTTATTAGGCCCGTTGGCTCTGCTCAATCACGATATAATTAGCCGGCACTTAACTCGCAACGTTGTTGCTTCGATTATAGATCAGCTTCCGGAATTCTTCCACTCTGTAGCAACTGAGACCGAAATCTTGAGGAACAAAAGACAAATCTGCCATGCCCTTTGCATCTGCGACAATGGTATGTTTTCTTTCTCGGACTATCAAATATTCAAAACAACATACCCAAAGCCAACAATATAAACTTCCTTAATGTCATACCGCATGAAAGGCGCCGTGAACAACGCAAAACTTTGGTTAACCGAATTGGAAAAAAGTTATTTGATGGAATTGGTCGACCAAGCATTGAGCAATCTGGGTGTGAAGATAACAGGTGTGTGTTGTTTAGCCGATTTCTCTCTTGATCCTTGATTGGCGTACATGGGGCTGATTTTGTTGCATCTCACCACCTAATCTTTTCATGACACAGATCATGTCACAGGATCCAAGGGCAACAAAGGTGTCTTATTAAGTCAACGCGAGCATGACGGAATCATTCAAAAACTAAGAAATCCCAATATCCCTCTGTCGGTTGGTCAAGACCTGGTAGTGCGAGGGTGCATTGAATTGGTCTCCCTCCTGCATGGTGAATCCAGTCACAAGCTCGAGTTTGGTTTTTATCAAGGCCCAAGTGGGTTGTTTGTTGCCAAGGACCAAATTTCAAAAATTCACATAAGATCTTGGCTTGAGTTGTAATAAGAATAATCACCAGCTATTAATCTACAGCGCTTCTTATTTGTAACGGAGATTTGAGCCTTCCTTTTCTCCAATTAAGATTAAACATAAAAAAAGAAAAACACATTGATCAATCACAATTGCAATGCCAAAGAAAAAGAAAGACATACATCATCGGTCAAGACAAACTAGCGCAATGTATTCTTCAGTAGTTTTTTCTGGAAAATTTTTAGGCTTGTATTTAGTCCAGGCACAATGCGCCAAAATTTCATTTGAGTGGATTATGTGACTACGTGTCTTGTCTATTTTTTGCAATGTAAGGCCCATTTCATAGTTTTCGAATTGTGTATAAGCTTGTCCAACCGATGACGGGACAGGAATTAAAGGCTTTATAGCTAGCCAGGTGTTGGTGAAAGTTACTTTATCTGACCGAGAGATACGCCAGTGTTGGAAAATAAGCTTGATGATCCCAAATTTAGCACGGGTGTTTGACTTCAGAGCAACAACACAATTATTTTCACTCGTATTAACGGAGCAGAACACAATATTCTTGTCCCTTACAACGTTTGGAATCTTCAAAACCTTTAATGTCAAGGGATCAAGCTTCTGTCGTGATTTGGATTTGCTCAATTGGTCTGAGGCAAGCCACGTTTGATCGCCAAGGGGGAATAACTCATTGATCCGGGCTATAAGTTCCTCAAAGAGGCGCGTGTCCAGATTGATCCAATTTTTGGTAACTGTTTCAGGAGTGCAACGAATAGGGTTGTAGAGCGACTTAACTTTGCGAACCAACTCCGCAGGGAGACTGGGGCTGTCTAGGAGAGCTCTGAGGTTCCCAATCCGATAGAAATTTGTTAAGCAAGTGATCTTGATTTGTCCTGTAAAGATGGACAATATCAGTACAAATATGTATTTTAAGTGTGTGATCAGTTTGATTTACCAACTGAATTATTTGTGGTGGTCTTCAATACAGTACCCATCAGACGCTCCATAGAAAAAGACCACCATGCATGGGCAGGTCCGTATTTTTCGAGGCAATCGGAGAGATGGAAAGCCATGTGATGATTTGGAGCCACAGGCGATTCTGGAAAAAGAACCGAGCTGCTTTTCATGTATTCTTGAAGGTGGTTGCGGTATTTAGCAATCTTTTCCTTGTTCATTGTTTGTTTAAGCGCAAGATTGACGAGTGAAACCAGGTGTGCAAAATTATGGAGTAACAATTGGTTAGCCGGATCACCGTCTTCCCATAACACTGGCAGGACAAGTGGCAGTTGGATTGCAAACAGATTTCGCCATTCGTCTGCCTTCAGGCTTCCAAAAGAAGCCTTACCAAGGGCTGGAATCGCTCGACCAATCCAGCTTGGTATGTGAAGTTTCTTCAGCTGTCGATTAATGCTTGATAAGGCGTCTTTATCAAGAATAATTTTGCCGTTAGAGCGAGGGATCCAATTGCCATCCCAGCCTTTCCCTAGCACGAAGTCAGCGTCACTCGAGTCAGTGTTAGTCCCAAATAACATTTGACCAAAGGGTAATCTCTCTTCAGACTGGTCAGGAGAGGGGCTCGTTGGTCTAGGTTCAGGATTGCTTGAGTTCAATGAATCTTTAAGGAGCTCGTGAAGCTCGCAAGATGAGACTGGTGGTGGTTCTTCTTTGTCTTGAACATCGGACATCAGCCAGAACCTTTGACAATGCCACTTCAAGATTCCTAACAAGAGGTTGTGCATTGCATCCACAACGTGATATTCCAGAATTTTCCAATAAGAAAGCTCGAGTAGAACAGAATAGCGAACACCATGTTCTGAAAGAATTTTTTTTTTTACTCGGGCATTTTCCGCTAGACGAGATTGATTTGCCCAGTATCGATCATGGTCGGCAAGATTTTGTAATGGCCAAGATTTTGAGTCGAAATTCTTGATCTCCTTCTTGTCAATGAGGCAGTAAGAGCACATTAGTCGGGCATTGTGACCAGCAAACCCAAGGCCACGGCGAAGAGCAGGTAGATCGGCAAAAAAAGGCAGTAATGCTGCACGTATCAGTCGGCCTTCAGAGTGTTGATGGGTTTTTGATAGATAAGTGCCAGTATTCCAGAGGTGCTTAAGCTGTTCAACCAATGGTCTAAGAATCCAGTTGGTTTGTTCAAGCAAGGGTTCTTTGGGGCCAGGTGCGATCCCAACGAGGAAGATGTTTTTGGGTAGATAGCGGAGAGCGACAGGTAAACTCAGGCAAACCATTATGATAAAAGTGACCAAAACATGTTTCCCAGATTGACGACTACCAAAAGGATTGATGCCATCGAGGAACATCGCAAACGTTAAGTTACCCAAATGTGACGTGAATTGCTGGCCGTCAGGACCAAGGAGTTCCCGCCAGGCACGTGATTCTTGGATATCGGATATTTCCGCGGTGTTGTTGAACGGCGAGCAGGACTTTTTGGCAGTCTCTTCTAAGATATCTTCAATACCAGCCCGGGAAAACAATCGGGCCAACCAACTGTCAAGTTTGTGAAATGCAAAGCAACGGATTGGCTGGCAAACTCCTCGGCGTTCGTGAAATAGATCAGCACCGCAGACTTGACGATCATCTTCGTCCACGTTGGATGACGGTTGACTTTGTGTATCTTCATCGTCTTTGAACTGATCTTTAAATTTGTTAGTGTGTTGAGAGGGATGCCGGAATTCACTGTGAACACATTTTTCGGGGGCCGTTAGAATGGGATACATCGCAAAGCATCGGGGACAACAGACTAAGAAACTGAGATCTGGATCAATTGCTAGATGCCGAATCACTGTGGTGGGATCTTTGGGAAACGAGTCAAGTGTTCTTTGTTCAGAATAGTTGAGGCCGCGCGGTTGAGATGATTCGTCCAAGCCATGAGTGCTAACGATCTCTATCAGATGACGGTTGAGTTTTAATAGATAAGCCAATGCAACGAGAGAAATCTGCTGGGTCACATAAAAGAGACTTGTTTTCAAGTTTATAAGTAACGTCGCTGGATTCTTGTTGATGAAATCAATGTGAAATAGGGCTTCAAAGAAAACATAATAATTATTATAAAATTTCTAAGTATTGATTGGCTGCTAATGAGGGGCTAATCAGGGCCGGCTTACTGCAATCAAAATATCTGGGCAGATTTTCCATGTGGGTCACATTCGGTTTGCTGTCTGAGTCTTCACCGTTCAACTCCTGCGCGTTACGACTAAGGGCAAGGGTGGCGAACGGTTCCACTAGAACATCGTCATTGACAACCTCTGGTTGAGGAGTTTGGCTTTTTGCTGCACTAGGTTGATGAGGAGCGCCTAGACAAAACATGATAAGTCTAATCAAACTGAGGATCATAAAAGCAGCACAATTACTTACGAGTTGTTGTTGTTGATACCATACGCCTGTTTCGTTCCTCCCACAAGAGATGTGCTTTTCGAGTTGCGCAACTAACATGTTGACCAGGTTTGATGACACCATTATCGGAATGAGTTTGATCTGAGCATCCCTGACTGATACAGGTGCAAAGTACCTTCGAATGACTGGGCATGCTGGTGAGATGGAAGGCCGCCTGTGAGGATATCTACATAAATCAAATGAAAGAGTGCTGGGTTAGGAGAGGCGGTGCAGACATAGTTTCGCGGTTTTACCTTTGTAAAGAAACATGTAACACAACAATAATCAACATTTCAAAGGTGCGCGTCACCATCCTTGTTTAGCACGGGGCGGAAGTTTTCCAAAAAAATGTGACCGCAGTGACCCGTTGGTAAATTCAAATGAAAACAAATCACCATTCTATGTAAGTACATATCTGAGTCACCTGTGATTCATTTCAAACTGAGTACAATTTTTTATCATTTCTAAGAAATATTTAAATTCAAGCGTATTGGACAATGAAATGTATAGCCGAGGTATGTACTTAAAAACAGTTTAACTTGACAAGTAACAAGCCTTGTATCAGATTGTAATCAATGTAATATTTTCTCAATTAAATCAACATAGTAGCCAAGCGGAGGTCCGTCAATTTTGCTGTTAAGTTCTTGCAGTTTGTAGGTTGATAGTGTTAGTAGCCATGATTCATCGTAAAAGATGTTTGGGAGGCCTTCTTTGTGAGGCATGCTGCTGATCTTAGGGTTCTGGGGACGTTGTCGTACTCGTGGCGGCGGAGAATTGGATTTTTGGGTGGCATACTCAATCCGGCGGGCCCTCAATCAATCCAAGCCAACCATAATGCGTTTGACATGTTGGCTTCGCCAAGGTAGTTTGTGAAAGACAGCCTGCATTGGTAATCCCCGGCGCACAAGAGATGGATCTGCCTCATCGTCCGTCTCGTCATCGCTGCAACATTGTTCGATGATTGGAACCAATCCAATTAAAGATGGATGCAACAATACCTCCTCCAGACGCCATTGTTTTAACTGTCAAGCAAAAAGGTAAGCTTGAGATACAAATGACACGGTTTATTATCAAGAAAACTTACTGTTGCAAGGCGGGTGTTTTTTTGCTTTCTCTTTTGGCGTGCAGCCAATTCCTCGGGTGAAAATTCCTTCCTTTCACGGTACCTGCATCAATTTTGGTTGATGTTAAAGATCTGCAAGTTTGTTTCAAAGGATGGAAAAGGGTACTAACGTTCTCATGAGCTGGCACTGGATGTGTATTCTGAAGTATTCTTTGATTTTGGCTTCATCACAAAGCTCCTCAGTCAATGGGTCATATTCTCCACTTCTGACCACTTGCATAAAAGTGTTCCTAGCTAAATCCCAAAGAAACCGATTCACAGAACTACTTATTGCTTTTGAAAGATCTGGCCAGAAAGATTTCACGCCTGCTCTGCGCATTGCACGCCATATAATACTGAGGGCTTGCGGGCTTGCTCTAGAATGCCCGGGCCCATCACGGTAGGGGAAGCAGGGGTCAAAATCTTCGTCCGTATCCATGGCGGAAGAATCGGGAATGGGGTCGGGTTCCCCATCTGATTCTTCATCTGAAGAATCTGCAAGGCTTTGTCTAATCCACGCGCGGCGCTCTTCTGCAGTGGCAGGAGGGGGAAAATCACCTGTCTCGGCACAGCGTCCAAACATCGTGGCACAATGTTGCCGCACATATTCCTAGTGAGATAGCAGTCAGTTGGATGTTATGATTGAGCTTAAATTCTGGGCCAAACTTACTTGAATTTCACAATTTTGTGCCCCCCCTTGTGAACGGGTAGTTGGGGTATCAACGTCCATATTATCAGATATAGGTTGAGACCGAGAACGTCCAGAAACACGGGTTGCAGGGTTTCTTGATGAAGGTGGGGCCTGAGTGTTAGCACCACCTTCAAGAGGCAAGGCTGCAATAGTACTGTTAAGGCTGGTGAAGCCTTTGGCAATTGTTCTCATTGCATTCAGCGACGCGGTTCCTATTTGGATTGAAGTCTGCGCAAGCGAGTGGAGTGAAGAAACAATAGATTCAAGATTGGGCTGAGTGGGCTGAGAGCTAGCAACTTGTTTGTCATCCCTGTGCGACATCAAGACATCCGAGGCCCAGCTAGAAACTTGGTCGGGGAAGGGGTTGGGTCTGGAAGCCAAAACTGTCTCTCGGGCGGGCTCGGGTCCGGAAGCAGAAATTGGGTTTTGGGCGGGCTCGGGTCTGGAAGCAGAAACTGGGTGTCGGACGGGCTCGGGTCTGGGACAAGCAACTGGGGTTCCGATGGACTCGGCTCTGGATGTAGGAACTGGGTCTTTGATGGGCTTGGGTCTGGAAGCAGAGATGACAGAAGTTGATTGTGCTAGCTCGGTAGGTTGAGCTGCGGTAGGATTGAGTGGTTGTATGGGAATTGTGCCGCAATTATCCATGTCAATCAAAGGGATATCTTCGGTAGTTTCATTGAGTGGGAGACCAGCAGCCGTCGATTGCGCTTCTACAGATGGCTGGTTTCCAACGGCAGTAAGAGAAGCTTGGGCAGGTTGTCGCCTGAGGTGGTATCAAGGAGAATTGCACTGCTTTTCGGCGTAGAGGAGTTTGTACTTTGCAAGCAATACCGTCTTAGAGTCCACAGACTTGTATTCAACGCCATTCTCTTTCAGTTTGGGTCTAATCTGCGCTGCTGTTATCTTACCTTCCGGATCTAGCACAGGCAAGAGTTATCAGTCATATTATCAGATTCAGGGCAGTTTAGTGTGCTTACCAGGCCAATCAGAAATATCGTCCGTGTCGCTATCAGCTGTGTCTGGACGAGTGTCAGTTGCGGCGGCGCTATTGGAATTGCAGGCAGGAGCAGGTGGTAGAGAGGCTGGTATAGCTGCGGGGGGAGGTGCATTTGTGGTGGGATGTACAATTGCGGCGGGAGATACATCTACACCTCGAGATACAGGCCGTCTGTCATCATCATGATCCGAGTCTTCAATGATCAGGCGTTTCTTGGTTCTATTGCCAATTTTCACAGGTGGAGGTGTCATGTTTCGCGGGTTAGCCGTCGTGGAGAGTGTTGTGCCTTGGGGGAGCGCGACGGATGGCGTTTTCAAATGATTTGTTTCCAGTGATTGGTTTGGAGCGGGGGTGGAAGGCGCTGAGTCTCTCGAGGATGGTTCCATTAAGAGCTGGCTCGCTGATGATGGCTCAATAGAAACGTTGAGAGTTTTGTTGGATTCAGAAGACTGCGGTACAGGCTCAGCAGCTGTGGCGACTGGGATGACAGGGTTTTCTGGTGATGGTAAAGGTGCACCTACTCCCTGAGCAGCCACTTCAACCGTTAGCAATTGGTTGGGCAAAGCCGAGTCCAATAATTCAGACGTGCTACCGGGGGCGGAAAAAATGCTATCAGTCGAACTAGGTGGAAGGTATTCCAAAGAAGATTGAGGCAATTGGTCGAATCCAGGCGATGATGGATCAGTTAAAACTGGAACTGTATCGTGAGTAGGTATATTGTTTCTGGGATCTTGTGGCTGAACAAAGTATGAAGCAGCTTGTTTGGTCTCTACGACGGAATCTTCAGCAAACGAAGGAATATGCAAGATACCAGCGGGAGTGTCATTTTCGGGATCTACCGTATTGTGAATAGGTAAGTTATTTCTTGGATCTTGTGGTCCAACGGATATTAAAGCAGCTTGGGCGGTCTCTGCGAGGGAATCTTCGGCAAACAAAGGAGGCAAGATACCAGCCGGAGTGTCCGCGGGAGACAATGTATCGGGATCTGGTGGCTGAATGGTATCTGAAGCAAGTTGTACGGTCTCAACGGAATCTTTGTCTGGCGAAGGAGGCAAGATCCCAGATGAAGTGTTGTTTTCGGGACCTTGTGCGGATACTGAAGCAGCTTGGTTGGTCTCTGCGACGGAATCTTTGGCAGACGAAGGAAGCAAGATACCAGCGGGAGTGTCCGAGTCCAATAATTCAGACGTGCTATTGGGGGCGGAAAAAATGCTATCAGTCGAACTAGGTGGAAGGTATTCCAAAGAAGATTGAGACAATTGGTTGAATCCAGGCAATGATGGATCAGTTAAAACTGGAACTGTATCGTGAGTAGGTATATTGTTTCTGGGATCTTGTGGCCGAACAAAGTATGAAGCAGCTTGTTTGGTCTCTACGACGGAATCTTCAGCAGACAAAGGAATATGCAAGATACCAGCGGGAGTGTCGTTTTCGGGATCTACCGTATCGTGAATAGGTAAGTTGTTTCTTGGATCTTGTGGTCCAACGGATATTGAAGCAGCTTGGTTGGTCTCTGCGATGAAATCTTTGGCAAATGAAGTAGGCAAGATACCAGCCGGAGTGTTGTTTTCGGGATCTTGTGACCAAACGAAAACTGAATCAAGTTGTACGGTCTCTGAGACGGGAGGTTTGTCAGACAAAGGGTATTTCTCGGGGACCTCTTCAACTAACGCGGGAGACAATATACCGGTGGAGGTGTTGTTTGTGGGGGCTTGAGGGAGAAGAGATATTCGTGCGCGAGCAATGTCACCTTGATCAGTAGGTTTTGGGATGGTGATCGACTGGTCGAGAAACTCAATAGTGGAACTGAGGGGCTGTGTACTGGTGAGGGAAGCCAAGTCGGGGTTATTTAAATCTTGAGGACCATCTGATTGCAAAAGTAACAACACAAAGGATTAGACTAATGAAGCCAACCAACGTTTCAAATAGCTATTTACGTACACAGAATCAGTGCTGAGGATGTTGAAGAAGCTTCTTTTGTGCCTTGTTGGCCATGTTCAGATACGGGGTTGCTGAGCGGAGTCTTTTCTTTGTCCAAGGGAATGTTGAAGTTGGAATCTTTGCTAAGTAAAAATAGCGGCTCTTGTCCCAATAGGTCAAGTCCGAAATCAGATAAAGGAATCATTTCTAAAAGGGGGTTGAGTTGCGCGTGCGACTCAGCCTTTGAGATGTCGCCGTTTTTGTTGTAGTCTATCAAAGGAAAGCTGCCGATGGAGTCCGATAAGTCAATCAAAGGCACAGATACCAAAGTTTGCGGATTCCCAATGCTGGTTGGGTGATTTTCTTGAATTGCGGCAGGCTTAAGTTTTGATCGTCGCTTCCTGATCCACTTCGGTCGTTGTTGTACTGGAACGGCCTTTGCAACGCTAGGTCGTTTGATACTGTAATCTTTATCCTTCATTATCACACCAGTTGACATATTGAGAATCAGCGTCGGTTTGAGGTCGAGAGACGAAATACACAAAACATACATGGCAGATGGTGTGGGGGTTATTTCCGTCAATTGTGTGTTTTTCTGCTTTGGCCGGTGCCTCACTGCAAAGTACCGCACTCGCTTCCGCGTGAGCCCTTGCAATCCTGGTCGAGCGCCTGACTGGTGGCCCGGGCGTATTAACAGCTGGTTTCTTGGCTCGCTTCTTGGTGAACCTTTGAGCGCGCACAAACAGTGGTTTACTGTTATCCTTCTCAACACAACGTCGCTTCCGAGCAGTCCATTTTTCAATCACCGCGCCCCGCTCTTCAGAAAAGTTTGTAGTGTCAGGCGAATGCAAAAAAAAAACTTGATTGATTATGCTTACTTGACTTGTTTTTGCTAGTGCTTGGTTGTTTTGAATCCTGTTTGTGTCCTTGAACCCGTGTCTTCAGGCAGTTGTACAGTTGCTCCAGGACAGTGCGTCAAACGCTTGCTTTGTATTCAATACTGTTTTCCGCAAGGATGTGCTTGAGACCAGGTACGTTCAGATCCAATGCGGCTGTTTCAATCTATTTGTGAGCCCAGAATCCCCAAGAATTGCGAAATTTTTATAAATTATCTTACCTGGCCATTCAAATTGTTGTTCTGGCGGGCAAGTGCGGTCGGCCAAGTGTTGGTGGTAAAGGTTGACAAGACGCGGGCGAGTGCAGTTGACGGGAAATGGCACTTGGTTAAGTTTGAGATAATGTCTCAACTGTGTCACTGTGAAGATGGATGGATCTACACGCGTTGAATACATGTAGATACAGAAGTGTTTAATTCACACGGAAAGTTGGTAAATTCAATATTCATAACTTTTATGCAATGGGCGGGGCATTTGAAATTCGACGTTATCAACTGTTGATTCACACTTACCGCTTGGCCAGCTTTTGGTGTTCTGTCTGCGCGGGTCACAAATGGTGCTTGGGTCCATTGTTGGCTAGCTGAATTCACAAATCTGGAAATTTCAACTACCGGTGATTTGTGGAACCTGGGGAACAGCTGAAGAACGTAAATTATGTAGGCTTAGCTTTATTCGCGGTTATGCAGCAGCTCACATGTGCAAGTCAAGTGCAGGAGGATGACGGGAAGAATTTGGACGTGTTTGTGCAGCGGGCTTTCACCGCTACATGTACATATCCATATCATGTAGATTCAGATTAATATGTCACCGATGTGTACTATTTCATACAGTGTACTATTTCGTAAATATTTCCCTCCTCTTGGTGTTCCCAGCACCTTGCACCAAGATGGTGAGGTCCAACCCGGCCAGCCTGATGGAAGTGCTGGCAGCCGGAAGTATAGCAAAAGAGAGCAAATTATGTACCCCCGCCACAGGCGTTGGACGCCGATTAACAGATGTATTTAACATTGATGTATGCATGTACGACGCTTGTTCCGCTGCATACATGTATTTACATAAATATTTATGTATTGACATGCAGGAAGCATGTCGGCGGTCGCGGGCCAGCACGGGCCCTGGGTCACTATGCAAATGTATACATTGTATATGGATACGCAATGTTTTTCATTCAATGAATGTTTTTGTGATATCTACTGGAACTGTGATAAATCCTTGCCTAATGCCGGCATCAGAGTACAGTCTGACTTGAACTCATCCGGTCGGTGGTCGATTTGAAACGCTTCCAAAGGGCCCAATACGGATGGATCCCTTGACATGAAGAGTAAGCCTCGTTTCTTCTAGTCTATCTCATATGTACTTACATATGTATTATGTACTGACTTGTCTTGTTGCAATTCGCGTCAATATTCAAGATGGCAACCAGACCAGGATTGCAAGTGCGGGCCCCTATCTATACACAGACGTGCCGGCTGTAATCCAATCACCGAAGCGCTTCGAACGGAAAGGGCTCAATACAAATCGGGATCTGTATAACTGCTTGACAAGACAAGTAAGCCCACAATTCTTCTAGTCAATCTGATACACGTATACACCACACCGGATCCATCGACTTTGTTCTAATTTGCGTTGATCTTCAAGGTGGCAGCCAAACCAGATCAGCAAAAGCCAATATCCATACAGACGTGCATACACAAAGGGAATAGAATCATCGTTTGGAAACCGAAAGAAAAGAGATCTGAATTGCTAAAAGGTGAGTCCTCTTATCCTCCTTGACGTTTGCAGTGCATCAATGTAGCATCTTTATATGCCCATTTAATCACGTACACTTCTTTCTGGAATGTTCGCACGGATTTGGTCTGTAACCTGGCCTTTGAAGATGACAAGCTATGTACAACATACATAGCAGCCCGATGAATTGACCGAAGCAAAGATCGTGGGTTGACCTCACCAACACCGCGATATCTATACACTCATCACAAGTGGTATGTCCGTCTGGTCGACACTTTTGGTAACCAAACAAATCATTGCTTTGAAGTGCAGCTCCGAACCATCCATATAATGCGGCTACTCCCCTCCGTGCCGGCCAGAAAAACTAGCAAAAGCGTTGAATTCCTTAAGTACTTTGCATCCATCAACTCAAACTCTTCATCCACATCCCCACAGGTATCTGCACAACCCGCGCAATCCCTCCATCTTTTCGCTATGAATGCCCAAATCTTCAACCCAAACGCATCTCATGTCACCAAGGCGGATTTGATAGATTTTCTCTATAGATCTGACCCTCACGTGTTTCTCCCAACGTCAATCACGAAGGATGGACTTATTGCACTGGTGCAAGAGCGACTTAACTTAAGTTTGTGCCATCATGCGTCCATGTCCAGTATCTCCCCTCGCCAGATGTCTAATCAAGTTTTTGCTGTATCTGTAGCTCGTTTGACCCCACCCGCAGGTCGTGGTATGCGACACCGTGGCAACCCTCCTGACCCACCCGCGCCAGTTACTGTACGCGCGACTCGCCGCAGGTCAGTCCCCGGCAACCCCACTGTGGTTACCAGCTTGCCCAGAGCACCACGCAGATCAACTCCCGCGGTGGGTACTGTTGTGGTGAATCCCATAGAGAGAGATACGGCCAACCAGCGAGGTGATTTTCCGATAGATTTTTTTGTACACTTGGCTGTCCTTGTTGAACATTATTCCCGCTTTTTCGGATTTGCTAGCTCCTGCGGAAAGCCTGATGACTTCTGCGGCGGGTCCTACGGTCAATGATGAAGGTACTTAACTACTTTTTATATACGCGTTTGCCAGTCATTATCTGACATCATTAACTTTTTTTTTTTGGCACCTATGTAGGTGCCGTCAAAAACGTTGTCACCCCCGTGGCGGGTACTCCTGTTGAAGTACACACGGCTGATGATCAAGGTAATTGATTTCATGAACTATTTTCTTTGCGCGTTTGAATAACCTCCTCTAACGGTCTGGCCCTTGGTTGCCGTCCCTAGGACCCGTCTAAAACCCCATCGCGAGCACGGAATTAGCCAGTGCTACGTCGCCTGCCAGATGCCCCTCTGTGGAAAGCTCTATCCCCAGGCCCAGGACTCCAACATTTGCTGAAGTTGTCCAAAAACCCCGAAACGGTTTAGGTAGGTAAATCTACATTGCTACCAACTATCACCTACAAGCTCACCCGTAAGCTGACATTCTAAAAATCCGCAGGACCAATTGCGTCAAATTCTGACACTTTGCAGATTTCTAACGATGTTCAGCTTCAAGCAGGTAGTACTTTGAGCAAGCAAACTGATGTCAAAGGAAAGAATTCTGAACGTAGGTCAAAACTCCCAATTTATACTCTAAACCGTAAGCTCCCATCAGCTGACATGATGCGTAAATTTCTATAAGCCCTCCCTCCCAAGGCTGGTGCTTCAAAGATTGTTGCTGTCAAGTTCGCCCCGGATAGCACTCCGGCCGTGATTAATGCCAGAGGCAAGAAATCTAAACGTAAGCCAAACCTGCCCAACCGAGTGTTACTATTGCACGGATTGCTTGCTGACAAGATGCAATTCATAGAACTACCTCCCCCAAAGGCTGGTACTTCAAACGTTGTTCTGGTCAATGAGTTTAAGCTTGCCGTGGAAAGCACTCCGGCTGCGAGGCTCCATGTCAAAGTCAAGAAATCCAAACGTAAGTCCAACCTGCCGAACGGTACATTTCACATATTTCTCGCTGACATTATATTACAACTTGTAGAAGCACCTCCCCCTAAGGCCGGAACTCCAGTGGCTGTTCCTGCCGAGGATTTTGAGCTCACAGCGAATAGCACTCCGGTTGCAAGGGTTGATGTTGTAGGCAAGAAATCCAAACGTAAGTCAAACCTTCCAAACTGACTGTGACAGCCACAAAAATGTCTCATAACTATGGTTGATTATCTCGATAGGGGCTGCTGTACTCCAAAAAGCTCCCACGATCATGGACTTTAGTTGTAGAACCGCTGTAAGACTCAAAAGTGGTTGTGAAACCCTTTTGCTGAATGGAGAAGGGGATGAAGGAGTTGCAAGCTCTGCCCTTCTATACTACCAGCTACAAGACCCACCAAGCTCAGCTTGGCAAGCTTTAATTAGGTGATAGGAGTGAATGCTCAAGATGAGTTTATTCGATACACTTTATAAAGATTTGTTATTGATATATAAGGGTTGTTATGAGTATAGTTGTAAGTGTTGAGAGTACAAGGTGGTGAGTGAATCACTGATGAGTAATAAACTGAGGAGCTACAAATGAGGGGGAGAGAGCCCCTTATATAGACAAATGTGAGGGATTTTAGCTCCAGGGCAGCCCCAGTGAGGGATTTTAGCTGGCCTGCGCTGTGTACAATTTATGCGAGGGGTGCATGCATGATGCAGGGAACAATGGCATGTGATGCAATAAAACCAAACAAAAGTGGAGGTGAAAGTTCTAGAATGCGGAGAACAATGGCACAGACTGCAGTGGCAGTGCTGGATGATGTCATGCAGCTAGAAAACAAAGGCAAAATAATATATGCAGTGGAGATACCATGGAGTAGGGAAAGGTGGCTTGAGGTGCGTGACAGGGGTCAACAGGGTGCTACAGGTTGTCCGGAGGGTCTAACTTCCAGTGCAGTGGGGCTACAGTTACACTTTCAGTGGAGACTAGGGGGTAATTTGGCCGTAGATTCCATTTCTGGGGTCCATATGGTTGGACCATGAGGCATTCTATGACTAATTACGCAAATGAGAGAAAAACTTTTGATTTTTCCCATTTTGTATACCACATTCTCCCCCAACTTATTGTCTGTCCCCAGACAATTCGCCGTGAAAAAGTGCCCCGTTTAGATTTTTGAAAGCTTGAAAGTTGAGTTTGCACAGCTGTCATTCCAGAATTCTCAAATATTGGCTTTCTTTTGTCGCTGGAGTACCATGGAGTGAAGTTTGCACAAAAATTGGATTTTGTGATTTTTCAGGTGCTTCGTGAGCTGGAAAATTTTTCATGTCTGGGAGTCAAAGTGCTGCGCGCAGTCCGCAGCTGCGCAGTTGCGCAGCGCCGCAGCATGTGACTTCGTGTTGCCGTTGTACGTAGTTGCCGCGCTAGAGCTCCAGAGTGCGCGCGCTTGAAGCCGCGAGCCCGGATCAACGAGTATTGATTGGGGACCCGTACGCTGTTCCTGAGTAAACGGGCCATGGGCCCGGGTGCTCTGTGTTGATCGCGCCCGCCCGTTCTGTTGTCGAGTAGTGATCGGGGGCGCGCGCTACCCGTCCAGTCTGTCTGATCCCCCTGTCTGCGATGCCGGCCGATTGTGTTTGGCTCCAACCATACCTGAGGTCCGACTCGGATCATAGATAATCCTCCCGACACATAGTTCGTTGCCCACAATTCATCAAGCTGTCTTCGCCTCCACCACCGCTAGCCTCAGGAACAAATTCAAGCTCGCTTCTGCAGTCTCGAGCTGCATGGGACCAAACTTCGCGACCTTCCGGCGTCTTCTCAATCCAAACGACCTCCAAACAACTCACAAGCCAACTTCGCCGACCACCTCCTCCATCTCCCGGGGCGGATTCCTTTGAGGCGCACTCAGTGCCTCAGAGCCAATCCGTCGATTTCGCCGCCTCCTGCCGCCGTCACCAGCCTTCAGGATTGAACTCGAGCTTGCTTCTGCGGCCTTGAGCTGCAGGAATTCGATCCCCGCTTTGTTCTTCCGGACAGCCAAAGCTGAGCCCATAAGGTATGTAATGTTATTTGTTTATATTAAGTTTATATTGCTTCAGCTGCATTGTCTTCCAGCTGAAGCCCTTTCATCCTTTACTCAGTACGTTATGCTCCGGTTGGGATGTCCGGGTCATGACCGGCTTCATGACGGGTGCGTTTGGTTATATTACCTCGGCCATCGCCCGCCGAGCCGTGATCAAAGGATCCAAATAATGAGGCAGGGCCCTCAAGCCTTTGTTGTCGCCAGGCAGCCAGGTAAGTCGTCTACTCGCATCCTGATTCCTGGTGATGTCCGGCCATACGGGCAAGGCTGATAGGCTCTCTGAAGGGTATAAAACAAGCCTTCTCTCCGTTGATTCAAGTTTCCTCCCCATCATCTCCTCAGCGTCCAACCACCCTTTTGGATTAGTTCCTTCAATCCCCATTGACCCTGTTATGACTACCTCCTCTAGCCAACCTTCACACCCTTATTATTTACGTCCTCGTGTGAGTTCTGCTGCAAAACAGGTGCGTCCTCCCTTCTTCAGATTCAACTTTCATCCTTGCTAACGATGCTCTCTTCTGTAGATGAATTCCTCGGTCCTTGATACCATGGGTTTTGATCAAAACCTCTTAAACCACCACCCTCTTGGGCAGCCATTCCCCAAGGTAGGTTTTCTTTCCCTGTATCTCTGATGTTTTATTATTTCAAGGGAACCTGATCGTTGTGTTCGCCAGACGCCTTGTGCTGATGCGCCTGCTGAGCCGCCAACCCATTCTTCACTTGATCACATGAACTGGACCCAGGACCAGCGTGACTATCTCTCAAACTCGCTGATGATGTCTGACATCTGTCTTGAGTCCCCGGTGGCTCTTCGACCATTCATTGTTGGCGATGCAACCATGCAGACTTTAGAGACGGTAAGGTATTTTCTTTAGTCATCTTTGCCCATACTGCCATCTGACCCTATCTTGTGTAGTTCTTGGGTTCTAATAACAGTGATTGGGCCCCTCCGAACGTCCAAACTCTCCTTGGCTTGACTTCCTCTGCAGCTGAGGTCGCAGCCCCGGCAATCCCTCCCGGTTTGGTTGGGCTTTACCCCCGATTCAGAACTCCAACACCGTATCCAACTTCTAGCCCAACTGAGGGTATTAATCCTGTTGCCGGATCGCCGGTCTACTGCCCTCGAACCCCAGATCGCTTGCCTAACCCTGACTCGCCCATCTTCCATCCAAGAGCCCCTGACAGTTCCCCAGCGCCGGTAAGTTACTCTTTTGATTCTTTTCTCAGCGCAGAACTGTGCTGATGCCCATTGAGTTGTATATCTACATAGGTCTTATCGTCCAACCAAGTTGCTCTTGAAGACTCCTGGACACCGCCACCCGCTTGGACAGTTCGTCCTCGCGGCCTTCCATTGCAGCCCAAAACTCAGCAGGCTATCGAGGTGGATGAGTTGGCTTCTACTGAGAACGAGCCGGCCCATCCCAGATCCGAAATCGATGAACTTTCTGACCACAATAATGAACCCATTGAGGGCTTCCCGCGCATCCCTTCGCCGTCTGTTCGCGGTGATTATGGTATAACGGAATTTCCCTTCCTTCGCCCTCATCAAATCGAAGCGCTTCTTACCCGCCGACACGGTATTGTCCCAACGACTCCCGCCATGGTTGAACCAGCTATCCTTTTTCATTTCTATGTCGGAATGGTCGAGGACTTTGTTGCGTTCTCTAACCGCAACCCTTCTCCGAATGGATTCGACCACATGGAACGTATCGACCTTTTTCAGGCCTGGGCCCATCAATATCTGACCACTGACCATCTTGTTTGTCAAGCCAATTGACCAAAAGTGAGTTTCTATCTTTCTTTTTTTTTTTTATGCATTATTATTTTTATACTAATTATTTTTGCTTTGCTTTTTTTTTTTAGTCGCCTATGCTGCGTGTTTCCTGGGGTAAAATCGTCACAAAACCAAAAAAATCAATAGATAATAGAAAAAAATAAAGAAAACTTATATGAGGTAAAACTAAAAAATGTATTATTCTTTTCTTTTTATCTCTTGTACAGTAGGCTAGTCTCTTTTTATCTTTTGATTATTAGCCTGAAATATATATACCAACACCCCTCCCCCAACTTAAACAGGTTGTCCTCAACCTTGCTTGAGAAGTGAGTTTTTAATGTTCTGAATGACTTCAACATAGAGAAAATGTGTTGTTCAAGAATAACCCAAAGAGAAAAATTCCAATTTTAAATATAATACTTTTGCTAGGGAGAAAAACATTCTCAAATTGAATGTTGTTTTCTCCCCCAACTTGGAGATGGGCACCAATTCAGATTGTTGTCCAGTTCTTCATCAGAATCTTCATGCAAATTTTCACCAGTGTCGTCCTCATCCAACAAATCAGGTTGATCTGGATCCTCGTCTTGTTGGATCTCTTCAAGTTCACGTCCACGTGGGTAAAAGCGTTTGATATGAGAAGCTGCGTAAGCCCTTTTAAGTTCCACACCATCCAATTCCTCCAAGATATACGACCCCTTTGGTAGTTGTTTAGTGATTCTAAAAGGACCATTCCATCGGTTAAGAAAAAGCTTTCCCCATTGGTCCTCCAAGCTTTTATTGTAAATTAAAACTAGTTCGCCAGGATCAAGAGGGTTTCGGAGTCTTGCTGCCATTTTTCGGTCCCAGTACCGAACAGAGGATTCTCTAGCTTTCATTAGTTTCTCGTGAGCTATTTCCAGAATTTCGTCCCTCCTTTCTAATTGCTTTGTTCGAGCTTCTAACAGCTGTTCTGTAGTTTTGATTTCCGTCCAATCAATTCCTAGATAGGTGTCCATTTCTAGATCCACAGGTAGCACCGCTTTTTGTCCAAAAACAAGTTCAAATGGTGAGTAACCTGTTGTACGTTTTGTCGAAATCCTGTCTGAAAAAAGCACTAGAGGTAGATATTCTCTCCATTTTCCTCCAGACTCGCCGCACATCTTGATCAATGTGTCTTTAATTGGCCGGTGTCCTCTTTCTATCATGCCGTTGGCCTCCGGATAATAAGGTGTAGGCGGTTTGAAAGTTGCACCAATCTTTTCCACAGCTTTGATAAATTCATTTTTGAATTCGGGTCCATTGTCCGCCGTAACCGTCTTGATTACCCCATACCGATAAACCCATTCCTCCAAGAGAAATTTTCCAATTGTTGCCGCTGTGAGTTTGACCAAAGGAGCTGCCTCTACCCATCCTGATAAGTCATCTCGAGCCACAAGTAAATATTTATATCTTCCAGCCTTGATGTGGCAGACATCCAACGCTACTCGTCCGAATAAAGTGTTTTCACCAGTTGGGTTTCGAATTTCCCTAGGTACCAGTGGGTCCCTTTTTTGACATGGTTCACAGCTTTTTACCCATAAGCGAACCTTTTTCTTCAGACTTGGCCACCAAAATCGGCAGACTAGGCGTTGGTATGTTTCTTCAAGTCCTCGATGACCGAGTTCCTCGTGAACCTTCCGTAAGAGCTTACTTTGATACGAGATGTTAGAAATTACTAGTTGCGCCATTGGAGAGTGCCGGCGCATCAGTCGTCCATCCTGAATAAAATAATTTGCTGATTTTTGTTTGAGTTTCTGAAATTCTTCAGGATCCAATCCTTGTGGTTTACGCAGGGTTTGTAAATAGTCCTTGAGATCTTTCCAAAATCCAGATGATTCCCATTCTAGAATACTTGTGGACATTGAGCATGTTCTAAATCGGGAGCAGACTTTAATCAGTGGTTCCTCTTCATCAAAGTCGTCTGAATCGTTATAAAACTCGTCCTCGTCATCGCTTATAGGTCTTCTCGACAATGCATCTGGTAAAGTAAATGTCTTCCCTGGCTTATGTACCATATCAAATGAGAATAGCTGAATGAAAGCCACCCATCTGGTCATAGGTGCATTGGGAAGCGAAGGAGAGTTGATCATTTGGATTAGGGATTGAGCATCGACTTGTAACTCAAAGTGTTGACCCCAAAGAAGTGTCTGTAATTTCTTGAGGATCCTAGCTACGCCACAGAGCTCTAACTTTGGCTGGGAATATTTCGATTCCACCGGTGAGAAGACAACTGATTCGTAGAGAACTGGTCGAATAAGTCCTGTTTGTAGTTCTTGCTGAGAAAGTACTCCTCCTGCCGCGATGAAGCTGGAATCCACGGCTAAGATAATAAGTCCGGCATCTTCAGAATAGTCAAGGCTTTTCAAGGTGATGTCTTCTCCAATGATCTTTTTGAGAAGGTTGAAAGCTTGATCACAGTCCTTGTCCCAGGCCCATTCGACATCCTTTCGTGTGAGTTTCCTGAGAGGTGCAGCAATCTCTGACAGATTTTTAATAAAAATTCTGACATAGGTTACTATTCCCATGAAGCCTCGGAGTTCTGTGACATTATTTGGAGTAGGCCAGGTTGAGATTTTGTTTTTCTTCTGGGATGACACACGCCTTCCTTCTCTGCAAACCACATGTCCAACAATGTCCAAAGCCGGTACAAAACACGCAAACTTCTTTCCTGAGATGGTAAGTCCTGCTTCTTCAATCCGAAATAAAACTCTTTCAAGAGTTTGAGCGTAATCCCAAATAAACCGCCGAATTCCCGGATTTTCTTCTAGTGCCTCGTTGTTGTATGTTGAAACAGGTCCTTTTATACCGCCATTGTCAATAAATACGCCTACGTGTTCCAGTATCTCGTCCTGGAGGATCCACATCATTTGAGCTTGGTAAACCGCCACAGAATTTTTTGCTCCTTGGGGAAGTCTTGTAAGTTGGAATCTTCCTAGTGGTGTATCAAATGTGGTTAAGGGTCTTGATTCTGGGGCCAATTCTCTTTCGTCGTAGCCGCCCATGATGTCGCCTAGTCCGTAACAGGCGCGTCCTGCAAAGGATTCCACAAATTCTTCTGTTGCAGGAGGTAGCCCAGCATCCTTGATGGTAACCTTGTTCATTTCTTGTAAGTCATGAACTATTCTTAGTTTTCCATCATGCTTTAGGACACAGAAAACTGGACTAGAATAGCTGGATGTTGATTGTTCGTAAAGTTTGTTTCGTATACGTTCCCGTACTTGTTCCACATATTCGTCCTTAATTGCCGCAGGTATTGGAATTGGCTTCTTCTGCCAAGGTTGGTGATCCACTACTGGTATAATATAAGGCAAACCGTAGGAATGCTTCAAAAGCCCTCTTTCTTCTGGGGTGAATGCTATAGCCTTCTCTCGAATTATAATTAAGTGCTTGAAGAGCTTCAATTCTTCTTCCCAAAGCCATCCTTCCGGTCCAAAATTGACTACCTTTAGGCGTTCTTCTGTAATCCTGGCGGTGGGTTTGAATTCTGGAGGATTTGGTGTGAGTGGTGTCTTGTACGGATCTCGTGAGAGTGGTGGTCGTTGAAGAGGCGGGTTTAGCGTTTGCGGAATAGGTTCATTAATGGGCCAAATTTTCTTTGCTACTGGTTTGTATTTGGTCATACACCATAGACTTCCATCCTTCCAACTTTGACATAACTTTGCTTGAAATGCCAAGCCCAAACCCTTTTCGAATAGCTTCCCAACTCTATTGTTGGTAGGTTGGTGTGAAGCTAACAATTTTACACTATTGATAGACGGAATACATTTGAGAAACTTGGTTGATTCAGCTGTCCCATTAGTCCTTGTTAGTCCCGGTTTGATGGATAGAATCTTCAAGAAATATTTTATAGTTTGTTTTTGTAGTTTCTCCAATAAGTACAGAAAGGATGTTTCGAGCCAGTCTAAAAAACCCAGTGTTCGAGACATAGCCTGCTCAACCAGCTGTAGCAAGCTATTCCCTAAGTGAACACCGGTGATCATAAAAAAGATTGAGTAGGTTTCTTTGAAAACATCCGATGTTCTTCACCTCCTTCTCCTGTAGACCCGTGTTCAGTGGCTGGCATAAGTATGTTTGTGCTCAGATCCTTCCGATTATTCCAGCCTTTCCCTTGTCCAATTCTAGCCAAGGGTACAGAAACTCTTCTGCCTTTTGATCCTTGGAAAGAGAGTGTCTTGCTGGTTTCGTGGTATTCCAATGTACATTCGTAGTCAAAAAGAAATGGTCTTCCAAGAATGCATTCTTGTGCTTTAGGTGAAACAAATAGGTGAGCAGGTCCGGAGAATCGACCAATTGCTAACGAGCAGTTTTCCGCCACACCATTTATGTCACATCTAGCACCGCCAACTCCTTTCATGGGTATGTCTACTGAAACCAATTCCAAATCCAAGTCTTCTGCAACTGATCGGGGTATGACATTTACCATAGATCCGGAATCAACCATGAAGTCTACTTTTGCTCCCCCCACTTCGGCAGTTACATATCCCAGAGCACAACTATAATAACACGGGTCTGAGATATCTTCGTCTTTCTGGGGTGTAGTCATTGCAGCTGAAACTTTGGTGGATTCCGTAGCAATGTAGGTAGCACTGTTTTTACCCGGAAGGCGTCCTTGAAGTTTGGCAATGACTTGTTCCGTGTATGATGGTGAAATAGCCGTAAGCTGGGCAAAAGTTGTCGGAATTTTTACTTGGTCTAAATCTTGTAGTAGTGATTCCTCCGGAGAATTTTTCTTGATACTGATAGGTGCCCTTTCTCGACTCCATATTTTCTCTGGTGCCTTTCTAGGATTTTCCTGTTGAATTTCTGCTAATTCGTCCTCCGCATCAATGTCCATGCCGTCTTTTTCTGGTTCTTGGATCCTCACGCTACGCCGACCTTTCTGAGCTTCAGATCTTGTAATTGCATGAGTTCTCAGATAGTTTTCTGCACCAAGTTGAGGTGGTTCCCATTCGACAGTCTGAGCTGAGCTTTGCATCATGGGAGTGCTTCCGTTATTTTGTCTTGATTCAGCTAAGTTTCTAATCGCATCTTGCATGGCGGGATCTGCCGAAGCACTTGCCACTACTGAACGGATTGGCCGAGATGGGTTCCAAGGAATGTGTTGTCCATTCGGTAAGTACCACTCTTTCCCCTCTCTCTTCACCAATCCTTGACTCTTGTCTTCAATGAATTCTGGGCATTGTCCGGTAGAGTGCCCTTCCCGTTTACAATAGTAGCAGATTGTAGATTCATATAGTGGGGTGGATGGTCTTGGCGCTTCGCGAGAAAATTCTTGTCTCTCCACTGGTCCCTTTCAATAAACTGGTGCCGTGTTTTTAAGCTGCTGCTTAAGCGATGCCAACTCCTGTTGGACTTCATTTAACTTCTGTTCTACTGCTTTGTCATTTGGGGTTTCTTGTAACATTTGTTCTCGCCGTTTCCCGTCACCTTTCCTAGCCTCTAGATTTTTCTGCATAGCTTGATTTGACTCGGAAAAGCTTGAGAAATTGACATAGCCTTTGTTAATTCGGATTTCAGTTTCTGCCGCTGCCACAAGGTCATCCCATTTAGGTGCCTTATTGCTTCCATCCTTGGCTTTTGGAAGTTGTCCCTTGTTGACTAGAGTCCGTTTGATGCTTCTTTGACTTTCATTTGAAAAGGCACTTAGGAATAGCAGGGCCGTGTCCTCCTCCTTGCTAATGTGATCATTTTTAATAAGGTACTTGAGAATTGAGGTGAACTTCTCAAGATAGGTCTTGTAGTCTCGATAATTTGTGACTCCGTTCTTGGCTTGCTGTTTTGCCACTTTGATTAAATCATCGGTGGTGTACATAATAGTATTATCTAATTCGCCCCATGTTTTGACCATTTCTTTCCGTAATTTTTTCCAGTCGCAGTCATCGTATCCGTCCATCTCCTCGAGTTCGCTCTTGAGTTCCTCTGTCCGCACAAATCGTCCAATCTGAAGCGCCTTATCGTAATCCGTTGCTTGGAAAGCGTTGGCCGTTCTTTCGAAACGCTTTAAGAACTTCATGAATTGGTTGCCATCATAGAAGAGTCCAGGCTCTTTAATAATGACTGGTTTGACTTGGTGGAACTGTGGGGGTTGGTAGTACTGTGGATAAAAAGCTTGTGGATGCTGAATGGGTGGTTGTTGAACCGGTGGGGGTGGAATTGGCTGTTGTTGTTGTTGAAACTGAGGTTGATACATAGTTTCTCAAATATTTTCCGTGTTGTGAATTCCGTACCCCGATATAGGTTGATGTGGAGTATTGTTACGTTGCGGTAAGTTTGTGTTTTGAGGAGTTTCATCCGAATCTGATAATTCATCTCTGTATTGGTCTCTGAGTTGAAGGTCAATTCCCTTTCCTTTGTCTTTTCTGGGTGGTGCAGGTGGGTTTGTTGTATCCGGATTCCAATTCAAGGCTGAAGTTCCGGCCGCAGGTCTGTTCCTAAAAGGGGTTGATGGAGGAGCAAATCCATTCTCCAAATCTGGTGCGCTAAACGGTAAACTCATTTTGTTCTTGTTGAATCCTAGTTTTGTAATATCACAATCTTTTGCTAACGGTTACTGTGCTCTGAAAAAGAAACAATAATATCTGGTCTCTGGTCTCTTTACCAGGGCTAATTGGGGCTTTTTCTTTAATAATTGATATAAATAACTTTACCGTACTGGGAGTGTTCTTCAAACAGTATCCTAATTATCTGAATGCTTTGGTACAACAACCGTCTTTCAGTATATAATTGGCTATTTCCTTCGAGTGGACTCCAGAGTTTTCTTCTAGCAGTATCTGATTATCCAGATCCTTTGGTACGACACACCGTCTTCCAGTATATAATCAGCCGCTTTCTTCAAAATTCTCCTTTCAGGTCTGGTGGTTACACGTTCTCTTCAGAGGCTTGTAATCCGTTTTAGTATTCAACTGGTTTTCCAACAGAATAAGTGAATATGCCGTGGAGTTTGTAGATTTTGTTGAAGAATTTGATCCTTTCGCCGCTAGAAGTAGGTATCCTTCAACGTTATTCCAAGTTGTTGAAATCGGTAATCTGGTGTTGATCGAACAAATTTATCCTAATCACGTTGGGGACTCCCTTGTAAGACTCAAAAGTGGTTGTGAAACCCTTTTGCTGAATGGAGAAGGGGATGAAGGAGTTGCAAGCTCTGCCCTTCTATACTACCAGCTACAAGACCCACCAAGCTCAGCTTGGCAAGCTTTAATTAGGTGATAGGAGTGAATGCTCAAGATGAGTTTATTCGATACACTTTATAAAGATTTGTTATTGATATATAAGGGTTGTTATGAGTATAGTTGTAAGTGTTGAGAGTACAAGGTGGTGAGTGAATCACTGATGAGTAATAAACTGAGGAGCTACAAATGAGGGGGAGAGAGCCCCTTATATAGACAAATGTGAGGGATTTTAGCTCCAGGGCAGCCCCAGTGAGGGATTTTAGCTGGCCTGCGCTGTGTACAATTTATGCGAGGGGTGCATGCATGATGCAAGGAACAATGGCATGTGATGCAATAAAACCAAACAAAAGTGGAGGTGAAAGTTCTAGAATGCGGAGAACAATGGCACAGACTGCAGTGGCAGTGCTGGATGATGTCATGCAGCTAGAAAACAAAGGCAAAATAATATATGCAGTGGAGATACCATGGAGTAGGGAAAGGTGGCTTGAGGTGCGTGACAGGGGTCAACAGGGTGCTACAGGTTGTCCGGAGGGTCTAACTTCCAGTGCAGTGGGGCTACAGTTACACTTTCAGTGGAGACTAGGGGGTAATTTGGCCGTAGATTCCATTTCTGGGGTCCATATGGTTGTACCATGAGGCATTCTATGACTAATTACGCAAATGAGAGAAAAACTTTTGATTTTTCCCATTTTGTATACCACACTGCCCACTTCAGAAATCCTCAAGGTATGTATAAACATGTATTCATCATCCAAATACGCGAGTAATACTAAGAGAGAAATCAAATCGAAATCTGTTGAAAACAGATGAAACAGATGATGAGAGATGTGTTATCAGTTGCACTCCTCTCGCAACTAGCTCAAATCGACATGACGACAAGGTGACACGTGCTCCGGAAGCTGAACCAGGCATTTGCCCCATCCGAAAACTCAAAACTAAGCGCCCACCTGCTGTTGTCACGGAAAACAATGACAGTTCTGATGAAGAAATCAAGACAATCGCGGACGATTGTCCAACCATCAAAGTCCCTCGCTCCGCTACCGCTGACCCAGGCCCGGCTCCAAAGCTCAAGACTATGCGCCAATCTCCTGACAAAGACAACCAGAAAAGCGCACAGAAACCTTGCCCCATCCTAACCTCCCATCCCCTCGCCATTGACCCTCCTCGCGCTGGCATCAAGACTGTCAAATTCCAGGTGCTTCCCTCAGCTGTCAAGCGAACAGACGTCGATAGGGCAATTAGTCGCTTAAACGTGGGAAGAAAATGGTCCGTCTTGGACCCAGTTGATCCCACGGTCAAACCTACCATATCACGACTCAATGTGGGTGGCGAATGGCGTTATCTTGAACACGGTCAGGCGGGGATAGTTTCAGTGGCGAACATTCCCAGTGAGTCATTTAATTATGTACTTCTGTGAGAATACAGATGGTAGGCTTACTGGTGATGTGTATAACGCCGATATAATTTCTGCATATTCAGCAAACCCAAAATCCGCGGCTGCAATGGGCAGTCCTCATTACTGGGACCCAAAGGACGACACCAGGCACAATACTTTTCAGCCTCATCATCTACTCGACTCATCCCCCAATCTTGTTGCTGGATTGCCCGAGCCCATTTCAGCCAATCCTATTCCCAAAAGTACTACCCCCGACCTCCTATTAGATTTTACTGAAGGGCTGACTCAATGGAGTCTGATCGATGGTTCCGAAACCTTGACCAAATGCAACAAGCTATTCATTCCACTTACACCAGCCGCAGAGCAACACGACTCAGTAGAAACTCATACTGAGTGTGAGGTGCCCGGGTCGTTTCCATCTGATCCATCGATCTCTTCAAATGAAATCATAAGCTACCCCCCAACTAAATCATCATCAGGTAAGTTTGACTTAATTTCCTTGTACCTGTCAATTTTTGAACGTTCTGTCCTTTATAGCAGAAGTGATGACGGCCAGCAACCATTTCTCGGAGTTTGTGCAAGATGCACTGCTCAAGCTTCGACAAATCCCCAATTCGATTAAACCATCCTTTCTTCAACAACCCTTGGATACACCGGCCGAGCTCAAAGCCTCCATCACTAAGCCGGTGTGCAGCACTTCTGTAGTCAATAATCAATCCCAGCCCTCCTCGCCAAGAACATTAAGCAAATCTAGCCAACAGCTTCTGACCCCCAAATCCCCAATAAGTGTTTATTGCGAATTACCTGACGTCGCTAGCAAGTCTCCCAGTTTCAAAACCGAATCAATCATACCGGGCGAGACAATCACTCTTAAGAGCGAAGAAGTTGAATTGACTCTATCTAGCATGAAAGAACCGGAGATCTCAGACATCAAGATCGATTCCGATCACGCTCAGCTGGCCCCCCAAGTACTACCACGCCTCCAGCTTATCCCTAACCCTGAACCCCCCCTGACTTTCAACTCTGCCATTGACGTGTCTCTAACTGATGCCATCCATGAGGCTCTCGAGGAGAGTTAAGTGTACGTTAAATTTTATTGAAGCTTTTGAGATGTAGAAAAAGCGACTTATTCTTTTCAAACTTGCATTGTTGCCGCATATCGTCCTTTCGACCGGTAAGATAAATTATCATACTGTTCATTCATTAAATCTGGTCTCCAATAGCCTTTTTCTACTGCCTTGCTCAACAGGAATGTCCATTCTTTTTTTCTCAATCATGAAGAGTAGCGCTGTATGGCCCTTTTTAAAGCTCCCTGGCTTCAGTAGATCATGATAGCCACCGTTGATTTGAGCCAGTTTTTGATAGAACCATCAATCCTGCTTTTGCTGAGCATAGCCTAACTCATGTTGCTGATCATACTGATTGAAATGTCATGTACAGTTTGTCTTGACCCCACGCTCTTTGTTGATTTTCATAGGGTCAATTGCCATACTTACAATATTGTTCTTCATAACCATGTAAAAATCAAATCTGGTCAGTCTGCCCCAATGAGTTGGCAGGCAGGTGCCCCTTGTGGGATGTGCAATCTTTGAGACATAGAATGTGGGGCCCTCCTCCATAGCCAACTTGACACCAGCCCCTTCCTCCGAGGAGGCGCGGAGGAGAGTACCCCTTTGGGACGCGGGATTGGTCCCAAACCTCCACTTGAGAGCCTTAGTTAAGCTTGCATCCAAAGAGGCTTTGTCAAGTGTAGATTGCTTTCAATTCAAGACTACAGCTTTATTTACTATGTACAGTGGTATTATTTTGGGGCTACAGCTTTGCAAACTGATGCCCACCCAGAAAAAAAAAAAAAAAAAAAAAAATCAAAATTTACCAAATATCCCAAATGTCCCAAATTTTTTACAAGATATCCCTATTGGGATATCTGGTCACCAAAAAAGTGTATGGGGGGGAGAAGAGCTTCTTTTATATTGAAGAGTGAGGGATTTTAGCTCCAGGGGAATGTGTTTGAGGGAATTTAGCTGCAGGGGATCTCAGTTGCACAGCATATGTACACCTGTACTGCACAGCCACCCAAACAATGAGGGAATTATGCTGCAGTGACACTATTTGTACACCTTATCTGCCTGCATATATTGCGCTGCCTGATGTCATGCGTTGCTATGTACCCAAGCCACCTTCCATATCCTTCAGAATATGTTGCTATGTAACCAAGCCACCTTCCATGCACGCTGCACCCAACTAGAATACTCCTCCTTTCCACGATTTGGGGGTCAAAGCCTCTCTCTGGTCCTCCTTCCTTCCTCCTCCCTCGTCCTCGTATCCACGTTGTGTATTCTTCTGTCCAATCCGCCGCGGTGACCAAAGGGTGTATGTATGTAAATGTTGTAACTGTTGTGTAAGATTATCTCCTCCTCTTGCAATGGGTTCCACCTGTATGTAACTGTACTACCCCAATACCTTTGCAGATGTCCTTTTGGCATTGCAACAGGCACAGCACACCACATCCCCCCCCCAACTTAATGCTGTCCGCAGCATTCCTGTTGAAATGCCAAAAGACCTGCACCGCCACTTGAATCTGAATCCAATAATAACATCCATGTTTGTTGTGATCCAATCCTTACTGAGTCCGTATGTACACGCCAAATGGTTAATCGCTGTTCTATATTGCAACCCCAATCCAGAATCCACCCCATAAGATACCAACCACGTCCAAGTCCAAGGTTCCGCAATGCCCTCTGCATATCCACGCCGTATTATGCTTCCTCTATATCCGCATTCGTCCAAAGAAAAAGCTAGTTGATATACTCCTGCCAGGCTTGTTAAAAATCCCTATTGTAAATAAAGTTCTGGAAATCCTTTTATCCTTTACCCTTTGACAAAGTCCCCTTATTATTCTTCAAAAAAACCAATCCATTCACTTCTTGTTTATGAGTCCTGCCGGTCCTGGGAGATCCATGCTTCTTGCTGGTTGAATATAGTCCATTGATGACTGTTCCGCGTCTTCTACTTCTTCAGTTTGTATCTTCTCATTTGAATTATGTCTGTTGTACTGTAATTTCTGAAATTCTTCAATTAAGATATGCTACTTCTTCATCTCTTCTTGAGTTTTTTTTCATTGTTTAAATTGGCCCACCCTATTCCCCCAGCTAAACAAAGGAAACTGTTTGCCTACCATATGCTGTCCAATTGATGTATGTTAGAAAAAAAACTTTCTTTGATGATAATCTTGAGAATTTATGTAAGCCTTGATCTAGTTGTCCGCATGCCATAGTTCTTCTTGAATTCTTGTATGTGATTCTGCCACGCGCTGATTTTGATTGTCCTGTTCATTGAAATTTTGATTCTCATTCTGAGGAGTTAAAATTTGAGTATAATCATAGCAGTTTTATCTCTTGCTGAGGAGATATAAAGGCTGTTGATATCCGTGTTCTGCTTGTCTGAAACTGAATGTTTTGCGCGCGCTGCTGCGCGCCATTGCTGTGCGTCCTGATTTATCCGCCGCTATGTATTTGCGCCCTGTGCGGTGTTGAAGATTAAGATCCACTCGCTCCGATCGCGGAATACAGTAATTGTAGTCTCCAAACGCGGTGCAAGGCTAAGTCCGATGCCCCGCACTCCAAATCCCGTGCTTGTACTCCGTCCACCATGTACACAATATGTAAATATGTATGTTTGCCTGAAATACCTTGCCAATTGCAGTCCTTAAAAACTAATGTCCCTGCCAACATTAATGAAGCTTTCCAGTCGCGTAGTTTCAATTTTCGCGGGTGATCACCCCTTCATCCCTATTCAAGTGAGTTATTCCACTTCCCTCTTCTACTTTGCTGTTGAAGTTGGCCCCTTTTTGAATATTGCAAGCTCCCTGTTTTGAACCTCCTAGTCTTTATCGTCTGCCTGTCCTACCAATCAATCACAAAAATGAATAAATAAAACCACTGCTAATTCGTCGCCCTTGCTGTTGTTAATTTCCGTTGTCGTTGCCGTCTCCCTGTGGCGATGCCTGATTCCTTTCAACTTGCCCGCGCTGCCTTTGTTAGTTCCTCCCATTGCGACATCATTTGAAGAGAGAAATAGAAAAAAACCGGTAGCCGCTGCCGCCCTCGCCGATCCGCTGATCCAATGAGTTGATGCTTGTTGATTTTGATTACCCAAGTGAGCTTCAGTTTCTTTTCTTTTCGTTTACTATTGCTTGCTTTTTCGTTGTATTTTGTTTGAGGACTGATTCTTGCTTCTTCTCTTGTCATTTGAATTAGTCCTTGCCACCCTTCCTTTTGATGGGGTTGATAAACTCGAGGAGCCACTACCGCAGATTCACCTGAGCTAATGATGCCTGTGGTTATAGTCATTCCATCACCGACCTCCATTCGCTGCTATAGGCCTGTACAGAAGAATAGTGACCTCTATTTCCTCCTGATCTTCTCGCCTCCAACGCTGATAACTGAAGGAAAAAAGAACTGGATAACTCTGATGAAGCTGTTGTCCGACGGCGATCAATCCACTACCCATCCTAGTATTCCCAATCTGAAAATCAGACAAATCTTCTAGCGGCGGCTTCGCTTTGCTTCCTCATTCAAGGCTACCTCCCAAGCTGGGATATTATATCCTCCCTCCTGTGATTGCTTCTTCTGCTATACAAAAAAAACAACCGCCGGCTACCTCCACTATCTTTGACGATGATCCTCCCCCCATTTTTCCAAATCTCCTGTCCTACACCAAGCTTCCCTATTCTTGCTGACTCTTGGTGATACACTTCCACAACTGACTCCAGCTTTATTTATTTATTTATTTTTCTGTTTCTGTTTTTTTTCTTTTTGTTTTGTTTTAATTATTGACCCTTTCTTCCCACCTCTTTATTCTTGTTTTGTTTTCCTTGTTTTTTTTTTTTTTTAAATGCCTATCCTTTGAGATTCCACCTGAAATTGACTTGCCCACAAAAAAATGATGAAATATGAGTGAGAGTAAAAGAAAAACCTGGACCCTAAAAGAGCAAACATAAAAAAAATCCATCAGTAGAGCAAGGGTTCTTTTTTTTTTTCTTTTTTTTTTTTTCTATACCTACATAGCCACACATAGTGTGCCTCTTTTTTTCAAAGAAATGCTGAATACTCCCAGTCTTTCCAGAATGTCCGATATTCCCAGCCTAATTGATTTTGCTCGTCTTTCAGAGCCCATTGGAAGGTAGTCCAATCAAGCTTCCCAAAGGTGAGGACCATTTTTGACACCACACTAGCTAGGAATTCCTCCTCTTCTATATCTCTTTCTCCAACTTCCTCCCACCTTTTCTCCTCTTTGACCAAGTCTTTTCCTTTTTCAGTGCCTAAATATAAGCCCAACCGCTGATCCTTCTGAATCCACCAATCTTCCGGCCAGATCGTATCATTATTTATGTATCCGAGTGTACCACCCCAGTCCAAGAGCTTCATGAATCCTATCCGACCTGCCGTATACCCTGGAAGTTCCGCCCACAATTCTTCAGCCAGCAAGCCATAATTCTTGGGGTATTTAATCAGAAATTCCGCAACTGGCCATCCTTGGTCAACATAATCCGTGTTCACCGCCACACTCATACACCAGCTGTACCCAATTTCCGCTGGTCCTGAATTGTCCAACTTGGTCCATTCGTCATTCCAACCATCTATTGGTATCTGTCTTGCAGGTGTGTTCCAGCCATCTTTGTCCGGCCAAGGTGTGATTTTATCCTGGAAAGAAATGTCCGTATAAATTTCACATTTATCTGTTTTCTGAATCTCCTTGTCAGAGGTAACTAATGCTGAAACTGATCCAAATTCTAAATTTTGATTTCTTCCATTTTTAGCTAGATTCTTGTTTGCCAAATAGCCCCCCGCGTCCGTTCCGTTGTTACTGTCCAAAGTCGTGCCGTCGTCATCCGTCCACTCGCCACTGTCAGTTACGTCCTGGTTTAAAACCTCCTCCTTACCTGCTGAAGCGCCCAAGGTATCCCCGTAGTTTCCCGTATGTATGCTAAAACATCAATCCGCAATTCTCCGTGGTGGCGCCATTTCCCATCCTGGAACCTTTGGAGAGCAAATTGGTATACATAATTGTTTGCCGTCCCCAAGCTTGTAGCTCAGAATTTCTCCTCGTGATTTTGATAACTCCAAACGAACCTTATGATCGGCCAAAAATGGCCTACCCAAGACGGTGTAGACTTTTCCGCGAGCTATGAAGAAATTTGCTGCTTTCTTGTCCTCTTCATCAATGCAAAATTGAATACCTTCCGCTAATCCTATGATTGGAGTTTAATGTCCGCCTATTCCCGTGATGTTCATGCTGATTTCCCTGGTAGTTAACTGCAATTTGATTGACAAGGTTTCCGGCATAATGTTCATCTCCGCTCCCGTGTCAACTAACGCTTTAACCTTTTGTCCTCCAATCCAGATATCAACAAATCCTAATGGGCACGCATACGTTAATGAAGGCCTGACAGTATCCTTGAAGTTGAAATTTTGATGTTTGTTTATCACGAAATCTTCATGGTTGCACCTTCCCAAGTTCTGACTCCAGGCCGCCGGTTTACTCTCTTCGTCCGCCAGGTTCTGTAATTCCTGTAAAAACTTAGGCGCAATGAGGAGAAGCTCTTCCAAGGTGAGTGTGAAGCTCTGTTTCAGTATCTTCTTTTTCAATCCCCCCCCCAACTTTGGTTTTGTTGACCGTTTTAACTTCCATTTCCCTAGCTAACTCGTCTTCCTTGCTTTTCTCAGGTTCCTTGGATTTACTGCTTGTTGGCTGCGGTATTTCTCCAGTTTCGCTCTTGTTGTCCGATTCACCTTCTACCCAAGCTCCAGGATAACTTGATTGCCTTTTTCTTCCCTCCGCCGGCTTTTTATTGGCTTCCTGATTTGCTGGTGGTGCTTTGCTACTTTTCTCTGCCGGTTTCCCTGCTTCTGGGTTAGGTTGTGATTGCGGCGGTGATTTATCCTTTTCTTTGTTGCCAATACGCTGGGATCTTCTCAACCCAAAACCAATCAAGTTTTCCTCATCGTCTTCGCCGTAGTGTACCGTTGGTGGACTCCAAGCTTCCCATCGATTTGTCGATATCATGGTTGCCGTTGGTTCTTGTCGAGGTTCCATTTCGCCATCTCCAACCGCCATATTCACCTGCTTTTCTGCTTCCTTGACATTCAATTCAGCCCTCTCCGCATACCGCCTAACCAGTTCTTGAATCGAATCACCAGTATCTGATGGGATCATTTCTCTATTTGGATAATAATAATTTGGGCCAGACTTGAAAACCCTCCTATTAGTAATATCCTCATTAAGATGCTTACAGAACATTACTGTATGTTCCAGTTCCTTACAATAATAACATTGAATCTGCGGTCGTGGAAATGGTGGTCCTCCTGGTCCTGGCGGTCTATATCCTGAGCTTGGCGGTCTTGGTGGTGATAAGTGAGGTGGAAATGGTCTAGAATTTGGATTGATGTTCAGATTGGTATTCAAATTGGTACGTAATTTCTTTATTTCCTCTTCCAGTAATTTGACCTTGTCTGTGGAAGCATCATCCCTGGTTTTGACTTGAACTTCCTTCTTGATTTCTGGATCCTTGCTTATACTCTTTCCTTTTACAGCTCCTACATCCAGATCCAGTACCAATAATGAAGCCTCCACATATTCCTTCAACTGTTCCAGCTTAGGTACCAACGCCTTCCCGTCCTTGGTTTTCCGTAACTCCTTTTTATGCGCCAGATCCCGTGCCACGTCCCGTCGTATTTCCATTGAAATTGCTTTCCAAAGTGGTTCCCCACTCTCCGCGTTCAAATCCTCGTATCCCATCTTCTTCAAGTACGCCAGTATCTCTTCAAGTTCGCCAACAAATTTCCAATAATCCTCTTTTGTCTGAATTCCGCCCTTACTGACGTGTCGGTCAACCAATGTTGGTATTGAATCCTTGTTAAATCTTCTCCGCGGAGTAGCCCGTCCCCATTTACGAATAAGCTCCGTTTTCAGTAACTCCCAGTCCCAATTCTCATGGCTTTCCATGTTCTTGATGCATTCACTAATCTTCTGATCCCTGATAAGAAATGGTAGCTGTAATGCCACATCTTGCCCACCCGCCTTTTGTACTGATGCTATCTTCTCCACTTGTTGGATGAATAACTCCACTTCAGTACCATCAAAGTGTAAGTTCATTTTCTTTGTATCTAAGACCACACCTTTTTCTTCATCCTGTAACTTGATTTCGGCTCGTGATCTGAACTGACTTGAATTTGGTGTTGATCCAGGTGTTTCCCCCAAGCTATCCGTGATTCCTTGAATGGTTGTGTCCCAGCCAACTGTTCTTCCTGTGAATGGTGTTGATGTTGCAAATCAAGGCGATGGTCCTTGTTGAACTGGAGTTTCAGGTATTGGTACGTCTTGTGGTGATTTCTTCTGTCCTAATAGTGTGGCCATCATCTCCCTCATTTCCTTCATTGCATCCTTTATTTCTGAAATCTCCGCTTGCTGTTGTTGAATTATTGCTGACTGATCTTTGATTGGTGGATCCATGATGACTACTGAACTTGAGTTGTCTTGTGTTCCTTTATTCCAGATGTTTGGGAAATGCTTCTGAAAGACCTTGCTGATCAGTTCTCTTTCCCGCAGCCGTCGTTCCTCGAAAGTCCTCTCCTTGTCACTCAAAATCCTATCCTCGCCGTCCACAATCCTATCCTCGCCGTCCGCAATCCTATCCTCGCCGTCCGCAATCCTATCCTCGCCGTTCGTAATCCTATCCTCGCCGTTCGCACTTTGATTCACACCTGGTATGTTTTCCACGATTGGTTGAAGTTATAGTTGTTTGAAAAAAAAATTGATTGAGTTGATGATATTGATGAAGGTTTCGGCCACTGTTGGGACACCAGATGTAGGACTCCAGAGATGGATGGGTAATTGAAGTTCCTTTGAGGGGGAAATAAATTGTATGAATAGGTTGAAAGGCTATTACAATCTACGGGTGGTTTGAAAGACCTGCCCCTCTAATAGTACTATGCAAATAACCAAGAGTCTTGTAATCAATATTTAAAAAAATGTGGCAGATTCCAAGATAGCTCTTACTTTTATATAGTAATCTCTATCAGACCTAAATATCTAATTCAATGTGTTTTTAGACCGGTTATAACTAAGGATAACGTGGTTTGTTATGGTGAAGTTCCTCTACTGTTGTTGATGTTATAATTTGTACTACTACTTCTACTACTACTACTACTACTAATATGCTAATAAGGAGAATGGGTTGTTGGTTGGTTGGTTGGTTGGTTGGTTGTTGGTTGTTTGTTGGTTTGTTGTTGGTTGGTTGGTTGGTTGTTGATTCAACTACTGTACTAACACTCTACTGACTGACTGACTCTACTGTACTCAAGACTACTACTGCTAAACTACCATATGTGACCAGACCTCTATAGGTTGATGGTGAAAAGAGAAATTATGGGGGGGAGAAGAGCTTCTTTTATATTGAAGAGTGAGGGATTTTAGCTCCAGGGGAATGTGTTTGAGGGAATTTAGCTGCAGGGGATCTCAGTTGCACAGCATATGTACACCTGTACTGCACAGCCACCCAAACAATGAGGGAATTATGCTGCAGTGACACTATTCGTACACCTTATCTGCCTGCATATATTGCGCTGCCTGATGTCATGCGTTGCTATGTACCCAAGCCACCTTCCATATCCTTCAGAATATGTTGCTATGTAACCAAGCCACCTTCCATGCACGCTGCACCCAACTAGAATACTCCTCCTTTCCACGATTTGGGGGTCAAAGCCTCTCTCTGGTCCTCCTTCCTTCCTCCTCCCTTGTCTTCGTATCCACGTCGTGTATTCTTCTGTCCAATCCGCCGCGGTGACCAAAGGGTGTATGTATGTAAATGTTGTAACTGTTGTGTAAGATTATCTCCTCCTCTTGCAATGAGTTCCACCTGTATGTAACTGTACTACCCCAATACCTTTGCAGATGTCCTTTTGGCATTGCAACAGGCACAGCACACCACACCGTATCACGGAAATGACTAAAGAGTTCAAATGCGCATCAAAGGGGAAGGCACACTTGGCTGATAGTTCCGGAGATTCTTCGGAAGATGGAAAGCTAAGGGCAAAGAAGCTGCGAGAAGCTGATGAGCAGCAAGATCAAAGAACTGCAAGGCGTGTAGCTGTAAGAGTCTCAAACCTGCGTTTGTTTTGTTTTTTCAGATGATCATCATTAATCAGTTTTATTTTTCAGTTGAGGCAGATGCGACATTCGACGGACCTCGTGTCAGAAACCAAAATAGATGTGCACTATGGGAATTGAACCCATGACTCCAAACTTCATGAGTGTTGCTTTAACCACTAAGCTAAGTGCCACTGCGGGCATCTTGCTGTTGCTGCGGCCCGCAGGGACATCATGACGCTGCATATCAGAATGCAGCGTCAGCTGCAGCGACATCTGGCCGGCTGATTTGCCTTTGGACAGCCGGCCACCAATACATACAACCTCTCGATGACCGGTCCTTGTGCCGGCCATCGAGAGGATTACACACTCCTCTCACTCTCATGGACCAGTCATTGGAAGGAGTCCACACTCATCTTGATGCCAGCACACACCGGCGTCAAGAGGAGTACAGACACCTCTTGATGGCCGGCACAACGACTGGTCACCGAGAGGAGTACGCACTCCTCTCAATGGCTGGCCCAAGGCCCGGTCATCGGGAGGAGTACATACACACTTCCCTCGATGGACGGCACAGACCGGGCATCGAGGTGCATGTACTCCTCTCGACGCCGGCCTGTGTTGGCATTGAGAGGAGTGTGGACTCCTCCTCCCAATGACCAGTCGTTATGCTGGTCATCGAGAGGAGTGTGGACTCCTCCTCCCAATGACCAGTCGTTATGCTGGTCATCGAGAGGAGTGTGGACAACTCTCAACGGCCGGCACAAGGACTCCTCCTGATGGCCGGTCCTTGGGCCAGCCATTGAGAGGAGTGCATACTCCTCTCGGTGACTGGTCGTTGTGCCGGCCATCGAGAGGTGCGTTGTGTGTACATACCCCGGTGGCCAGCTGATGGACAGCCGGCCAAGTGTCGCTGCAATACTTGTTGCGCGGGGTTCAAATCCCCACTGAATCGTCAGATGTTGCTGCGGTCCGCAGCAACATCGAGATGCCGGCAGTGTGCGCTGATGCATGCTGGGCTCATTTAGTCTAGACATTATCCGCCGTTATGCTTGTATGTAATCCTGGGATGAAAAGTCTTATTGACATTGCTTATCACTATATCAGGACCATCAAGTCTAACTAAGAGTGGGTGTCAGAATGCTTAGAGCAGGAATGGAATATAACACCTTGCATTTCCTGAACTTGTGAAGTATTTGTCTCTCTTTGAGAACAAATGTCTCTGTTCTTCAGATGAATCTCCGGATGATATCAACGAACCCACCAGAGTCAGACACGCACCTGTTTGGCGAAGTAAGCGCGCCACCGCATCATGTGAAGAAATAGACAAGAAGACAGCACAGCTTCGCAATCAGATGCCAAAAAGAGTCGGCTAAAAGCCAGAAAAGCGCATCAGTTTAGGTGCTCGGGCCCCGCCAGGAGGATTGCTAGCATCGCCATGCCATCTTCCGGTAGATTGCTATGATGAGGTTTGGTTGGCCTCTCTATCTGCGGGCGCAAAAAAGGAACTGGAAATCAAACCAAGACCAATCTTTGATTGACATGCTCTGATTTCGAAAAAAGAGCAAAAGCCACTTCCTGACCAGAGCAAAAGCTGTTCCCTAATTTCTTTAAATACTTAGGTGGGTTTGGCTTCGAATTTTCCAAACAATAAATGAAAGAGTACACCACGGGCGCACCAGAACGTCTGGGGACGGGGAAACCACGCCGTCCCAGGACAGGGCCACCCCCGCAACAATATACGGCCCATACACAGGCCCTGTGCCAGGTCTCGCGGCGGCACCATGCAGCCGTCTCGAGACCCCACAAGAATTTGGACGGTCTTAATTCCACGTCACCAGACGGGAGCAGCCAACGTGAGCCCGTCCGCTTCAGCACGCCCACCAAACAGGGCACTCCCCACCGACGGCCATATCCCAGAAGTACATTGAGCCTACGTCGCGCAAGCCATTGCACGGCACAGGCACGGCATCCTGCTGCACAAACCGCAACGCGCCGTGTAGAGCAAGTACACATTTCCCACATCATGGGATTACTCAGTAATTATGTAATGACAGTTGTATTTGGTATTGCGTACGCATTGGGGGAAAAAAGAAATATACACATGCCCAACACACACTACGCCAAATGAAACATTCACAGTAAGGGAAACTACGTAGGAGAAACAAAGAAAAAAAAAACTATCTACAAATGTGTACAAATTTGGGGGAAATGGGCACCCATCAAGAACAACTTTTGAATGTCATGCTCGATGGGATCCGGTGCTGGACGTTGGCAAAGGTCGGGTTGCGTTTTCTTCTGCAATGATTGCCATCTTGGCCATCACCTCGAGCTTGGTGGGGGGCCGGATATTCTCCACGTCAAGCCAAGAGAAGAATTGGTCTCCGAATGAGCTTGAATCCAGCTCAAGTATGAGCTTGAATCCAGCTCAAGTATGAGCTTAAAAAAACTGTATGCAGATAGTCGTGGTTCAGTAGCAATACAAGCGCATGAGCCATTGCGTGCGCCAAAGGTCACTCACGCTTGCCTGTAAGAACTGCACCGTCCTTGGAGGTCCTGTAGTTGCTTGTCAATTAAAGCCCACTGCTAATTAATATCCCCCAGCACCCGACGGGCATAGTGAGAAATCGTCTGAATCCTCAGATAAGTATAAGATGCTGTATGGGTTTGGCAAATGGGAAACTGGACGAAACAGTCACGTCGCGTCAGCTATCGGCACTGGCGATCCCGTCTCCAATCTTGGTGTGATTGCATGAAGATAAAAAGGAAAAAACCGCTACTAACCTGGACAAAACAGTCCTGTCGCGTCAGCTATTGGCACTGGCGATCCCGTCTCCAATCTCGGTGAGGAAAAGAGATTGGAGGCGGGCGCGGGAACGTCCAGGCTAAATAGTAACTACCCAACCTAACCGGGTGAATCCCCCGGAGTATCACCCGTTAGGTTTAGACTAAGTACATGAAACTATGTTTTTGTAATCTTGTTTTCTTGAATCTTCCGCCTACACTCCAACACCCCCCCCCCCTCAAGATTGCAAAAACTACCCCAATATTCCCAGCTGTCCCAGTGCGCTAACCATTTTCGTCGGACCTAATCTTTTTGTCATAACATCCGCCCGCTGATTGAGAGTGCTGGTCCAAGTAACTTTGATTTTGTTTTCCCTAATGAGATCATTCACAAAATAAAACGCCCGTCTGAGGTACTTGGTCTTCTTTTTTGAGGTATTGTCAGTAGCTATCAAAATGGCCGCCTCATTGTCGCAGTGCATCAACAGTTGAGGTTTGGCATCCATTTCTTCAAAGATGTTCAGGAGGTGCGCCAATTGTTGTGCGCCTTCTGAAAGAGCCAGGTATTCCGCCGCGCAAGTAGACATCGCCACCACCGTCTGCCTCTTCGAGCCCCATGCGATGCTGTCTCCGTCATGGGTGAGCAGGTATCCTGTTGTCAACCGTTCATGCTCTCCCCCCCAGTTTGCATCCGTCCACAGATCCAATCCGCCTGATCCCGCCTTGAACACAAGTCCCGCTGTCGTTGTCCTTCCCAAGTAGCCAATCAACCAGTCCAACGCTTTCCAATGAGTCTCTGAAGGGGCCGAACAAAACCGCGCCAAAAGATTTACCGCGTAAGACAAATCAGGCCTTGTTCCACACGCCAGATACATTCGTGATCCTATCGTCGAGCGGAATTCAGTCTGATCTATAGGTTCACCCGCATATGTCTCAAGATCTCTCTCCAGCAGAGGGCAATTATGATTAAAGACGGAGTGGCGGTAAGTTTCAACTATCTGGTTCGCCATGATTGATTGATTCAGCTTGAGGTGTGGACCATCCCAAACAAAGTCTATGCCGACCAGACGCTGTACGTTTTCGGACCATTTGATTTCCAGCTGAGCTTCCATTCCACGTCTCAAATCCCCGAGGAGTGACTTGTCCGAAGATAACGCAAACCCATTGTCCACATGCAACTAAATGATGATGAAGTTGCCACAGCGGCAAAATAAATAGAGAGAAGGTTCTATCTCACTTGCTTCAAAACCAAGATCCAGAACAGTCTTTTGAAAGAATTTCCACCAGCAGCGCGCAGCTTGCTTGGTTCCATATAAAGCTTTCTTCAGACGCATTACTTTTCCTTTGAGCAATGGGTTGATTTCGATTGGCAGTTGAATGTAGACTTCCTCTTCAATGGGACTGTAAAGGTAAGCCAAACTCACATTGAAAGTTGCTGTCGAGAACCCATGGGATATTGCTATAGAGATGAGAAGGCGAAGGGTATTAAGGGACGCCGTTGGAGCATACGTTTCATTGTAATCTAGGCCTAGCTGTTGATTAAAGCCCTTTGCGACATACCGCGCTCTGTATTTGTTGACTGATCCATCCGGCTTCCTCTTGATGGAGAACACCCAACAAGCTCCCAGAGCTTTACAACCTTTCGGAGCCACCGTTGGGATCCAAACTTCCAGCTGACCAAATTTTGGCATCTTGTATTCAGCTGCTTCACGCCATAAGTGAGCATCCGGTCCAGCAAGCGCTTGTTTGATGGTCTTCGGAAGGTTGTGTTCTTCCGCAGTCAATAGAAGCCCCATTTGACAATGTTCTTCCTCAGCGATCTCCGATGTCTTCTCCTCACCAAGTTTCAACATTATTTGTTTCAGGATCATATCCACTTGGGAGTCGTTTGTTGTTTCCGGCGTTGCTAAGAGATCATCTGCTGTCTTGGTGGTGACTTTCTCTACTGGAAGCTTCTGAAAGTCTGGGAACTTCACCGAAGTGGAGTGAACCATACGATGTTCACCGTGTACCCAGAACAGCCAACCTGCGCCAGATGCCGGGTATCCAAGGAGTTGCCCCTCACGCGCCCGTTCATCTAGTTTCATCCGCTTCTCCTTTGGTATATGGATGATTCCTCTAGCTCCAAACGGGTAGAGTGTCTCCGGGATTGGTTTCACTTTGTAGAGAATTTCCAAGGGAGTCTTGTTGCCGGTGCGGGTGTTCGGAAGCCAGTTGTGGAGGTGAGCAGCTGTTGAGTATGCAAAGCTCCACCACTTGCTTGACAATTCACTCGAGTGCAGCATAGTGCGCGCCATGTCGCCAAGCGTCCGGTTCACCCGTTTGGCTTCTCCATTTTGGGAAGGAGAGTACGGAGTGACCGGCGCAAGAGTCGTCCCTATGGCTTCCAGACAAGGCTTCAGGCTCTTGGTATATTTGAGGGCATTGTCACAGCAAAGATACGTCGGCGCCTTTCCCAGAGCTGTCTTCAGATGCTTGATCCAGGTCATAATCTTGTCGGGCACATCACTCCTGTTTGCCATGGGAGCACAAAACGTATATGTACTTGCGTGATCTCGAAGCGTTACAAGATATCGACAACCATTGATGTTCAGGTTGAGAGGTCCGATAACATCTGAGACACAGAAGTCTAGCGGATTGTTGCGTGGAATTTGAGTTTCCATTCCTAGCGCTTTCTTGTCCATACTCTTAGATTTCGCGCATTGCTCGCAGAAGAAAGGCTTCCAGGTTATCTTCTTGTTGGGATATTTTACGCGCAGGAAGTTCTTAACCACAGGGTCGGACACATGGCCAAGGCGAACATGCCAGAGATAGGAGTCGAAAGAGGGAGCCTCGGAGACTTTCTTTGCTTGCAAAAAAGCACTCGTCTTGAGTGACCAACAGTAGTTATGGAAGACTGTATCATATCTACTATTACAAGGATCAATAAGAGTCGCCTGAGTACCATCATAGACTAGCTTCCACTCATAAGCGAGGAGGCGGCCCGTGGATAAGATGATACCGTCGACGCCCGGACAGTGGTAAACGTTCTCAATCTTCAGAGGACCCTTTGGTGTTGGGATCGTAACGCTGCCGATTTCAGAAACAGTTACGTTAGCGTTGGAGACGGCCAAGTAAAACGTACGCGGGCTGGTCAGCTTCCTGTCAACTTTGAAGAGGGAGGAGTCGCCACTCACGTGAGCTGACGCCCCCGAATCAAGCAAAACACCATCAGTGACCTCGGGAATGTTCACTTGTCGGAGACGATTACCAGAGCTTTCAGGACGGTTGCTAGAGCTTTCAGGACGAGGTGGGGGTTGATACTTCGAGTCCTTGCCGTTGAAATCAGCATCTGGGGGACTGATCTTTCCGGTAGCCACATCGCGCCAGAAGTGGATACAGTCGGGGTACCAGTGCCCGTCATCACCGCAGTAGATGCAGTGGACGCCGTGCTTTTGGAGAAGAGACTCTGACTGCCCTTTTCCTTTAAACTGGACAGCCTTGTCTATCAACAATTGGGTTTGTCCTCGGGCCTGCGGTTGATTATTGCAACGTTGAGGCGCCACATACCTCGGCTGGTTCTGCATGGCGTGGATGCGGTCCAAATCCATAGCCATTGGGTCGGGTGCTGACGATCCTAAGAGAGATTGAGGGCCATTCACTTTGTTGCGGAGTTTTTTGGCGGCGAATTGTAGGATAGTCAACACGTCATCAAATGGCGGAGCGTCCTTCTCATTCAGCTGTTGGCTGACGGTGAACTCGAAGGCCATTGGGTCTACACCTACCGGGGGCTTGAAGTACGCTTGAAGCAAGATGCCAAGCGCCTCATCCCACGTGAGCTTGAGTTGACCTAACTCTGACTTGAGCCGAGCCCACACAGAGAGGGTCGAGTCGGTGGCAGGCGCAGAATCATTTAGGAGAGAAACGACTTCTCCTAAGAGTTCCATCTTTCTTCGCCAATCGGATCGCGAGCACTTTGACTTTAGGAGTTCGAATACCTCCTTCGGATTCAAGAGTTTTGAGGAATCAACAATATCGCCAAGGGTATCAACAATCGTGTTGCGAATGAGGCTTGTCACAGTCAAGGCTTCATCGACCATGAGATCATTGAAGTTCTCCGGCTTATCCGTGAATGCCTCTTGCCAAACAAGGACATGTCGAATGGTTCTGTCGAGGGCTGCTTCCCAGACCGGGAAGTTGGTGCCTTTGTAGACAAGGATTGGTTTTCGGGGGTTGAGCTGGTTGTGAACTTTGATCGGGTCCTTGACAAAGTTTTCCATGATCATTTCTTGGCGAGTGCGAGGGCGATGGGGGGCAGCGGGTTGGAACAATTGAGCTTGACTCTGGTTGATCTTCAGAGTCGCTATCTCTTGACGGAGGTCATCAAAGAGTTTTTGGGCCTCGGCTGGTGTCAGATCTTGTTCCATTGCTGCTTCCATTAAATGGTTTGATGAAGTGGGTGAGGGTGGTGCGGAGGGAACGGTGAAGTATGTAGAAGTGGATGCTTGGGGTTGGTTTAGGATTTTCGATTTCTTCTTCTCTTTTCTTATTCTTTTGATCTTGATCAATCTTCTTCAATCTATCTTTCTTCTTCTCGATCCAATTCATCAAACAACCGGGTCTGGATTCGGGTTATCAACACAGTGCGCAGAGAGCAGGCTTTTAACCTATAAGATGCCGTATGGGTTTGGCAAATGGGAAACTGGACGAAACAGTCCCGTCGCGTCAGCTATCGGCACTGGCAATCCCGTCTCCAATCTCGGTGTGATTGCATGAAGATAAAAAGGAAAAAACCGCTACTAACCTGGACGAAACAGTCCCTTCGCGTCAGCTATCGGCACTGGCGATCCCGTCTCCAATCTCGGTGAGGAAAAGAGATTGGAGGCGGGCGCGGGAACATCCAGGCTAAATAGTAACTACCCAACCTAACCGGGTGAATCCCCCGGAGTATCACCCGTTAGGTTTAGACTAAGTACATGAAACTATGTTTTTGTAATCTTGTTTTCTTGAATCTTCCGCCTACACTCCAACAATAAGCAATGCGCGCCCTGACCCGAGTGTTGGTGTGAAGGTCTCCCTCGGAGTTAGGCAACATCCAAGATTGCATCTGTAGTATCAAAACAAGCAATCAGTTAGGACAGGTTAGGACATGCCCGCTTTTTTTGCCCGGTTGACAGTAGCCTCAACTTACATCAATAATCAAGTTGGTCAAGGTGGGAACTGGGTGTGTCAACGGTTGGCCCAAAGGGCTGTGAACCATGCTCAGCAACTGGAAAATGCCACAACAAGTGAGCCCCCAACAATTGCTACACACGCGACGCACGGAAACTACTTACCCGCATTGCACCGCGCTCGTGTTTCAACCTATCACGCAACTCGGAATTGACGCATTGCACCGCGCTCGTGTTTCAACCTATCACGCAACTCGGAATTGACGCTCGCTACTGCTGCCGGGTCTCTATCCATATACCCGGCGGGCAGGTAATCTTGTTTAAACTTGTTTGATTGCATTCTGACATGATCCTGAATAAGAGGATGTCAGTTCAGCGTCCATTGCGCAATTATCAGCCCGTTTCGCACCTGCACCTGCTCCAGTAGACTGCGTCCCGCTGGCGGTCCACCTTGAATTGGGTCACATGAGTACACCTCCAAAAAAGGATCCATAGGGATTTCCTTTGCACGGTTCTGGACAAAGGCCTACAGAAAGAAAGTCAACTGTTGACAGCACATCAAACTCGAAGAGGCAGGAAGACCCACCCAAAGGTGACGTGAATAGGAAAACAACCGCGCCTGTACAGACAATGAGGCCGCCGTCGGAGTTGCCAAAAGGGCCATGTCCCGGGAGTGAATGAGCGACTCAACTGACTGTCTCACAGATAGAATTGAATACAGCAAAATGGCATATTGTCGCGGTCTGGGGATCTAAAGGTACGCAAAAGGTCAGATGGGTTGTTTCTTGAATGCAGATAGGTTACTAGAGAATGAACCTGAATCAGTTCCTTGGCAAACTCAGTGTATGGTGCACGCAGGTCATATGTGCGGCCCATGTTATCGGTGAAATTCTCACTGAGGTGCTCCTCATCTACTTCAAATGGTACTATTGACGGAGGCCAAGGTCGGCTAACACCCCCGCGCAGGCCCCCATAGTTTGTGGTGGTTCCAACTGGTCGCCTTACAGGGCTGTCCTGTGCATGGCCTGGCGGCAAATGAGCTATACAATGGAGTTAATGACGAAAACTTGAGCAACTATTCTGGAATTTGGACTCACCAGGCCTTGCAGGCCCATCGGCCAATCCTTGAGTCCGATCAGGATTTGCTTGCAAACCTCGCAGAGGCGGCGCATAGGGGGCACCACGACTAGCCCGGTGTCTTCGCGCATTAGAATGATTCAATGCTGAGCGAGAAGACAAACGTGATTCCGCACGGCTGGCCTGTTGAGGCATTTGGCGTGAGTTTTCCCTTCATCGTTAGACTGGCTGGATGAGGACATCTTGCAGGTGGTGTTTGAATGAGGATGATTGAAGTATTTACGTTGAAAGGGAAGAAATGTGCTTGTTGCGCAGCGGTGAAATTGGAAGGGTCTGGTGGGCAGAACTCCCACACAAGCAGATGCCTTTATACACTGGCTGCGTGATGATCACCACCCCGCTGCAGTCACCAGATTAGTGGCTGGGGTGTGATAGCTGAGCACATCATCCACGCCGGCAATTGGAACCTCCGATCAGGCTGATGCACTGGGCAGAAGCCCAGCATTTAAGTTCACTGATTTCGAACTACCATCAAACTGGATGGGTTCATCCGTTTAGGATGCCTGCGAGCCTCGGTCTTTATGATTTACGCGACGCTGCCCCTCAGGTGCTGCCCCTAATGGGTCTTCCAATGGGTAATTCCATTCCACGAGTTTATTTCTCTGTTTCCATCCACCCCATGTACCGCGCCTCTACGCGACGCTGCCCCAAATGGGTCTCCCAATGGGTAACTCCATTCCACAAAGAAATTGGTGTGGTATGTTTGCTGGTTTGCAAAATCCACCGCGCCTCCACAGGAGGCCCATTTGACAATCAGTTTGTGGTTGATAGTGAGAACGCCACCTTTGGCAGCTTTGGGGAAGATCGGTCTGAGTCTCAGTGATTCACCCCAACCCAAGTCACAATTCCACTACGATTCCGGAAATGGTGCGACATTCAAGAGCCCGGATTGAACACAAAGTGGATGAGAGTTAGTCTGCAGCATCTGCTAGATGAGCCGGTGAAGTGAAAGTTGTTCTGTTTCTTTTGTTTGCGCTAGGCATATTTTACCAACGCCCTGGCGAGCAGGGTGATAAATGGTTCTGTCACCTATGCGGTGGAGGAGGGCGAGGGTCCAAGAAGGCTAACCTGCGTAAACACAAAAAGACCCCTGCTCACCTGGAAGCTTTGAGAAATCGCGACCAACCAAACCTGCAAAGCGGGCCATCAACCCCCCTTCCCCAAACAGACAATATGATATGGATACCCGCTCACAATCAATCTCCCAACGGTGCCGAGTCAGTCAGCACCAGTGCCAGTGATCACTTGCATAAGGATTTGGCATTCATAGATGAGGACAGTGCTTTTGGAGGTTATGTTTCAGATAAAGACTCCAATTACTCTTTGCCTTCTTCACATTCAGGTGAAAGTGTTGGTTGGGACAGGCTTATCCCTGGCAACCACCCCAAAATTCCCTGCGAACTGCCCGTGGCCAATAACCTCCAAGGTCAAGATAATGCTGGAAATTCTCAATCAAGTACCCAAAGCTGGGACTGGTGGCCCTTCAAGTCAAAGGAGGTGGGTCACATATTAAATTCAAGGAAGGCTAATCCTTAGTTTTCATTGCGTGTTGAACTTCTTGTATGTGTTGTTATCAGTACATGATTGGCTCTATGGTCATTGGCCACACAAGGACCATCATCTCGCGTCTCTTGTACAATCACATCCGAATGATGTTCAACCTGGCCGGAACGGAGCTCCCATATTGGTCAACAGTCAGAAGAGTCAAGAAAAATATTCAAAAATTAGTTGGCCTGGAGGTTTTAGGCCACCGATCAGTCTTTGGCACACCGGTGCACACATTGAGTCTCAGATGTCTACTTTCCCTGGAGCTTTCTAACCCAATTGTTGAACCCCACATACAATATTACCCAGAGTTCACCAACGGTTGCCACATCTTCAAGTTATCTCAATCAGCGAAGTGGCTGAAGGAGCTGGGCCCGGACACACGTGCCCAAATGGTCCGTCACATGGGCCATGATTATTACCTGCACGAGCTGGTCCAGCTTCAGTCGGACCTCATAGTTGTCCCCCAATTTTTTTATGAATTTGAAGGCGAACTATATGCCTGCTGTGTCACCCCAACAATCAATATCGATGAGGAACGTGGGGGACTGAAGTTCATCATTCCCAAAGACCTTTCATTCACTGCACCGCAGATGAAAAGTATCAAAGTGGCTGATTTCTATGTCGAATATCCTCTAATGGAGTCACCTGATGGCACCCTTATTTCCACACTCTGTGACAACAGGATTTATGGTGGGCGCATAGAACTTTCAGTGTTTCAAGCCCCTATCAGCCTATCGGGGAGCTTTACTCATATTTCTTCCGCATATATTCAGAGATCAAGGAGTGCAATGACACGCGGGTCAGGACAATGCCAAACCCTTGGCGCGCTAAAGCCGGCAATCGGGTGATACGACACCTTCCGATCTCGCTCTACTCCAACAACACCTCCGGCAATCTATCTAAGAGTGGAACAAACATATCTCGTATTATTTTAACCTCGCCCGGCTACCCCCAAAGCTGACCAATCAGCATTTTCACTGTCACTTCCTGTGCACATCCAACAGTGCAGGTACTTTGGAGCTTGCCGAGGGGATAGTAGATGACATAATGTGAGTCATGATTTTTGTTTGATTGTATGTTCCGACCAGAGGACTATGAATTGAGCCAACCCCTACACTTTCACAGGGAGCTCATTGAGCATGGATGCCCAGCGTATGATTCTGGGTTAGGCAAAGAGGTCCTCGTTACAACGAGTTTACTTTGTTTCCTTGCGGACACACCGATGCATGCCGAGATAACAAGCACAGTCATGCCCAACAACGCGCGCAACCCATGTCGTGCGCGTGATTTAGGGGTAAAAAGGGCGGCCCAGAAGAGATCAATGGCCTACTTGCAGTTTTTTCTGCAAGTTAGCGCCAATGGGGTATGGGTGTGTCCTACCCACTTGATGTGATGCGTCTGACTGGGAGGTATCTTTGCTGATGGGGGTCTTTTTTCAGATTAAGAATGGGATACAATCATGGGTATCAATCATAGCCAACTGCTATCAATTGTGGGAGGTATTGAAAGGGCTCAGGACCAAAACTCTGGTCACCAAGCTTGGAGGCGAGCTGGGCATCAAGGATTCTATAAACAAACAAATATATTTGCATGTGTATGACATCCGAGCCAAGGGAGCTAATGCCACCGCGGCAAACCGGTCGTTCACGGAGCGGATTGAAAATTTGGATGAGACCAATCAGCCGCGTCTTTTCAACTCATTCTTTCGAGTCCCGGGTGAGTTTTGGGAGTTGTAAATCATGGTTGTCTGATTGGCCACTGAAGTGACTCCCGATAATCCCTTGCCAGATTTCAATGGGTGCACTGACACCCCGGTGGAGGTATTACATGTGTTTCTTCTTGGTGTCGTGAAGTATTTGGTCCTCGATCTTATGGGACATATGAAGCCAACACAGTTAGCAATAATTGAGGGCCGGTATCGTGCGTTCAATACTGCTAGTTTGAACATTCCATCCCTCTCGCCGTACTACATGGCAAAACACTCTTCCAACTACGTCGGAAAGGAGTTCAAAGTAGTCCTCCAGAGTGCACCGTTTGTCTTGTTTGAGTTCATGGGGGAGGATGATTGACTGGCATGGATAGCTCTAGTTCAACTGGCCCCATTGGTTTTCCAAACCCACATAGAGGACATGGACGCCTACCTCACTCTCCTTCGATTTCATATTCAGAAGTTCCTGTTTTACCTGTTCAAGATTACTGGGCAATGGGTAAACAAGCCCAAGTTTCATATGCTTCTACACCTGCCTGACTCAATCAAACGGTTTGGGCCTGCCCCCTTGTTTGCAACTGAGATCTTCGAGAGTTTCAACGCGGTGTTGAGGAAGGCGTCAATTCACTCCAACCGCCAGAGTCCTGGCAAGGACATAGCGACCACGTTTGCAAATTCAAAAGCTCTGCGCCACCTGGTTTGTGGTGGGTGGTTTAATGATCCTCGGTCATGTAAGGGGTACATAACAGCTGCTCCCAGGGTCAGTCAGCTGTTTGAAAATGATGTCTTAATCCAAAGAACTATGGACTATAATCACGCCTGCCACATGGACAACAGCAATAATTTCCCCCAACCAGTCAATTCTAAAGTACTGGCGGCGGAGAACGCTTTGGTCCCAAGGGGATTACAGGACCACCTTGCGGGCTGGCAGCTGATTCAGCTGAGCGCAATCAGATGGAACTCTCATCGGATGCTCAACCAGGGTTCCTTTGTTTTGGTGAGTGAAATATAATTTCTTCATCTTTAGTGTGAGTTTCTGGATTTTGATTGGGTAACCCACAACTTCTGCAGGTGCGGTCAGCAGATGCAAAGGCCCAACACAATTTTGGGCGCATAGACCACGTGTGGGAGGCGAAGAAGAGGGCGCGATTTACATTTTGGATCTGCTACACCAATTTTGAAAGGGGGGGAATAAATTCTTATTACCAAATGCGCGGCATTGTGAGGAGCGGGCCACAAAAATTTGTGCGTGTGAGGGTGAGTCTTAGCAATTTATTTGTGGGAGGAAGTGAAACTGATGTGTCCATCTATGTCAAGGAGGTGGTGTCTACCCTCAATGTGCAGCACGACTGTCACACTGGAGGGTGTGAGGTGTCAGCCACCGGGCGTGTTTGTGTCGAGCGGCAGGAATCCGAAGAAAACCACACCACTGTGGTACACAAAGATGCAAATTTTTTTGTGGTCAATTCTGGCGAGTTGCCCAGGAATCAGGAACTCGTGAGCTGGGTGGATCTGCCGAGTGGGGAGGAAGACATCCAAGATGTCATGCCAGGGTTGGAGGATGGGCTTGCGACCTGGGTCCGGGCCGGAGGAGCGCTTGACGACGAGGACGAAGATTTTGATTCCAGTGTGGGTCCCACGGACTCGGAAAGTGGTTGATTACTTGGTTTTTGTACTTTTCAATATGCTTTTCAATAATACATTACAACGTATATAGTACTATAGAACTACACTGGTTGCGGGGGGACCCTAATACGCGTTGTGCCGGTCCTCTTGCCCGGTGCAGCACGGGGCTTGGCGTGGTGGATGGTGTGGGGGCGCTTTCTGGGAAAACCGTTGGGAGGTGGTGAAATTGCCGGCTTGGCAACGGCAAATTATTCTGGACGGGGCTTTGGGGTGTGTTGTGTGGAAGACTGGCATTGCCCCGTCGCAGGACGCCAATATTATTTCCGGGCTAATTGGGACCAATTATGGTGTTCAAAGTTCAATTTGCATAAATCATAAATTCATAAAAAAATTCTGCATAAATCATTTTGGCTGCAGTTTTCCGGTTTATGAATTTATGAAACAAGTTTAACTTTGAGATCCCCCCCATCCTGCATAAATCCCATAGATCCCATGCCCCGTAAGTCGGAACGGAAGAAAATGTCGGAGGGCATGGAGATGATGCTCATTGCATCACTCTGGAAGATGAAGATGGCTCCTCGACTATTCAAGACTACGCAAACCAACCCAACTCATCACCTCATCTTCAACCTTCTGATCGCCGTGGTCCTCCAGATGAAGAAACTGATACCGTAGCTGCGGCCCGTCGATGTCAACATTCGGCCTGGGGCCGTTTGACGGCAAACTTGGAAATTTATGCGCCCGTGGTGTAGAAAATACACGAAACACACACAGAAAAAATACAAAGCCAATTGCCACTGTCCTTCCTTAGCCCAGTTTCTTCATCTGATTCTTCACCATTTCTTTCAATGCTTTCCATTTGTGTTCATATAAAATGTGCAGTTGTGTCTGTTGAAACTGCAATATTCTCTGAGGTGAAGCTCAAAGAACTTGAGTTTGGCAGGTCAAAGCCAGTTCTCCAAGCTCAAAGTTGGAAAATTGGCAGCTTTTCCGAGCCTAGACCTGGCAACTTCTCCGAGCCGGAGAACGCGCAGCTTTTCCGAGTCGGAGACCTGACAACTTCTCTGAGCCAGAGAACTGATCATAGATTGTTCTGAGCCGGAGACCTGCCAGCTTCTCCAAGTCGGATAACTCTCAAAATCGGAGAGGTGGAAGCTTCTCCGAGCCGCAGAACTAGCAGTTTCTATGAGCTGGAAAACTTGCAGCTTTTCCGAGCCGGAGACCTGGCAGTTTCTCCGAGCCGGAGAACTGGCAGCTTCTGCAAGCCAAAGATCTGCCAGCTTCAACTGGCAGCTTTTCTGAGCCTGAGACCTGCTAGCTTCTCCAAGCCAAAGAACTCCAAAACTTGGAGAGCTTCTCTAGCCGCAGAAATGGCAGCTCCAAGGGCAGCTTTTCCAATGCGGAGCAGCCTGTAGCAGAAACTGGGAGCTGGCAGGTTTTTACGGAGAACTGGCAGCTTTTCCAAACCGGAGATTTGCCAGCGTCAACTGGCAGCTTTTCTGAGCCTGAGACCTGCCTCCAAGCCAAAGAACTCCAAAACTAGGAGAGCTTCTCTAGCCGCAGAACTGGCAGCTCCAAGGACAGCTTTTCCAAGCCGGAGCAAGGTCAGCTTTTCCGAGCCGGAGCGAGGTCATGGCCCTCCGTCTCGACTGTCTCCTGGGCCAACTGGCCACCATCCTTGACTCCAAGCCCAACAAAGCCATCCGTCAATTCGTTCCAAGCTGTCAGTATCACACACACACTCTTTTTTGCCCGGAAACGTCTTTCAAATGAAACGGTACAAACAACTTGATTCTTCTTTTTGTGTGACTCAACAGATGACCTTAATGAGCCCCTCTTGCACCTCCTCAATCCCCTCTCGGCCAACAAGGACGCAGCGGAACTCCTAATCAGCGAGAAGGCTAGCTTGGTCTTCGAGGCCGAGCCCGAGATTGTCCAGCTGGGACAGGACCTCCAAGAGATTGAGCTGCTTGACACGCGGGGCTTCGTCAGCGCTGGAAAGCAATTCTTTATCTGCTGTTTACAACCCCGGGTACTCATGAATATTTTTACACAAATGACTTGTGCGTCTTGGTTGACATCTTCATCCTGGAACTATCAGATCTTCCTGACAAAAGTAACAATTTAAGTTCTGTCAGCACTCAAACCAACAATCTACTCTAACTTACCTCAAACCACATTCTTCCGACTGATCCAGCTTCATAACACTTACCTCAGAGTACTCCATGGCTCCTCACGCACACTTATCTGCGTAGTTATCCTTACAAGTGAGAAGAAATACAACACATGCTCCCAAGCCAGATAACTGGCAGTTTCTCCAAGCTGGAGAACTGGCAGCTTTTCCAAGCCGGAGACCTTGTAGCTTTTCCGAGCCGGACACCTGGCAGCTTTTCCGAGCTGGAGACCTTGTAGCTTTTCCGAGCCGGAGACCTGGCAGCTTTTCCCAGCCGGAGACCTTGTAGCTTTTCCGAGCCGGAGACCTGGCAGCTTTTCCCAGCCGGAGACCTGGCAGCTTCTCCGAGCCGGAGAACTTGCAGCTTTTCCGAGCCGGGGGGCTCCAAGCCGGAGAACTGGCTGCTTCTCCGAGCCAGAGAGCTGGCAGTCTCCAAGCCGGAGAACTGGCTGCTTTTCCGAGCCAGAGAGCTGGCAGTCTCCAAGCCGGGGAACTGGCTGCTTTTCCGAGCCAGAGAGCTGGCAGTCTCCAAGCCGGAGAACTGGCTGCTTTTCCGAGCCAGAGAGCTGGCAGTCTCCAAGCCAGAGAACTGGCTGCTTTTCCGCGCCGGAGATCTGTCAGCTTCATCTGGCAGCTTTTCACCTGCTAGCTTCTCCAAGCCAAAGAACTCCAAAAATCGGAGATCAACTGGCAGCTTTTCTGAGCCTGAGACCTGCTAGCTTCTCCAAGCCAAAGAACTCCAAAACTTGGAGAGCTTCTCTAGCCGGAGAGCTTCTCTAGCCGGAGAACTGGCAGCTCCAAGGGCAGGTTTTAGGGTTTTCCGGAGAACTGGTTGCTTTTCCGAGCCGGAGATCTGCCAGCTTCAACTTGCAGCTTTTCTGAGCCTGAGACCAAGCCAAAGAACTCCAAAACTTGGAGAGCTTCTCTAGCCGCAGAACTGGCAGCTCCGAGGGCAGCTTTTCCAATGCGCAGCAGCCTGTAGCAGAAACTGGGAGCTGGCAGGTTTTTCCGGAGAACTGGCTGCTTTTCCAAACCGGAGATTTGCCAGCGTCAACTGGCAGCTTTTCTGAGCCTGAGACCTGCTAGCTTCTCCAAGCCAAAGAACTCCAAAACTTGGAGAGCTTCTCTAGCCGCAGAACTGGCAGCTCCGAGGTCAGCTTTTCCAATGCGCAGCAGTGTGTAGCAGAAACTGGGAGCTGGCAGGTTTTTCCGGAGAACTGGCAGCTTTTCCAAACCGGAGATCTGCCAGCGTCAACTGGCAGCTTTTCTGAGCCTGAGACCTGCCACCAAGCCAAAGAACTCCAAAACTCGGAGAGCTTCTCTAGCCGCAGAACTGTTGCAGAACTGGCAGCTCCTAGGACAGCTTTTCCGAGCCGGAGCGAGGTCAGCTTTTCCGAGCCGGAGCAAGGTCAGCTTTTCCGAGCCGGAGAGCTCAAACTGGGATTTCAAGCTCGTTCCTGCTGAGGCTGGAGTCAACTCTCTATTTCATCGGGCTGAGCCAACCGATGATATCAATTTCATCGGTGTGCAGCCTGCCAATTTTCATTTTCCTCGGTGGGCTACTAGCCGAGCTAAATTTTGATTGGTTGGCTTTGACCAAGGATATAAATGCTCGGCTAGGGATTCAACCAAGTGTTATTTCCTCGGTGAACACCATGCAAGGAAAGCTGGCCCTGACCACCACCAATTGAACATTTTCATTGGTGGGGAGTCCTCCGGAGACTACCTCGGGCCTTCCCAGGGCAACTTCAACTCGGATGAGCAATTCATTGGGCAAGTGTTGGCCTAGTTTGCCTCGGATGCATAATGCATCGGGTGAAATGCAACCAATTTTAAAAGGGTTGAGGGCAACCCAGTTAAGCGGGGATGCACTCAACCCAGCCAAATATGCTGGCAGTGTCTGCTCCATTGGTACTCTTTAACCAATCAAAATATCAGCTCAAATGTGTAAAATTCATTGGAATCATTGACAAATCCATTTCAAATTGGGTAGGAGGAGGTAGCTGATAAGCTACAAATGTGTGTGGTGTCAGGTTGGGTAATGATGAGAGGATAGGTGATGGTTTGGGTGAGACAGCAAGAGTAATGAAGATGATGCATTGGAAAACCACAATATTTGAAAGCTTGAATTGAGGAGGGGATGAGGGCAGAGGCAAGAATTGCATTGAATTGCAAACAACCTGAAGGTGATGACAAACAAGGAAGTGTTATCCTTTGGGTGTATCACCAATTCATGAGTTTGGGTGGGTAGGGGTTATGATCAGAGTTGCCAACTATCTGAGGGGTGATGACAATCAAATAAGTGTTACGTTGTGGGTGTATCATCAGTTTGGGTGGGCGGGTGTTATGATCGAAGTTGCCGACAATCTGGGGTGATGACAATCAAGGAAGTGTTACGTTGTGGGTGTATCATGAGTTTGGGTGGGCGGGTGTTATGACCAGAGGGCTGGGTGATGTGACTCCAATGGCCAAAGTGATGTCTGGTTATGTAGCGTGCCAGTGTTTAATGGGGGGAAGCCGGGCTAGTGTACTTGGGCGGGTTCCGGGGGGAAAAGTGAGTGAGGACTTCAAAATTTTTGGCCGCTTTGCGGCCCTAGAAATTGGAGATTTTCTGAGGTTCCTGGCCATTCCATGTTTTTTAATTTTGGCAGGAGAGGGTTGGTCTGGGGGTACTTGTGGCATTGTCTATGCATGTCTATAGTATGGGGTATAGAGGGTGACACAGGTGGTGAGACCAAACAAACTGACAACATGTGGAAATATGGATTTAGAAATAAAGACATATTTTGATATAACACTCCCCCCCTCAGCAACCAAAAACCAAAAAAGGAAAATAACAGAAACAATGACAAGAATTAATTAACTTAGAACAAGAAATTGGGGTAGAATAGAAAATGAGAAAGAAACAATGAGAAAAAGAAGAGACAAGGGAGAAAGTGAATGGGAATGGTGGGATTGAGTACTGAAAAATCACCACAGAGATGGGAAACTGTGTGAAATAAGGTGTTAATGGTTAGCGTCCGTAGAACCAATCATCCGGGATTATTGTGTGGGACTCATGGAGGGAGACAAACAGATGCGGGGGGCGCATGTTCATCACCGCAAGCGCATACTGTCCTCCCTGTACTTGCCATCATTGTGGATTGCCCACGCAATCCTACTCCTGCCAGAAACTCAGACACCTTTTGCCACCCGAGAGCCTTGGTGAAGATATTGGCTAGCTGATCATTTGTCGAGATCCATTCAAGGCGGACTTTCTTGGTGTAGAGGAGTTCGTTGATGATGTGGAATTCAGCGTTGATGTGCCAATGTTCCTTTCTGATGCGGCAATCTGAGCTGGTTTGGACGGCAGCTTTGTTGTCACAGAGTACGAGTGGGGGTGGCAGCGCAAAAAAAAATGAGATAGAGTGGCCGAGATAGTGCAAGCATCTTTAGAGGCAAAAGATAGCGCCATGTATTTGGCCTGACACGTAGAACGTGCCACACATGTCTGTCGTTTGGATGACCAGGAAACCGGCGTGCCCCAAACCGTAGAGATGAAACCATGTACGGACCGGGAAGCCTTGCCTCCCCAGTTTGCGTCAGCGTAGGTAACAACATTGTCAGAGAAAGGCTTGGAGGCCACTATTGGTAGCGCCAGCTTGGCACTGTAACAAATATAGGAGATCAGATGGTCAAGCGCTGCCCAGTGAGAAGAATTGGGGGCCATAGAAAACCGTGCTAAGAAATTTACGGCAAATACCAAGCTTAAGCAGCCTCTCTGCGGGTGTTGCAGGGGGAACACTCTTGTAGAGAGGCTTATGCGCAAAGTCGGGTTGCGGGGCTGGCAGCATTGCCAAATTAGTCAAATTACCTCTTTAAAATAGATCTCAAAAAATCAACGCCCTCAGTTGACAATTACAATACATAGAATGTTTCTTTGTCTTGATGCACATCTTTTGTGCTATGTAGCTTTTTTGTAGGTTGACAACCTGATTCTCTATTGAAAAAAGAAAACTGCCTCATAATCCTCTTTTTTTCCATTGCAATGTCCAATTGGAATTTGTGCCATCGGACCGTGGAAGTATGAAAGCCATACCTCTTTTCACATGAGGGCCCAGGACTTTCTGTAAGTCTCTCGGTAAGCTCTCCTTGGCGCGGTCTTGCAGAGTTGTTGGTCACAATCCATGAGGGGGAACTCAGAACATCAACAACAGACAGCCACTGCCAACATGCCGAGAGTACCAATCAAATTAATGAAGGGGGCATCATCAAGCTCTCCATTGAGTTCTTCATTGAGTTCTCCCTCAAGATCATCAAGTGCAACTCCAATGTCCCCTAAAAGTCTAGTCAAGAAACTGTTCAAAAATCAAGCTGTCCAATGTGGTGATTTATATAGGCAAGCACGTAGAATGTCCACGCAGGGATAGCGCGGGCGGGAATGCACAAAGCCGCTCAGGCAGAGTGCATTCTGGTGACATAAGCACTGAGGATGAGGTCAGGAAAGCACACTAAGAAAGCTTACGGAAATTCACGCGCGGAATGGAATGCATGGATTGCGGATTGCGGATTGCGGATTTTGGATCGGAGCGGAAAAGACAGGGCTGGACTGCGGCGGGACTACACACGTGGACTGGTAGCAGCGGCGCGTCAGCGGGTGATTCAGTTCTGGACATTATCCTATTATTGAATTCTTAGGAAATTACTCATCATTGTGCTTACAACTACGGGCGTACTAGAGGGATTTGGATCTTATCTTTACTTTGAGATTTACTTGCGGATTCTTGTGCTTACAAAGTGCAGAGCTTTAGTCACTTGCGGATTATTATGCTATAGATCAGGCTCAGTAGGGGAGCGCTGAAGGCTAGCAGAAAGTAGCACTGCGGAGCCAAGTTACCGACAATCACACAGCCCAGACATCAATATTCTTGAAGGAGGCGGTTAGCGGACATTCTTCACCAACCAATTACCAGCTTACATTCTCACACCGAGACAGCAGGATCAAGTTGATTGGCTGCGCACCACACGTGCAGAACTTTTGGGGTTGGGTAGGGCATGTGATGAGATGGACTTACCGGGCGGGAACCAGATCCCAATGAATTGAGCAATTTCCGTCGGACCGAGATCAATTGCTGTCGCCAATGAGGTGAGCGGGTCCTGTTGAGCGAACCAGATCCCAATGAATTGAGCAAGTTCTGTTCCGTCTGGCCAAGATTAGCCGTTGTTGCCAATGGAGCGGGTTCTGTCAGGCCGAGATTGATCACTTGATTCTTGGTATGTAGACCTTGCCTACAGGACTGTATTTTACTGATCAAGGGTGATCGGAAAAAAAGAGGAAAAGGTACAGGAAAATTAAGTTAAGATTTCATTACAGATCATGGGTTTGGAGAAGAGAGATCTCTGAGACCCGGAGTTTTCAAAAAAATATATAAGATACTTATAAGCTCAGAATTGAAAATCTGAACAGACTAGAATGACAGCAAGATCAAGGCCATCATCCAAGGCGAAAAAAAATTAAGGTTTTTGGAGTTTGCAAGGTGTAGTGCCAAAGGAGTGTGCTCTACACCAAACTGGATTTCTGCTGTCACACCACGAAACTGTGATTGCGCGCAAGTACCTCTACCGGGTTGCACACACCGCCTCGCGCCCCTCTGCCATGCTGGGTACAAGGGACTTGTGGCAAGTTTGGGCAAATATTATGTTGGGTTGGGAGCCCATTGCAAGATAAATGAGGCAGCCAATTGTGGACAGATAGTCAATGTCCATTGATTCGTTGGACGGGTTGGATTCCAGATCAGTTGAAGAAATAGGAGTGCGGGTGCATATGGTGGAAAGCTGAAAATTGGTGATTTTGTCGACCAGCATGGGCTGATCAATGGCGAAACCCCCGGAAACTTCTTGCACGCAAAGACCAACAATGCTTGAAAGAGATATGTCCCATTTGAGGTCGAGAACTGAAGATAATCGGGACTTGAGCGTCTCCAAAAGGGGTTTTGAGCTTGCCATGAAAAGGCCATCATCAATGTGAACCCACAGGAAAGCCATGTCACTCCCTGAGCGGTACACATAGGTTGACTGATCTTCCATGGTCAGAAAGAAACCGATTTTTACAAGTTGCGTCTTCAAGTGGAGCCACCAACAACGAGCGGCTTGGCATGTTCCGTATAGTGCCTTGCGGAGCTTGAGGACGCAGCCAGGTCTTGCCGAAACACCTGGTGGAGGTTGGATGAAAACATCATGGTCAATGTTGCTGTGTAAAAATGCGCTCTTGACATCAAAAGAAGCTTCCAGCCATCCCAAACGGGATGCCATTGCTAGGAGAATCCTGAGTGTTGGGAATGTTGGAGTAGGAGTGAATGTCTTGCCGAAGTTGTGGCCGTGAATTTGCTTGAAACCCTGAGCTACAATGCGCGCCTTGAATTTTGATATCTTGCCTTCCTGGGTCCGTTTTAATGCAAAAACCCATCTGCATGTGAGTATGTCCCTTGCCTCAGACTTGGAAACCTCCTCCCAGACTCGGAGATTGACCATCATACCAACTTCTGCGTCTATCACAGCTTTCCATTTGGCTCGAAGAGTTGAGTTGATTTCTTGATGATACGTGTAAGGCGTGCCAGAGAGAAAAGGGGACTCAGAGACCACTGATTCCAAACACGCATCCTGGAAATCGAGCTTGCTTAGCTGACTGGAATCTCCAAGACAGTTGACACGGATAGAGTTGAGGATGGCATTTACCAATCCAGAATTGGCATATTGCGAGGGTAAGTTGTCCTCATGAAAAATGACCGAGGCGCCACGCTCAAGCTTTTTGGAATTTGGGTTCCAGAGCAGCCAGCCGTGCAAGTCATCTAGTACGCCTACATGGATCAGAGCCGTCAACCTCGCGACAAACTGCTTTGGGTAATTGATATCGTGGAGATAAGCTTGACAACCAAAAACACAAACCTTGTCCAACAAGGGCTGCTTTCCCATAGAAAGCTTGTAGGGAGACTTCTCGGCTCCAGTGTGAACCACGCAATTGAAAATGTAAGCAGCCTGTTTCATTGCCAGGAACCATAGAGAATTTGGTAACTTAGTGTGAATGATGAAAGTTTGCGCCATGTCCAGGAGAGTGCGATTGGTCCGCTCAACACTGCCATTCTGGTGATGTTCATAGGGGACGCTCAATTTGTGGCCAAGTCATGCTCCTTGAGAAACTTGTTAAATTTGATCGAAGTCAATTCTCCCGCTGTGGTATGCTTTATGGTTACCCATCTAGCCCATTTCAAAATTTTCCATTTTCTCACATGTACACTCACAAATCAACCAATACGGCGACACCATTGGATTCTACGGCCAAAACCACACAGGACACCATGGACAACACACCTTATGCCCCTCTGGATCAGAAGATACAACCCCTTCAAGACACCATCAGCCAGTTTTCACGCACACAAGCACCATACTCAGGTCATGTAATCCGTTACATGAACCACCCTTACCCAGGACCATGTAATCCGTTACATGGTCCACTCTGACACTTGTCTACCCTTTACATATGCTTTACCTCATCAGCTGCACTCATTACATTGTCTTATGCACGTGTTATGCACGTGTTATGCACGTGTCATGCAGTGTCATGCAGTGTCATGCACACTAGATGCAGGCTTATGCAGGCTTATGCAGACTAGTGTAATAGGGGCTGCAGTTCATGCAGGTGTCAAGCTAGCAAAAACCCCTCATGCAGCTTGCACATGACATCAGTTGACAGCTCAGGCTAGCTAAATTCCCTTGTATGACATCATTTGACAGCAGGTGACAGACAGGGGCAGTACAGATGATCAGATGACCCAATGACATCATACGTCAATGACATCATAGGACAAACTCAAACCTCTCACCTCCCCTTTCTCACCAGCTAAATTCCCTCATCTTTACATCATGTGACCTGTCAATCGGGCTAAATTCCCTCATCTAGGCTGTACCACCAGCCAAAATCCCTCATTTGACAGCTCAGGGCAGCTAAAATCCCTCATTCCCTGGTTCCCCTGGAGCTAAAATCTCTCACCCTTCTCTATTTAAGGAGGCTCTTCTCCCCCCAGTTGTAATTTCTCTCAGCAAACTACTTGCACTCAGCTTACTCCATAACAGTACAACACTTGCTCACTCTACAGTATTAGCCCCCACTATATTGTGATTTAACCCTTATTACATAACAATTACATACATACAACAACACTATTACATTGCTCAATCATCATCAACCCCTCTGTCAGGGTGTTCCACAACCTCTTTGCGGCAACACACGGACCATATCAACTCACGACTCACTCACTGCAAAAAAAACTTGGTCAACTGCTTGCAGTTGACATGCAGGATACTCAAGCCAAGCTACCATTGTAACTCCACCTGAATGCACAAGTGCCTTTGTTGGCACAGTCACTGTGCAAGGTGCACAGTGACTGTGCATTGAAGCTTTGGTTGAGTCAAACCTTGGGTAAGGCTGGTGTAACACCACAAGCTTCCTCAGAGTTACCACATGTCAACTGCTCACAGTTGACACAGTTTTTTTTGCAGTGACTCAGCACCGGTTACATCACCCATATCCCTTAAGCCACTTGTTTGACATAGGCTATCTTTTGATACACCTCCACTATCACTACATAAACCTTCCAATCGTAGATTGGGGGGCTTGTTTTAGTGTCTAGTGACCCAGGAAAGGCAGAGGTAACCTCATTCATCCCTTTCCGCACTCAGCAAAAGGTTCTCAGGAACACTTTTGAGCTTTACACCGCATTGTTGGATTAGATAGTCTTCACACAATGAGGGGTTAGCCGGTTGAAATCAAGGACCCAATCAGATGCCGCCTTGCCTGCCGCAGCCTTGCTTTTCAGGCCAACAACTGAAGTCATCCGGGAAAAAATGTGGTGTAATACCAAACTGTATGTGCTCCCATCAAGGGCCTCAGGAAATGGACCAACAAGATCAATGGCAATAATACTGCTGGGGGCATCAGCAACCTCACGCAAAGGGGACTGGACAGGGGTATGAGTGCTTTTTGCGAGAGAACAGGAATGACATTTTGACTTTGGGAGAGACAATTTTTTCAAAGGGATCCCATGTACACATTGCTGATTTATTGTTTGGTTGAAAAAACGGACGGCGATATGGCCTAGCCGATCATGCCAAAGGTTGGATGCAGACAGAGAAGATAGCTGAGGAGAGAAATAACAGGACCTCAGGGAAGCCAAGGAGGTTGAGGAAGGAAGAAAACATTGGTAGTGACTCATGTATGTATAGAAAGGAGTATCTTGTTGATTTAGAATGAAAAAACCGCTGTCGAAGTTGATATGGCCGTCCCATTTGTCGAAATACCCAATTGATATTACTGTCCCACAAATTTTTGGCACAAGCAACACGTCCTTTAAGTGCAGGTCCCCAAAACAAGTCGGGGCAACGGCGTCGCCAATACCGTCTACAGAAATGCGGTCTTGAGAGGCGACGCGCAACCGCAGATTGGTAAAAAAGGATGCATGGGATGTTACATGATGGGTGGCCACAGTGTTGCAAAGAGGATCGTCAGGGTTCTTGGGAGGAGCTGAGATAGACGCCAGTTCCGCAGACTTAGACACAAGCCAACCCA